>NC_084538.1:13368625-13701125 GCF_024500275.1 Phycodurus eques | reverse complement strand
AGCTTCCAGTACAGTACAAAGTTACTGTAAATAAATATAAAAAAGCTTAACTGTTTGAAATTTTCACATTTTATCCAAACTTACCATGCTGGTGGTGTCATGTTGACATTGTGTAATGTACAGTACTCATCATAGGCGAGTCGCTTTCATGAGCAGCAAGGAATTATTGTGCTTCCTCGTTGCAAATACACTGCCAAAGGGGAACAGCTTGACACAAACAACTGTTACTGTAGCAAAAATAGCATCTTCCAGCATCGTCCAGACTCCAAAGACTTTTTGTATTTTGTATTCTTCAGTCATACCGCTCTCTCTCTCTGCCATACTCTATGCACAATAGACAATAGATAGAACCATCGTCACATGGTCACCACCACATTCAACATGGCGGCGACATACTGTATGCACTGGAGGCACGTCTTTTGGAATTGGATCCCGTCATATTGTATATCTGTAACCTGGAAATACGTCAGTCCCATTCTCTGCCTGCATTGCGTCACAGCGCCAGTAAACAACAGTGGCCAGTTCTGGAACTAACAAACTTTGTCCAAGGGATTTGAAGTGACAAATGTAAACAATTTTTGGACACATTGATCAGTCACAACGGTCCGTTTTATACCATATCCGTTATATCGGGGTCCGTTTTATCGAGGTTCCACTGTATACAGCTTGTGTGGCAGTATAAATGTACTGTCCCCTAAAGAAAACCCTCAACACATAGCCATTAATTTCTAAACCAATGTTAACAAAAGTGAGTACACCCTCAGCCTCTGCACATGACACTGAGCATGCACACTCAACTTTTTTGATTGACCATTACGAGGCCTTTTTGAGTTAAGCCTGTCCTGTAAAACTGCTGTATGGCCTTGCTCCAGCTCAGTTTCAGGGTGTTGGCAATCCTCTTATAGCCTTGACCAGGGTTCTGCAACCCGTGGCTCCAAGGCCACATATGGCTCTTTCATCCTTCTGCTGTGGTTCCAAAATAAATAATGAGTATTAAATTTAAATCAGTTTTTTATTTTAGTGCGTTCATTTTTCAAATGTGACTCTAAATTTGAAGATTATGGTGATCTTGTAATGTCAAAATAAAAAGTTACATTTTTTGTTGTTGTTCAAAATATGCATCACAACTTTATTTAACTTTAAATGCAATTAAGATATTCAACCTCCGGTAGGTAAACCACAAGAAAGAACAGTTAATGCTGCATGCTACATGAACTACTGTATATTAAAAACAAGCATTGCTCATTCCTCGCCGTGCGCTGAGGTTCAAGAGCAAAAATCACATTAACCAGGTACAATAAATATTTCAATTGGCTATTATTTTGCAAATATATATTTTACATTAAGTGAAATCGTCCTTTTTAATTTAAGTTGATAGCTGACTCCACGCTCCACGTGATATAATAATGACGGCACACAAACGCAGGCAACATTTTTGGTTTGCATTTTTGGTTCGTTGCAGGTGGATAATTTAAGTTTGGCTTTATTTTCATGAATATGAGGAGGACTCAAATAGACTGACTGTTAATTTGAAAGTATGCTTGTACCAAAATGTTTTGTTTTCATTTACTTTTTTTCCTGTGGGAGACATTCCCAAATGGCACTATTTAAGGTTGCCAACCTTTAACATAGGCCATCTTTATGTAGAGCGAAGAACAACAATCATTTTTTTCCAGATACTCCGTTGTTTCTCATGAAGTGCTGGATTAAACTTTCAATGACCAGTATGTGAGAACCATAACACCAAATTTCACACACCTGAAACCTTGTAACACTAACAAGTCATATAACACGTGGGAGGGAAAACGGCTAATTTGGCTGATGTTTTCATTTTGTGGTGTACTCACTTTTGTTGCCAGTAGTTGAGACAATGGTTGTGTGTCTAGTTATTTTCAGGGGACAGTAAATTTACAGTTGTACAAGCTGTACACTCTGACTACATCAAATTTCATCAATGTTGTCCCATGAAAAGATAAAATTAAATGTTTAACAAAATGTGTACTCACGTTTTGTGAGTTACTGAAATAACACATGGCTGATAATATATGCTCTGTCCAACTGTCAGTGTGTCACTATGGCGAGTGATACACTATGCCGAGGGAATAGTACTATAATGTTTGGGTTTTCAAGTTTGTACTGTGGCATGTTGTACGTTAGAATACAGTATATGGACAGTTTAGGTGGACATTTCACCTTTATTAAATGTTAAGTTCTCGTAGTGTCAAATGGACAAGTATTTTGTAATATGCCCAGCATAGATATTGGTCCATACCTGTGTGCAATCAGTCCTTCTTGGTCTTGCAAATCCAAATTGTTTCATATTAACCTCATATAGCAGCTCCTTCAGCCAAGGACAGACAGGATGTCAGTACAATCAGTTAATTGGATGCCTTTAATGTACAGTATCTATCTTTTATACATGTTTAGTTGTTGTACCTCAGCCACTTGATGGTTCCTTTGCTTGATCTCTTCTAAGATCTGGATCACTTTTGGAGTCCTGTAAGTGCTGCTGGGTATCTACAAATATTACAGGAGAGGAACATCATCACAAACTATCAATGAGGAGAGGAACATCATCACAAACCATCAATGTCAAGATCAATAACATGTTTTGGTTGTTCTATGGAAAATGTAGGCCAGGGATGGGCAACTTGGCGGCCCACGGGCCACACTCGGAGTGTACCCTTGATTAATTTTGGAAAAAAAAAAGCAAAAAAATGTTTTTGTTGAAAATGATAAACTTGTTTCCTGATCATTTGTAGTTTGTAATATCACCGTTCATCACTAGCAGTTTGTATGTTCAACAAATTTAAAGGCAAGCCTATGTCCCTATTTTGCTTAGAGATGCTGTCAGCCCATGAGTCATAGAAGACAAACGGAGGGTCTTTCACCTCAGAGGGGAACACTTTGTCGCATAATTACCACAAAGAGCACACTAGCTAGCATCATATATTTGGTAAGATGCCAAATAATGTTTAGTTTAGCGTAGCTTACAATGGAACTGACCGGGAGGTTACTACTGTATATCGCACACAACTCGCAGTCAGTGTTTCAAAGTGCAACATAAATGTAAGCCAACAGTTAATTAAGATACACATATTCAACAAACTATGGGTAAAATAAACACTTCAACAATAATGATTAACATCCTTACTATGGCAAAAATTCAGCATTGACTGGTGTAATGCATGCTGGGAACCCAAGTTAATGTGAGAAGTATACTGGACCTGCCAATCTCTCAAATCAAAAGTACACAAATAGTGCGGATGTTCACAAGAACTGTTGATAGTCTGTTTAAAGCGCTCGAGGAATTACTAAAATGTGTGTCCTCCAAAAACATGGACATTTACAACGCCACTAATAGTGTTGCAAACACACGGGACTTTTTGATTGACATGCAGGACAAACGTAGTATCATATAAAAAAAATTAAGTGAGTTGATGTTTTGAAAAAAAATATGCACGAGTTCTTGCACTTAATGTTGGATTGCAGCAGTTGTATGCTTTGAATTATATATATTTTTTATGTGAGAGCCCTTGCACTGGGGGGGGAGAAAAAAAGAAAAAAAAAACACAATGTGGCTATCTTTGGTTTGCTTTGAATTCTTTGTTGTTGAAGGGTTAGAGCATGAAATATACTAAGATACTGTGATGTACACTGGTCCAATAAAAAAACAGACATGCACATATTTTGCCCATATTTAAAATGGCATTTTTGTCATACATCTGGTTAGGAATGTGCAGTCCTGTGTGGCCCCCTGCTACCGCTGATGAAAAATTGTGGCCCCCTCCATAATTGAAGTTGCCCATCCATGGAAGTTTACATGAATTCAATTGTATTCAGAACTGCAGATGGGGCTGACTTTTTTGTGTTTTTCCGGCAGAGGGCTGAGTTGAGGCTGACGTGCAGATGTTGATTTAGGTTTAACAAAGGAGAACTCCATAAGGTCAGTAGTTTTTGGTGGAGCTTTCCGTAACCGCATCCCTTCCGATACTTTGGCAGCAAGCTTCTCCATGAGTGGCTCAATCTCAGAGCGCTTCCTACAGCACAAAAGTGATAAAGAGCTTTGGGTCTCGTGCCTTGAAAACTTCCCATTCATGTTTTCATTGAGTTCTTTCATCACCTGAGCAGAGGCTCAATCCAGTGGTCCTTCACATATGCAACATCATAGACACGATTCCACTCATCTTGTACCCAAGTGGTGAGGTTCATAAAGAAGAAACTCAGGAACTAAAATCAAGTACAATACATAATAACGTACACATTGGGCTATAAGAGATTGTCTTTTAAATGCAACACTATTCTTACATTGTGCATGCTTTTAATGTCCAGAGATCTGACAATGTTGCTGAAAGCCTGAAGTCCAAGGTCGTCAAAGTGGAATATGGTGAGGTAACATATCACTGTAAACAACATAAATACACCAACAGTAAGGTTTATGTTATTTAAAACTGCGACAAATGTGTAATTGTTTTAACTTACCAACAAAATGGTTGTGATAACGTTTGGATATAAGTTTGCCACCCTGACCAAAGAAAGGATTGATGACTATGTCCAGCAACTTCTTGTACTCGATGCATCCAGAGACGAGATCAAGAATGAACTTCATAGATTCAGGTTCCATATCCTACAAAATGAATGCAGCAATAATGACATCCATAGCTACAAAGTGATATTGCTCGACTGTCAGCGGACACATCCATGCAGGTAACCGTTCATTCTGACTTCCAATGCCTTTGTACTCCGTTTTTTGTATGTTACAGCAGCCAACAACCACAATGCCAATGTGTTTTTACTTGTTCCATAATCATACTGGTTTACCTGCAGATGCTTAGCTGCATCTTCCATAAAGTCATCCAAACTCGTTCTCCCTGCAGTGAACTTGTCGAGCAGCACAATGGCCTCCTTGGCAAGCTCCCCGTGGCTTTTCGCCATTGTACGCAACACTGACACGAACGTTTGAGGAATTCCTCAACAGTTCAAGTAGCAGCTGAGACGTATGTGCAAGTCCAATGTCCAGGCGGAGTACGGTAAATCCCCCCCCCCCCCCCCCCAAAAAAATGGGGGGTCATATTACGTATTAATTGTGACGTATTCGCAAAACCTTGCGCTGGTTCAATTGGAAATTCTTATATTCGCCATTAAACTTGCTCACATATTCTTACATTCGTGGCAATTATTCACAAGATAAGTGGATTCTAACTGTGTGTCAATGTGAAAACTGTTGTTTTGTTTTGTTTTGTTTGTCTTATCTTTGGTAATACAACGACCCGGAAGGGGGGAGGGGTGGGCGGGACTGGACGTTATCTGACAGCATCACCCGAATGCATCATGACATGAAAAAGTTGGACGTGCCTGTCGTCAACTATAGAAGTGTTCGGTCGGTGGTCGATTCAGACAGAATAAAGATTATGAATACCCTACGTCATTATGATCAATTAGCTCATGCTTGCAGACGTTTTGGTACCACTTGCCGGTCGCGAGCTATTAGCCTTGGCATTCAATCGACTAATTTCGAGGCTGTGAGTTAGCAGGTACCACCTTAGAAGGTAAAGAGTTTTCGACATATCATGTTGAACATTTTTTATTATTTTTTATTTTTTTGTCTACGTGCGTGCGCAATTTCTTCTCGTTTTTAACAGTTCCCGTAACATTGTTCAGTGAGTTCAAAACCAGACTAAAGGTAAGAGGCATATAATTACGTCATTTCTTAACACTGTCGTTCAAATTTGAAGTATGATTGTGCATTGTTGATGTCACACCCGAGCTCAACATAAACGCAAATTACGTGCCACTGATGTCGTCCCTTGTAACATCTTTTCTTGTGTGCGCGTGTTTCATTGGAAATCACCCACGACACTAGGAGATGTCACCATGCTGTCACGATGCTGAATAAGCCTATCATCTCCTCTAACGTCGTGCTGTGTTTTTCAGTATTTTATCTTTTCTATTCCGTTGGGCATGGTGGAGGGGTTTGTGTGTCCCAATGATCCTAGGAGCTAAGTTGTTTGGGGCTTGATGCCCCTGGTAGGGTCACCCATGGCAACCAGGTCCCAGGTGAGGGACCAGACAAAGGATGGCTCAGAGACCATCTATGATTAATAAAATAAATGGATCTAGGTTTTCCTTGCCGAATGTGAGTCACCGGGGCCTGGGCCCGAGGGCGAACACCTGGTGGCCCGATCCTGCACGCACGGGGCCGACTCGAGAGGCATCGTGGGTCCCCATTCCCACGGCCTCATCACCTGTGGAAAGGGCCAAGAGAGTCGGTTGCGCAGTGAAGAGGGTGGCGGCAGAAGGCAGGGACCTTGGCGGTCTAGGGACATGGAATTTCCCCTCTCCGGCAGAGAAGGAGACCAAGATGGTGTGTGAGGTTGAGAAGTTCTGACTAGATATAATTGGGTTCACCTCTACACAGAGCTTGGGCTCTGGTGCCAGTCCTCTTTAGAAGGGTTGGACTCTCTTCCACTCTGGATTTGAACCCGGGTCTTCAGAACTGTGAGGAAGATGTGCTAACCGGTCGGCCACTGTGCCGCCTGATCCGAAAACAGTTTAATATAATTTCAAACTAGTCTTGAAAAATTATTCTTTAAATAAATTACATGATATGATTTAGAAAAAATGCAGCATAAGTGCATGTGTACATGAGTATGTGGCCGAGACTGATCAGTAACTTAAACTAGCCACTGCCACGTTTGATCTGTGATTCAAAGTTTTTTTCAATGGGGGCACAGGGGGAACTCAAGGCACCAGGGTAGCTAAGGAAGTCCCTGTAAAGGCTTCTGTTGTGGGAAAGCCCCAATTGTATTGTATGTATTCTGCATTCATAAAATGACATCATGCAATATACAGTGTAATCCTTTAATCGCAGTAGCATTCAGGTCACTGTTTCTTAATCAAATCATTGAATTCAAAAAAATATATAATCCAGTTGTTAAATGTCCATCTAACTAATAAAAGTGTTTTGCGAATGATGATTATAGATTACAACTACTAGTCATTTACACTACATCCATTGAGCAGACCAGAGCAAATAGAAAAGACTGAGTCGGCGTCATTTAGTTGAAGACAGATAATCCTCAAAATCGAATTTTTAAAAATCCAATGAATGTTCTGAGGACGAATTAATCTAGGAGCAAGAGACCATACATGCAGACATTCTAAAAGGCCTTTTTGCATGCATTTATTTTCTGAGTGGTCCCCGTTGTGATACAATTTGAGAGTCTTTCCTCTCGATGTACTCCTCTAAACTCTGCTCCAAGTCCTCCCAGTTGATCTTCTTCAATCCAGACTATCAAAACACACAAAGACGACAGAGAGATAGTAGTCGGGGCAAACAGCAAAGCAATGACAAATA
This sequence comes from Phycodurus eques, assembly GCF_024500275.1. Lineage (NCBI taxonomy): Eukaryota > Metazoa > Chordata > Actinopteri > Syngnathiformes > Syngnathidae > Phycodurus > Phycodurus eques. The sequence continues at coordinate 13,693,768 of NC_084538.1, read as the reverse complement.
GCCTTGACTGATGTTGATTTCATACTCACTTTTCTGTGGGTCTCTGTGTTTTTAAGAGTGTTTGCTGCTGCCTGCTTTGATGGTTTGCTTAAAATTGTCTTCATTTTTTGATAGTCTTGCTTTTTCTCTTCAAACTTCTTTCGCAGAGCCATGATTGTCTCCTCTTGAGTCTGCTGCAATCTAAACCTGGCTTCCTTTTCCTCTTCTTTCCTGTAATGTAACAAAACTAAGATTTATGTACGCATATCGAGTAATGGACATTGTTTATGACCATGTACTGACTGGACCTCAGAGTCACTCTTTAAGAGGGATGAGAGTCAAAGAGTCGAAGCACCGGATTTTGCTGACCTGAGGGCCGCGGCCATTCCCATGACTCTACTGTGGAGGTTGATGCTGTCCATGTCCTCCAACAGCAGCTGCTGCTTCTTATCTTTCTCCTCTAGGATGCAGTCCCTTTTCTTCTGCTGTTCATTCACGTCTGCTTCCTTCATGAAGAACAGACGCTCCTTCACCTCGGCGTGGGACAGCTCTCCTAGCAGCTCATGACCTGCAGTCTGATACAAGAGGTAAACTTTGACACATTGTTAACTTCTACTGTATCTTTAGCCTGTTTCACACAGAGATCCTGCAAAATGAATGCATCAGGATTGCAATGGACAATCAGGCATTGATACAGTACATCCGTGCCATCTATACAGAACCCAACTAAAGTGGGATACACACATAATAACTGGGCCAAATTTGAGCATAATTTCCCCCCTTGAGATCAAAGGACTTGCTGTTTGGATGTTTCTGAAAAAATACTCTGTGGTCTGGGATTAGTGTGTAATGATACCCCTCCCAACTCTCAGAGTTTGTCCCTCCAATATACTCATTCAACCTATAAGGTAACAACATTGGGCGACAGGCAGAGTCCATCCTGGTCTTGTCGCCAGCCAAACGCAGGGCACATAGAGACAAAAAAACCCCATTCTCACATTTACACCTATGGACATTTAGAGTTTTCAGTTAACAAAACATGCGTGTTTTTGGAATGTGGGAGGAAACTAAGAGTACATGGAGAAAACCCATGCAACAAGTATGGGGAGAACCTGCAAACTCCACACAGAGGGGCCGGAGCCCGACCTCTGAACTGTGAGGGAGATGTGCAACCCATCCACCACCGCTCGCCTTTCGCTTGTCACATGCGGCCGTTCGGGCTCCTTGTGAGGAAAGAATAAAAAGAAAGAATCTGGGCTGAAGTGATGAGAACACAGCCGCAGAGCTTTCGGCAGCTCAACTCTTCCGACTGCATCCTCCCAACTGTTTCCTCAACTTTCTCTCTTTGGGTAAGATATGAATGCTTTACCTCCTTTTTTGCATTTAGTCCGGATTGGAAATTGCATCCAAAAACGGCGCAGTATGGCGTTTTTAACTCTTTTCGCTGACGATAAAAGTTGTTCACAAGTGGCTAGCTTAGCTCTGCAGAGAGCAGAAACGAAACAATTTTACAACAGCCATTCTACGTCATTCCTTTGCCCACGCTAAAACATGGCGGCAACAGTGTATCAAATTATGGTAGATATTTTTATTTATTTATTTATTTTAACTTGTAGGACTAAATTATAAATATATATACCACTGGATTTCAGAAGAAGAGGTCCATCCATCCATCTGTCCATTTTCTGTACCGCTTATCCTCGCTAGGGCCGCGGCCGTGCTGGAGCCTATCCCAGCTATCTTTGGGCAAGAGGCGGGGTACACCCTGAACTGGTTCGCCGGCCAATCGCAGGGCACATATAAACAAACAACCATTCGAGCCTATCCCGGCTGACTCTGTGCGAGAGGCGGCCAATCCAGTCGCAGGCCACATAGAAACAAACAACCATTCACACTCACCTTCACACCTACAGTCAATTTAGCGTCTTCAGTTAACCTACCATGCATGTTTTTGGGATGTGGGAAGAAACTGGAGTACCCGGAGAAAACCCACACAGGCATGGGGAGAACATGCAAACTCCACAGAGGCGAGGCCAGGATTTGAACCCCGCTCCTCAGAACTGTGAGGCAGATGTGCTAACCAGTCGGCCGCCGTAGTAGAGGTCAGTAAATGTATTTGTCATTTAATTCAGCGCTCTCTTTAAATTCATACCCATGTCCTGGCAGTGTGGAATATATCCATAGACTATATACACGGATGGCTGTTACAGCTCTGATAATACCTCCAAAGGTAGAGAATATTATTGGGTCGACTTTGTCCGCTGTTCCATATCAGCTTATACACAACAAAGACAAAAGAAATGTCATCTTTTATGATGGGTTGTGTGAGCGGGGCTTTACATCCATCTGTCCTCACACTCACCTCTGTGTCATCAAAATATTTGAGCCTAGTGAGAGGACAATATTCAATTGTGTGGAGTTCACTGATGGCTTCAAACTTCCTGTCGAGCTCTGCCTGCGCTTCCTCTTGCGCTTGACGAAGGAGCTCTTGACTGTGCTCTGATATTTCCTTTACTGTTGTGATGGAATAAAATACAGTATATTGTTTTCAATAGTAAATACGATTCAACTGATCAATGTGCTTTGAAACAGCATGTGTGGCGTTTAGGTGCTTACCGACACTTCGCTTGAATTTCTTCACCTTCTCTTTAGCTTTTTTGGGGTTCTTTTTACAGTTCTCTGATACTTGTTGCACCAAGTCTCTCTTTTCGTTTACCTCCTGCATTATTTTCTGTACAGTTTTCAGTTTCATCCGAGACGCCTGCAAGAAATCCATGAAAACAAAATAGTAACTAAAATAGTTATATCAAAACCTGTTTTAATCTGGAGTCTTTAATCAGTGGTTAATAGAGTGTATCCACCTCTTCATTTTTGAGCCGAGCAGCCCTCTTTTTACACTCTGTTGCTTTTGTGCGTTCCATCGCAATCTCAAGATGGCTGATTAGTATGTCCGCATGTTTCTGATCAATCATTGCTGTCTTCTCTCGATGCTCTTTGTCACGCATTTCTTTTTGCCACTGAAGAAAAGAAGAGGGCTCATACGCCCCTTTCACCAGATTATCTAACCTGTCAACAAAGAGAAAAGCACGTAGAATTTTATTTTAATCAATAAAATATTCAGTTCTATTGTTGTGTTTAGTTTTTCCCAATTATCTAATTTCCTCATATATCGACTTGGAACACTGCTTGTGTTTATCACGCACGGAATAAATCCACTCTAATATTTGATTTTTTTCCAACTCTTCTTTTCAAAGATTTTAGCAGCTTTTGGTCTGGAATGTTCTACACAGCCCCTCTTTTAAAGTCCACTGTGAACTTCACCTTTACAGATGCCATGTCTGCTGTTCTCTGTTCTGACACATCGTAGTATAAGAGCAGCAGCACAGTTCTGGTTAGCACATCTGTCTCACAGTATCTACTGTGTCTAGTTTCCATGTTCTCCCTGTGCTTGTGTGGACTTCTCCAGGTACATCTTAGTTTAATTGAAGACTAAATTGTCCATAAATGCGAATAGGTGTTTGTTTATAAGTGCCCTGTGATTGACTGGCGACCAGCCCTGCGTGTGGCCCCAGCTGGGATAGGCACAAGCAGTGTGACCCTAATGAGGTGCTTTAGAAAATGGATGGATGGAAAAAATGAGGCATCTGCTTGGGTTGTGGCGTTTTTTTGTTCAAGTGGACGACACACCCCACAATTCTTTGACGCACGGCATATTTTGGAATGAAGGCCACTATTTTGAATCAATGCAGAGTTTTTCGTGTGTTAATTTGGTACTGGATATCAACAGAAGTTTTGTTTTCTGTTGCGATGTTTACATAGTTTACAACTACATTAGTAACGAATGTACAGTACATTCAAACAAACTACTAATCAAGCTTCGGAAGTTGGAGAAAAAAAAAAAGAAGCTACCTCTGCAGCTCTTCCTCCACCTTGCGGTCATGTAGCGCCCTCTGTCGCAGGATTGTGGCACTGTTGAGTTTTACAGGCCACGTTTTCTGACACAAGTGAGGAGCAATTTAATATTCATGATACAGACTTTTTTTTTTATCCACTAATGCTGCCATTCTCACCTTATTACTAGGAGAAGGCTGACTTTTAAAAATGGAATTGAACTTGAGTTTTGTGTCCAACTCTTCCTTTATCTTGGCCATCGCCCTCTGCATTACACATTCGAATGGTCAGTTATCCTTTCATAGTTTCTCCACTGCTAACATCAGAAGCTAGTCCATACCATTGTGTTTTCGGACTTTTGAGGTCTTGCACATTTGAACGGTGTCATATTAGCCTCATACAGCAGCTCCTTTAGTGAAGAGCAGACAGAATGTCAATACATTGTGCGTCAAAGTGGGAACAGAATTTTGTGATAATGGTAAAATATGCGTTACCTCTGTCATTTGATGGTTCCTTTGCTTGAGATCGTCTAATATCTGAACCTCTTTTGGAACTGTGTACATGCTGTTTGGTACCTGCAAAAGTCACAAACTCGTGTGAAATTGTGAAATCTTATAACCTGTTTTGATTGTATTACAAAAACATGCAAGTGAATATAGTCATACACTTCTTACTGGTATGTATTTTTCTGGCAGAGGGCTGAGCTCAGGATGAGGTCGAGATGGTGGTTTACGGTTAAAAAAAGAGAACTCTACAGGCTCGGTGGCTTTGGATGGAGAGTTTGGCATCTCACCCGCTCCAAGCCTCTTTATGAACATCCAAATCTTGGAGCGCCTCCTAAATGACAAAAGACTAATATTTTCAGAATCAGAATTATCTTTATTTGCCAAGTATGTCAAAAACACAAGCAATTGGTCTCCGGTAGTTGGAGCCGCTCTACTACGACAAGAAACAGAAAATACTTTTGAGACATAAAAAGATAAAAACACACTACGGAGAGTCACTGAGCAATTTGATTTGAATTTTGATTAATGTTTTCATTGACTCATTTTTAGCACCTTAGCAGTGGGTCAATCCAGTGGTTCTTCACATACTGGGCATCATAGATACAGTTCAACTCATCTTCTATCCAAGTGGTGAGGTTTGTAAAGACGAAACTCAGGAACTACAAGCACAGTATACATTATTGTACATAATACACAATAGATTTTGTCTTTGTGCAACAATATTCTTACATTGTGCATGTTCTCAATATTCAGAGATCGGACAATGTTGCTGAAATCCTTAAGTCCAAGTTCATCAAAGTGGAATATAGTGAGATAACAGATGACTGAAAGCAACAAAAATAGAACACAATGTCAGTCTTTTTTTTTTTTTTTTTTTCATTTCAAACTCAACCCAACGACCAGTGGAAATAACTTACCGAGAAACTGGCTGCGAAAATATTTTGATATGTGTTTCCCATCATGGCCATAGAAGGAATTGATGATGATGTCCAGTATCTTCTTTTGCTCAATACATCCCGAAACAACAATGATTACAAACTCCCTATGCTGAGGTTCCATGTCCTGGAAAATGTGCAGCAAAAGTGTCATTTTAAAGTCAATTCTGCTACATTGTACTGTCAGTCCCTTGTAAAAAGCAGCCATATCTTGCTTGCTGTTCATTTTCATATCATATCCATCCATCTATCTCCTATAGCGCTGAGTTGGAGTGTATTTTCACTGACTTTGGACAAAAGGCGAGGTACACCTTGGACTGGTCACCAGCCAATCGCAGAGCACAAAACAACCATTCAGACTTTCAGTCACACCTATGGACAATTTACAACCTTCAATTACCCTAACATGCATGTTTCCCCCCCATGTGTAGTAGGTACCCAAGCCCATACAAGCACAAGAGGAATTTGCAAACTCTGCACAGCTAATATTTAAACCAAGAACATCAGAGGCAGACTTGTTAACTGTTTACTGTGCTGTATTATTATGTAATGTATTTATGGTAAACACCATGAAGATAATTTGTAAAACCATTTAAGTCATTTGTAATGCCTAAATGACACACGTTTTATTTTACATATTATTTTATTATTTTGTGTTTATTCTAAGTACCAAAAATATGATTTCTATATAGTATTGCAACATTTCACTGACCATAGCTGATTCTGGTCACATTAGCTTACCTTCAGATCTTTTGAAGCATCTTCAATAAAGTCGTCCAGAGTCTGTTTGCTAGCTGGATACTGATCAATCAGTGCAATGGCCTTCTTGACAAGCGGTCCATAGCTTTTTGCCATTTTACTACAATACGAACAAAGCTTGAAATAACGTTCTGGAAATGTTCTCACCTCGATATGATCAATTACACACAATGTCAAATAATGTATATTTGCATTAAATACACCCGTGCCCGCATTTTTGTAAAAAGAATGGCCGAATGCCGTTTAGTTTTGTTTTCCTCTCGTTGCCGTGGTGATGGGTTGCGTGGCGACAATCATGTAAACAGATTAACCTCAGAATGCATACAGGTGAAAGGTTATTTTTAGAAATATAATAGACCCTTTGAAATGGTGATTTTTTTTTTTTTTACAATATGATCCTTCGACATGTTTAATACATTGGGTTTTCGATTAGTAAGGTGATGAGATTCTGATCCTTTGTTAACGGCAAAACAAAAATTACGTCATATGTTGTGACGTAGGTCAAATCCATGTGCTGCCTTCCAGTTCCATTGGAATTTACGTTGTTCAAATTAACCTCAAATATGTCACATCGCCCTGTTAAACCAAAGGAATTTGTGTGCAGGAAAGCTCATTTCAGTTTACTGCGCCTTTAGGAGAGAAAAGCTGATTACTAAAAACACATGCATACGGGGTTTTGACAAAAAAAAGTCTCACAATATATCGTCTGTTTGCCTAAATCTGATTAACCAAATGAGATTTTCCTGGAGCCCATTTGCCTCAACGTAGTATTGTCACATTAAAATACAAAACAAAACATTTCATACAGTTTTAATAAACAAAGGGGATGAACCAGGGCGATCATACACTTATTAACACAATTTAACTTACTGAAGTCTGCAAAGTCTTATTATTGTTCACAGAAACGCGTATTTAAATTATCAAATAAATTCCACCATTCATAAGTGAACGCATATAATATAGGTGTTCGTCATTTCCGTTGTTTTGAGAACGGTACTTGAACGCATCACTTCCTGTGAAAGTGGGAGGTGAATGTTGTCAACGTGACTGTCAAGTAACGTCGGACGTGCACTGAGACGCGCTCGCTTCTCGCTGGCTGCTGCTGCTGCTGTGGTAAGCTTGGGACTTTGGAAGTGGCAGGACGGGGAAGACAGGCGCCGGCAAGCCCCGCACGACGACAAAATGTGGAAATAAGTCGTTGCCTCAGTGTATACCCACCCTCTCCCTTCAGGGCCATTTTGTAGCCTTTTGGACAATTTACCGTACGTTTTTTTTTGTTTTGGGTTAGTTTTTTTTCCGTATTGTAAGCCACTGTCGGTAGCTAGCTTAGCAGCCGAGCGAAGCTCTCAGGCACACAGGTACCCCGGAGAAGCAGACGAGTGCTCGGTGACAAAAGGAAGGTGGCGAGGTAACGATGAACCGCTTCCGAAAGTGGCTCTACAAGCCCAAGGTAAGTTCCCTGGAATGCACACGTTATGTCAGACCAGCGTTTGGCCATTTTATTTTGTATTTCCCGGCGGCAGTGTGGCTGGCTCTGCTAGCCCGCAAGCATCACTTGTGTCTCACATCTGCTAACGTTAGATGGCCGGTCGGCGACGTGCGCTGATGTTGACATCTGCAGCCTCAGCCCCCCCTTTGTTTGTTGACCCCTTTTGTTCCAAGAGCCACAGTGGGGAAAACATGTTTGTGTGAATGCCCAATCACCCCACCACGCACACTCTGTTGTCAGAATGGCTGCACTGTGATTGTTCACAATCTTGCTTTTAAAACCTTTAGAACAGGAGTGGGCATACTTGTGCTTAAGCCAGGGCCACGTTTAATTTTATTTATAAAGGATAGCTTGGTGTCAAGTCATTTGTGAAATGGTTAAAATGTGTTTTTTAAAAAGTGAACTTTTTTAATATAAAATAAAATGTATACGTTTTTGTTCTATTTATAATATTTATAGAAAAAGTGGGGCATGGGAAAAGATGAAAATGTTAACTAGTTTATCTTAATATTAAAATTAACTATCTTATTGTATTTTGTATTATTAAAGTTTATAATTTTATAATTAAATAAAGTTTATAACAGTTAACCGGTTAGGGTCATCATCTGCAACTAGTTTGAATGCGATTCCACATCAAATCGCAAGTAAATGGTGGTGTGCAGGGTTCTAGACACAATGCAACAGCACAGAGGCATTGTGCAGGGTTCTAGACACAATGCCACAGCACATATTTTTACGGCCAATCAGAATGCCAAGTTATCATATGATCTTTCACAAAAATGGCGAACTGTATGGAAGAAAAAGGAATAAGTGATAGATGGCATGCACAGTCGTTTTTGACTGCTAAAGGAAAGCCATGTATTGAATTTTTTATTTAATATTTTTTTGCAGCAGGTTATGGATCATCGTTTGGTCTGCAACAGTCCATCACTGACTGTTAATTTGTATGCAATTGTTAACTTCCATGTGTTAATTTGTATGCAATTGTTCAGTTCCGTGTAGTTCAGTCACTTCAGAGTCACGAGTGAGCTAAATTCTATCCCTGATGTTTGGTGAGAGGCGGGGTTCACCCGGAGTAGTGACACTGACACACTATGTTGGACTATATATACAGTCAGCAAGAAAAAGAGATGAACCCTTTCGAATGACCTGGATTTCTGCCGAAGTTGATAATAAACTGACTCACCTGACTCACAACAGATAATCAGTCATGTTTTTACTGTGGAACTGTGGACGACTGGTTAGAGCGTGTGTCTCACAGTTCTGAGGACCGGGGTTCAATTGAACCCCAGCCCCGCCTGTGTGGAGTTTGCATGTTCTCCCCGTGACTGCATGGGTTTTCTCCGGGAACTCCGGTTTCCTCACACATCCCAAAAACATGCATGGCAGGTTAATTGACAACTCTAAATTGCCCGTAGGGGTGGGTGAGTGTGAATGCTTGTTTGTTTATGTGTGCCCTGCGATTGGCTGGCAACCAGTTCAGGGTGTACCCCGCCTCCTGCCCGATGATAGCTGGGATAGGCTGCAGCACGCCCGTGACCCTAGTGAGGAGAAGCGGCTCAGAAAATGGATTGATGGATGTTTTTACTGAACACATGTAAATGTCACAGTGCAGGGTAAAAAATAAATAAATAGGGCAACCTTTGGATTTATTAACTGGTGGAAACTTTGGCCGCAATAACCTCAACCAAACATTTCCTTTAGTGGTTGCAGATGAGACGTGCACAATGGTGAGGTGAACATTTTGGACCGTTCCCCTTTATAAAGGTGTTTCAGTTCAACAAACATATTTACAGTAGGGTGAACATCAAGACTTTCAGAGATAATGTTGTAACTCTTTCAAGCTTAATGCAAGTTCCCAATTCCTAATAGCAGGTCTTCTGATGGTTCTTTTGTGTGAGGCATGGTTCACGTGGGGCAGTACTTGAGAATTGTTTTATTTATTTATCACGCGTGTGTATAAATGGTAAATGGACTGCACTTATATAGCGCTTTATCGACACTATCACAGTGCCCAAAGCACTTTACAAAGTCACACACACACACACACACACACACACACACACACACACACACACACATACATACACATGGGTGACTGATGCCGTGCAAGGCGCTGCCAAGGCCCACTGGGAGCAAATTAGGTTTCAGTGTCTTCCCCAAGGACACTTGCAGACAGTCGGAGCCGGGATTCAAACCGGCGACCCTTCAGCCACTCGACGACCTCTACCTACTGAGCCACAGCTGCCCTAGATAGATGAGCTTTAACCAACGCATCTAATTGATTGATTCCACACCAATCAGCACTTGGAGTCATTAGCCTCAGCGTTCACATTTTTCTACTCTGCAGTACAAGGCTTATCCAGTAAAACATGAAAGCATGTCATGTTGTGGTACAGGAAGTCCTCGATTTACGAACGAGTTCCGTTCCTACGCTGGCGACGTAACCCGAATTTTCGCATAAGTCGGATTTCACCGAAAGTCGAAATTTACGTCGAAATACTTCTGTTACGGGTATTGTCCCACGTGATTGTGACAGCAAGCTCAGTGTGTGTGGGCGCGTGTGTCGATGTGTGAGTGAGACAGGACTGTGAAGGAGTGCGCGCAGGTGCAAATGTGTACAGTGGCAAGTGTAGTGACGGCGACCGGGGAAGAGTAGTGATTAGCGGAGGAGCTGTTGACGTTGAATGTGCAGAGGAGCTAATAAAGCCATTAAAGCAGGAAATCAGTGCTTCGTGCCTTTATTGTTGCCGCCACCCAGCTCAGCTGTGCAACGAGAGAAGGGAGGACAACCTCGGCACTGGCGAGGGCGTCTCCCCTGCATCTCCCGACCACGGTTAGGTGACCCTAGCAGGAAAGGTTAACACTTTGTATAAAAAAAATAAAATAAAATACATTAAAATAAAAAAAAATAAGATGCTGTACTTACCATTACTGCTGGGAGAGTGAAAAAAGGAGGGCGAAAAAGGCAAAGATACTCCCGGCGCACAAACACAGACAAGCACTATGCACTAGCTAACCAGAAACGCTATGGTGCTGGGGACAAAATGGCGGCTGTGGCACGCGCGTCGTAAAGTTGAAACGTCGTACGTCAAGTACGTCGTAACTCAAGGACTTCCTATATTAGTTTAAGCAGACTGTTTTGCGTCTATTATTGTGACTTCGATGATCAGCTCACATTTTAGGACCAATTTATGCAAATATCTAATTTAATTGGTTCACATACTTTTTCTTACAACTGTATAGAGCGGGGGTCACCAACATGGTGTCCGTGGGCACCAGGTCAATCCCAAGGACTGCATAAGTCGCCCGTGGGCCTGTTATAAAGATAGGCACAAGGTTAGTGTTTGTTATACTGTGAGACAACATTATGTGAATTTTGCCCCAATTCATTGTGATGTAAAGTTGCTAATTTGACCTTTGGTGAAGTTTTAGCTCAGTGTTAAGATGCTGTTTTTTTTCTGTCATTGGCTCTTACGTTGGTTTGAAGACTAAAATAAACGCTAAAAACCATCAGTGCAAAAGTGCAACCAACCGTTTACCTTGTTCGCTACCTCAATGTTGGCATAGAAGTATTTTATTGTTTCACTCACTCAGTTTGACTTGACTGAAGTTCCACGTGATGTAGGCTGAGGCTCGGAGCGGGAGGGAACGCGTCAGACTTCGACACATCATGAAAGCCGCCTTTGCACAATGTAATCTGATTCCAAGTGTTGCACTGAGGCTACTGGTCATTAATTTTAACAAAGTTAAGACACATTTTTGTATGACGCCACCGTTGGTCACAAGCACGTCTTCGCCACTTTCTTCTTTGGGGTCGGCGGACTGTAGGCATCGAAAATGGGAACTGACATTGTTTAATTTTGACGATTCTGGGAGAACCAGAACAATCGGTTCCTAGTTGTAAGTGATGATTTAAAAATGTAAATAATTGTAGCGATGAAGTGAAGTAAATAAAGTGTTGCATATTGATATCTATGTGTCCTACCATAATTAACATGATTAGTGTCTTCACACAGATGAATTCCATTAATTATTGATATTTATAGTAATTTGAGCAAATTTGTTATTTCAGTATTGTATCAAACTGGTAGCCCTTGGCATTAATCAAGGTAACTTCTGGTGGATGTTTTTGTCTTACCAGTACGGTCCTTTCAAATAAAATTGTCACAGTAAATCATTCACCGACAAGCCATGATGATATTTTTTTTTAACTCCTCAAAATATTTAAATGTTGGGGCAACATTTTGTTCCAACTCCAAATTGTAAAAACTTTTGAGAAATAGTGACTTCAAGGCACCAATCTGTTGACTTGTAGCTACCGTAAATGAGGAAACCTTCTGCAAGTGGTCATATTATTGTCAATATTGCCTTTTGGTGTAAATGAATAACCAATGAAACAAAAAGTTGATGACTACTTCATCATTGGTTCAATGAGTAATGTTGAAAGACTTGGATTTTAATCCCGCATTGATGGCTAAACTCTGACCACATTTATCCTTGTGAGCAGCCAAGTTCTCTGCTAAATCTGCTTCTGCCAGGCCAAGACATTTCTTTTTTGGAGTCAGAGGTTATAAGATTTGCTGTAATTCTTCAGATCATGTAAGCAGAGCAGGTCGTGGGTGCCTTGTAAAATAATCCAGTTGCAGTACTTTTGATTAGTGAGGGACTTTCTTTTTAAAAGAAAAACGTTTTAGGTGTAGGAAATGTGAACTACTTAATGCAATGCTTTGACTGTATAGGTATGTATGTAGTAGGTGTATCAATATATTATTTACATGTGCTGCATCATCACTGTACATTGCTTTTCTCAGAGTAAAAACTGTTTCTTCACCAGAGGTCGATTAAGAATGATCTATGTGGTCTACTGCTTGACAGTAATTCTGTACTCGTTCTATTTATAGTGAACACAGTGGGAGGAACTGTCCTATTGAAAGTCTTGGACAACACTTGTACTGTACATTATTGTAAAATGTACCCTTTTGTGGAGCACAGATGAACATTTGCATTCAACTATTTAACCAATCAGATGAATTTGTTAAACTTGTTTTACCTGATTTTAAAAAAAGCAAAAACATTAAAGAAAATGCATTAAAATATATTTTATATATATATATATATATATATATATATATATATATGCTTCCTTTTTATTAGGGGTTTGCATTTGACTGTCCCTTGCTCAACTATAGGTAAAATTAACAACCAATTTGATTGATTTGTTAATTTTTTTTAATTTTATTGTTTCACTCACCTGGTTGACTGATACTACTTCTTCGTTGGTTTATGCCTCTTCTTCGTTGTTTTTCGCCACTTCTTTGCGGCTGGCGGACTAGGCATCGAAACTGGGAACTGAAATTTTTAAATTTGAACGGTTCCGCGGAGAGAAGTAAGGTCTCTTTTTCAAGCAGGTTCGGTGTGTGCACGCCGGTGTCATCAATGATATCCAAGTGTGTGATAGCACTCATCAGTTGCATGCTTTGATTGGAAATGAAGTGTAGAATCTCAAGACCTTGGAGGATTCAGAAAATACAAAAATGCTGATGTTGTGCAGTGGCAGGCTCTCAAACAGCCACTACCCATTACTAATTTACTGCTCACAAAAGAATTGTTGGTCTGAAATCAGTTTTGCACCACTGTGGATTGCATCATCTTCAGCGCAGTCAACGGTGGCCGACAGTGGGAGTATCACAGGGGTATGTCACACCACAAGGGATGAGAGTCCGCTGAATCATGTCCATACTTAATGCAAGGTAGAGCTGTCATTGGTGGGGATGACGTAAGTTCTGGAAACATATGCCCGGACGTTCACTCCTTTCTGAATCTTTGCCATTGCACTATAACAATACAGTTTCACATTTTGCCATACTACACTGAGAATGCCTAATTTGATCTGATCTCTGAAGCTAAAAGGGGTTAGGCCTGGTGAGTACTATGATGGGAGACCAATCAGGAAAACCAGGTGCCATAATCTTACCCAGCCTCTAGGGCTGGGGGCCAAGCCAGCCGACCTCAATAGGTAGGCTTGGAAGTCAGAAAGAGTCTCTGTCCATTAAAATTGTATCCAAAAACGGTGACCCAGAATAAGAAAAAAGCTGGACGAACAATAGTGTCAGAGATGTGACGGCTTTGTATGTTAGGGGATTTAACCGATGATTGCACTGGTTTCTCTTATTCGTCGTCCGAGCCAAAAGACCGCAGTAGTAGGTTGATATGTGAAAGGTGAAATTAGAGTGCAATACTTGGCTAAAACCAGCAGAATCGCTGTTGATTCAACCTTAGTGAGTTTGTGGTCCATGATATAGCTGATATATTTGGATAATCAGTTCCCTACATTTTCTTATTTTATGTTTGCATCACTGAATTGAAGCATGAAGTGTGAATCCATCCTAAATAAAGTATACACCCTGGATGTCTGAATGAGGACGAGTTTGTATTTTGGCACCAGCCTAATTGCGTAGGCAAAAGCAATAGCTGCGTCAGCTACTTGCATATAGTGACATCATTCGAAGTGCAACCCACAAAGAATTCCACAGAAGAATGTAACACAATGAACAAAGAACAATTCATATTATTTAGCCTTTTTGTTAATTGTTCCTGGCATGTGGGGGGGTTTCTTTACAAGATGGGCTTTCTTTGTGGAGAGTCAAAAAAATAAACGCAAATACTGCAATGTGTATCATGCTCCATATTTTATACTGTGCTACTGTGGAACTTTAATCAGTTTAGTTCACTTCACAACTTTATCCAAGTTTGTCCAAATGTTCTGCTGCTTCATTGAAACAGCATTAGTGTCACCCAGACATGGTTGCCCTCTTTAAGCCTGGTCTCTAACATATAAAGAATCATTATTTCATGCAATTTTATAGATAAAGCTGCAAAAATTTCATTAGGTTCCAGTGCATTTTGAACACTGCCTGCCTTTGACAGTTTCTCCCATGATGCATTGCTGTAGGAAATTTCCCTCTTGTATGAGGAATGCAGCTTTAAGATGACATCAGTTTCAAACGCCTCTATTCTTTCTCGCTGCACATTGACCTATATGCTTCAGAAAAATCTTTGTTTCTCCTTCTGCGCTTTCCTGTCATTACCATGACTTTGTGTCACAGACCCTCCCGTTGTTGTCAAGTGTCAATCTGCCCTTTTTAAAATATATATCTTACCATATGCAGGTCTTTTGAACAGCCTTTTTATGCAGTATGTATTTCTTTTCTTTAATGATGCGACAAGAATTCCTACTGCAGGTCTCTGTATACTCTCCATGCAGTTTGTTTCATTATTAATGAGTGTGAGTGAGGGAACAGCGTTGTGTATCATATTCGGAGAAAGGCCACAAGGGAGCGTATCACGCAACAGGAAGAGCACTGCAAACTTGAGGGGAAAAGCACCTGTGAGAGATTTCTCAATTACAGTAATGTCACATTTGATGTCATAAAAAAACACTTTCACTCCACCACAGACAAAAAGACAAGTATCTCCCAGTCTGCCCAGTCATGTTGCCCTTTTAGTTCCTGAGCTCCTGTACTATCATTTGGTTTCTCGCAGTGTGTGTGTGATGATGCGTGTCGGCATGTGGTCGCCATTTTCAAATCCATTAACCTTTCTGTTTATCTTCCTTGCTTTTGTCTGCATGTGCATAGATTGTCTTTTGTACTCAAATAGATATTCTTAAATTCTATTTCCTTTTCTAGTACAAGCATGGGTAAGTGATTATTATTCTTTATTCTTTTCTTTTTTGCCATACCTTGTGTGATGTTTTTTCACTCAACCAATGCACAATTTGCTCAACTGTGTTGTTGGTCCTAACACCTCCAATTTGCGGTGGGAGATAATGACACAAATGCTCTACCAGGGTTAGGCTCACTAATTACGCCTACTCTTCTGGGAGCTTTCACAGTATTAAAGCCATTGTTAACTCACCTAGTGACAATGAATACTAAATATGTCATTTCCATTGCAAAATATGTGAATTTATGTTGTCTGCAATTTGCACATAATCTACAAGACAGTCTGGTGATTTGTGTGCCCTAGATTTAGTTTTAATTTTACTCCTATACATCAATTGTGTTCATTTTGTGTGTGCACAGCATAGAATTATACCTTTTGTAAATTTGCATATAGTCCAGTTCTAGAATATAATGATACGCATTGTGTGTCTTTATCTTACACTGGTTATTTATGTAGCAAACCTCTGAAAGGTTGAGGCAGACAAGTCTTGTTTAACGTATTCGGCAGTTATGAGTTCTTCCTGAGGACTCACAAGTGGAGTTGCGGTTTATCAACACTGCCTCTGTCCCAGTACTTTACAAGAACTGATATCCACTGGATGCTAAATCATGGTTTTAATTTGGTGGAAAGACCCCGATGGGAAAAATAAAATGTCTAGCCATTCTGTCTCTTAAGCAGCTTTTGTCAGAGTGGTTTGTTGTGATTCTGTGCAGAGGACAGACCCACAGCTTCTGGCCCAATTCTACTATGCTGACGATGAGCTGAACCAGGTGGCCGCTGAACTGGACAGCCTCGATGGCAGGAAGGACCCTCAAAGATGTACGCTGCTGGTCAACCAGTTCCGCTCCTGCCAGGTGAGTTGAGAGGAGTGAGGAGCAGCAGTATATTATGCTGCTGCTCCGAGATATCCTGTCTATAACCATGACTTTCTAGTATTCAAAGCTTTCTGCAAGATTAGTGTTGGCTTGAAAATGTTTGGATTGAGACAAATTTATGTTACACTACTGCATCAATGCACATATTTGGATGAGACAAACCATCTGTTAGGACATTGGTTTTGGCCTACACGCTAAAAATAGACTCAACGCTTATCAGCGTCAGTCTAAAAATTGGTGTGGTTATCTCATTGTTATCTTATCTAGGTCAAGTTTCCACATGGAGCATGTTGAGCTGATAACATGCGATAAGTGCATAGTTTCGTAAGCATGCAAGGGTCTTTGAAAGCAAGGGAACACACTCATTTTGATGAGTTAAAGGGCTTTGGGTCATGTGTTTAGTTAATAAATGTCTAACGGTGGTTTCTTTTGGGGGCATTTACCATGGCGCCTTTGATACAAGTGTGGAACAAGACACACACTTTTCACATAGCTGAACAGTGTTTAGCTGAGAAAAAGTCTATCTATCCATCCATCTATCCATTTTCTATAGTGCTTGTTCACATTTGGGTTGAAGGTGAGCTGGAGTCTATGCCAACTGAGAGGCAGGGTACACACTGGACTGGTCGCCAGTCAATCACAGGGCACATATAGACAACCATTCACACCTATGGGCAATTTGGAATCGCCACTTAACCTAACATGCATGAGTTTGGACCGTGAGAAGAAGCCAGAGTACCCTTGAAAACCCACGCAATCACGGAGAGCACATGCAAACTCCACCCAGGAAGGCCGTAAGCGAGATCTAAACACTGTACCTCAGCACTGAAGTTCATGCGTGCATGCCTGCATTTGTGCGTGCGTGTGTAAAACCTTTAATCTTATTTAATGTTTGTATTGCATGGGTGTCTTAGTCTTCATTGTGTAAAGTGTTAGTGTGCATTGTTCGCATGATGATAGAGATAATGGTTAGAGTAGTCTGTGTGGTCCGGGCTGAGAGGCGCTTGGAGGGCAAGGCTGTGCATGAGTGATGGATGCCATGCTGCATCATGCTGAGAGAGCTGCAGGTGGTGTTGGGAGGTCGTCATGTGGCTTGTTGTGCACCAGCAGCCCTCTCCAGCGGCACTGCACACTGAGCAATGCTTAATAAGGTCACCACCAACTGTTCTTTTACCTTCCTCCTTTGGCAGTATGCTTATTTTGGTTTTTCTGCAACTCTGTTTTATTTTGCATGGTCTTTATATATTAAAATTGTTGGGGTTTTCCCCATTGACTTTTCTCCTGAAAGCTTTGAAAGAATGACATAGGCAGTGATACCCGACAGCCAGGGGCACCAATAATAGCAGATGACCCCACTCGGGCCAACAATTTACATCGGCCACCACAGCTATCAGTTACTTTTCACGGTTCTCTCCGGGAGCATCTAGCATACTGCTTATTTATGTCAACCTGAGCGGTCCTACAATGTTTCTGTGTTTGTTGTTTAGAGGAACATAGATTAAATTGGCATACATGAGAGACAGGTGAGGAGGAAGGTTGAAAGACAATCAGGGACAAAAGTAGAAGCTGAAAGAAGAATGGCAAACAATCTCTTGTCAAAAGAGGATTTACAGCCGGTACTCGAGCTTGTTCATCACCAGTGTCCCCTGCTGCCAGAAGCTTACGGACACACCAACAGTTTACAGCTGTAAAGGAATCAATGGTCAAGCTTTCTGTCTCAAAGCTTTTTAATCCTACTCCTCTGGGCGTGCAGAGAAAGACGCAGTGCTGCACCTGACAAGATTACAGTGCACAGTGCTGCCACAGTTGAGTGAAAAGCTCATTCTAAGTCATCGTTATGGCTCTTGTACATGCCAGCGGCACATAAGCTCTTGATTAGCTCTCACGGTGTGTGACGCAGTATTTTCACAGCTTGAATTATGGGCTTCATTTTAGTGTTTTTTTATTGAAGGCCACCGACCCGAATGATGTAATACTCACATCAAAGTGCTTTCATTCATTCACTTCCCAATCAATGATCTCCAAAAGCTCCAATGGCGCTCTTGGAAAAGGTTTCATTTGCACTCATGTTTTGTTCAATATGCTTTTGTCACCGTGTGGCTCTGCAGGACAATGTGCTGAACATCATCAATCAGATCATGGATGAATGTATTCCCTGTGACCGAGCCAACAGAGACTTCTGTGTCAAGTTCCCTGAGGAGATTCATCATGACAACTTAGCAGGGCAACTGTGGTTTGGAGCAGAGGTACAATATTCCCTCAGCATAAGTCTGGAGGAAAACAAGCCTTCAATGAAGACTGTAAAATACTGTTCATTTCCCGAGGACAAGTTTACCACATGGAAACGTGTGACATGAGATTGTTAAAGTGGTTCCCACTCTTGTGCAGTGTTTAGCTGCAGGCTCCATCATCATGAACAGGGAGATTGAGAGTATAGCGATGAGACCGCTGGCAAAGGACCTGACTCGCAGCCTGGAGGAGGTACGCAACATCACCCGAGACCAGGCCTTGCGAGACCTCAATTTCTACACAGACCGCATGAAGGACGCACTGCGACATTTCGACAACCTTTTTGCTGAGTTTGAACTCAGGTAAATTAGGAACTTCTTGGCAGTCGTAGCAGAAATAGTAATTCACATTTCCCACCAACAAACCTTTGACTCAACTGCAAATGTCCTTGCTTCCATCATTTGCATTGCAGCTATGTCTCAGCCATGGTGCCTGTCAAGTCTCCCAAAGAATACTATGTACAGCAGGAGGTGATTGTGCTCTTCTGTGAGACGGTGGAAAGGTGACTTTTTACTCACAAACAAAAAGTTGTCCAACTTCATATGTATGTATTTACTAGACAAAGTGGTTTTAAAAACGTTTTATACCAAGTACCACTTAAAAAAATACTTTGCTCTCCAAGTACCACCATTATGATAACATTATAACACAGCAGTGTAATAGGCCCAAGTGTTCATCATAAACCGAGAGTGATTTTATTCCTAAAAAGTATATTTAGCCACTGTAACATTAAGCACGGTGGACGACTGGTTAGCACATCAGCCTCACAGTTCTGAGCACCGGGGTTCAAATCCCAGCCCCGCATGTGTGGAGTTTGCATGTTCTCCCCGTGCCTGGGTGGGTTTTCTCCAGGTACTCCGGTTTCCTCCGACATCCCAAAAACATGCGTGGTAGGTTGATTGGCGACTCTAAATTGCCCGTAGGTGTGAATGTGAGTGCGAGTGTTTGTTTCTATTTGCCCTGCAATTGGCTGGCGACCGGTTCAGGGTGTACCCTGCCTCTCGCCCGAAGATTGCTGGGATAGGCTCCAGCACGCCCGCGACCCTTGTGAGGATAAGCGGAACGGAAAATGAATGAATGAACGAACATTAAGCACAGTTTATTTTGTGCTTAAACATAGGAAAATATCAAACTACTCAAATAATGATTACATTAAAATGTATTGAACACGAAAGGTAAATTAAAAAAAATACCTAAATAAAAGTTTAAAAACAAACTGTTTTAAAGAGTAGATGCTAATCTATTTTACAAAACAGTTAAATACAACTGAACTGTACTTAGGCAGTGATTCGTACTTCACTTTGAGAAGAACTGGTGTAGAGAAAATACTAACCATACTTGTGCTCTCTTTCCCTTCTGTCCTAGGGCGCTCAACCTGGGCTACCTCACACAAGACCTGATTGATGACTATGAGCCTGCGTTGATGTTTACAATTCCCAGACTAGCCATTGTATGGTAAGTGTTGCCCGTCTTCATGAGCCCTCCGGCCTCTTTCCTCCTTCCGCTCCTCATATAGGATTTTAAATCTATTTTTAGTGGATTGGTCGTGTACTCAGAAGGACCTCTCGACCTTGACCGAAAAGCAGAGGACATGTCTGAGCTTTTCCGCCCTTTTCGTACTTTACTGAAGAAAATCAGGTATGGTTAATAAGTGTCCTCATAAATTCTGCTTCTTTCCCACCAAAAATGTTCTGGTGTTCCAGCTACCTTTTGATGCCTTTCCAGAGACCTGTTACAGACTCTAACAGAGGAAGAGTTACTGATGCTTGAGAGGAACCTCTGTATCTCTCAGGATGGCGAGTTACCCACAGGCCAGGAGCAGGCCACAACCCACACACCAGGACCTATCCAAGAAAATCAATCCTCCTGTAGCGCTACTAATATCACCTCCAAGGCGGGCGGTGATGAGGAGCAAAAGCCTCTGTCTCTGTTTGTCTGCCCTAACCACGAGGAGGAGTTGGCGGAAGTGGAAAACGGCTGGGAGGAGGTGGAATCTGAGAAAGGAGAGCAGGCAGAAGACTTGCAGTGTGAGGAGGCAGAAGAGGCTGAACTTGCTTGTTCCATGCAGTATGATGAGGAAGAACTGGAGCAGCTCAACATGATGGTGTACCGCGTAGGAGATGAGATGTCAACTCTGCTGTCGCCTCCTAGCCAGGGTCAGTCCCCGGCACACCGTCCCAACAGAGGGGAGGTAGGAGGCGCCAGTGGGGCTTCCAGCACTGAGGCCTCGCCTCTCAGGGTACTGAGGGGCAGAGGAAGAACAGGTATCTATTTAGAGGAGGAAGACAGGGTCTTCTTCATGGAAGATCTTGACCCAGCAGCAGACGGCGTTACCAGCATCTCAAGGGAAGTCCATAGTTGTGTTGCCTCGCCTTCCAAAACCCCAAAGTCTGCTCATTCTCTGCAGCGTAGCCCAGGTCTACGGTCGGATGCGGTTCACAACGGTTGGCTACCCGAAGGACCACCGGAGCAGCTTTGTCTACAACCACGCAGTAAGAACATCCAGTGTCTAAATGCAATGCGCCCTCCATCATGCACATCTGCTCCCAGCTCTGAACCGCTGCCTTACACCAATGGCTGGGAGATGGGCTTAGAGGGCACTGTGAATGAAACCGCAGAAGTCATTGCCCATCGTATGGGCGGCATGAAGCTTTCGGCCACGGTCATATTCAACCCTCGCTCCCCTAGCTTGACGGAGCTGGCGGTGGACAAGATGCTGCTGCCTCGGCCCTCTCCCTCAGAGATTGAACCCTGCGGCCTGGTGGCCACGCACTGCTTGCTTAACTCTTGTGTCTGCTGCGGTAGCTGTGAAGTTGCCCACGAGGATGCCATAACCTCTGAGATCGCAGGCCTCGGGTTAGGCTTCACTCTAAGAACAGATAAACACCATAAGACTGCAGCCCACGGCTCTGTCTTCCAGTCCTCTGCTTGCCGGCTACCCCCGCGAGGCCGCAGCAGAAGAGAACTTTGCCAGCTGTCTCACGCTTCTTCCCGCCGCTTGAACGAGCCCCTGAAAGAGGTAGGGAGATCTGAACTATGTGAGAAGTCCCTGATGGACGATCCACAGCTGGAGCATCACACTCAGGACTGTGGCAACAATATAGGGGACGAAACCTCCACATGCAATTACCAGAAGAAGACTGAAACGAGGCAACATGCAACTGGAGGCCCACTGAGGGACAAGGGGGTAGACAAAGACACGGAAGGAATTAAGGAATCCAAGAGGGACACCAAAGAGGAGAGCAGGAAGGGCTCCAGGTAAATTGTCTTCTATAATTGTTTCACGTCATAAATGTACATTGTTGAGCATTTGAGTTTATCATACATGCTCAGTCATTTGGTATTCTATTGATCTTTTATATTTGTCCATTTTCTTTTTTTCAAATTTCACAGTTCTTTGTGCTTTTGTTTTCTTTCCTAATAATTTCAATATTTCTTCTCCTTTTTGTACTGTTGTTTTTAGTCTTCACAACTCCCCCCTCAGCTCTCTGTCAGGTAGTGACTGTGAGAGTGTGTCGGTCACCACATGTAGTCTATCCAGCAGTGTTTACACTCCCAGGTAACTATGAGCAGCATCATATGGTAGTACGGTAGTATTTAATAGTGAGTCAAAGCAGCAGATGGTGTTTTCGTTCGGTCTGCGTTTATGGTATTTAGTTGTCTTTGCTGTCTTAAATCTCAACAACTTCACTCAATGAAATATGGATGGAAGCTGTGAATTATGTAGGGACAGTTGAGGGATATAAATGGCCTCTCCTGCTCAGTCTTCATCGCTTCCTGCAGCCCCGTCAGCAGCCTCACTCCCAGCTCAGGCACGTCGGAGGACCTGGACCATGAGGAGATCCGGCTTGCTCTGCAAGATGCCAAGATGGCTGCCCGAAATAAGATTCGCTCACGCTTCCACAGCAGTAGCGACCTCATCCACCGTCTCTTTGTTTGTATATCAGGTAATGATGATGAGGCACATTGTGCCTGTTTGCTTAAGCGGGGTACACGCACAAAGATTTTTAATATCTTAAGGAATTCTAAAAATGTGAGACCACCCACACATGCCTAGGGGTCTTATTGTGCGTTATGTCCTCTATTACGGAGCCCCAGACATGACATGAGGGGGGGAAAAAAACTATTTTTAGTCCATACAGACGGTAAGGAAATCGAGCGCACCCTCTTTCGAAGTTGAAAATCGAGGCAGAGTTGCAGTTCCAACAAACACACAAAGAGTAGTCTACTACTCGCTGTAACAAAGTAGCAAAAATAGACCCAATCAAATAACTGCCTAAATGTAGACTAATAAGATATTGATGAGAACATAAGAAAATAAACTTACCCTGAAGCCATCGCATGTGTCTTGCAGTTTCGGCTGCGTCGTTTGTAACAAGTCCGTAAAAGTGCACTCGATTTGGTTACCTTCCAATCCAGTACGGAGCCACGGCTTCTTCGTATGCAAGCAGTAACTACTTTGTGCGCACGCTGTAACTATTTCGTGCGCACGAAGAAGTAGTTTGTGCGAACTCATGTCTGGGACTCCGTACTCGATGACTAAAAGAACACCCCAATACAGGAAGTCCTCGAATTACGACGTACTCGACCTACGACGTTTCGACTTTACGACGCCTGTGCCTCGTCCGCCATTTTGTCCCCAGCACCATAGCGTTTCTGCTTAGCTAGTGCATAGTGCTTGTCTGTGTTTGTGCGCCGTGAGTATCTTTTCTTTTTTCGCCCTCCTTTTTTTCACACTCTCAGCAGTAATGGTAAGTACAGAATCTTATTTTTTTATTTTAATGTATTTTAGTTTCTTTATACGAAGTGTTAACCTTTCCTGTTACGGTCACCCGACAGTGGTCGGGAGACGCAGGGGAGATGCCTTCTCCAGTGCCGAGGGGGTAACTCGGGGGTAACTCCCTTCTCTCGTTGCACAGCTGTGCTGGGTGGCGGCAACATTAAAGGCACGAAGCACCGATTTGCTGCTTTAATGGCTTTATTAGCTCCTCTGCGCATTCAACGTCAACGGGTCCTCCGCTAATCGCTACTCTTCCCCGGTCGCCGTCACTACACTTGCCACTGTACACACTCGCACCTGCGCGCACTCCTTCCTCCTTTACAATCCCGCCGGACGACGCCTGCGCAATCCCGTCTCACTCACACATCGACGCACACGCCCACACGCACTGAGCTTGCTGTCACAATCACATGGGACAATACCCGTAACAGAAGTATTTCGACGTAAATTTCGACTTTAACGGTGAAATCCGACTTACGCGGAAATTCGGGTTACGTCGCCAGCGTATGAACGTAACTCGTTCGTAAATCGAGGACTTCCTGTAATACCTCCACTGACAATAGTGTCTCCTCCCCTTAGACCAGATGTCTGTCGTAGTACCAAGACTGAGCTGTGAGTGGCAGCCGGGTGCCACATGACATCCAGACTGCTGCAAAATACAAAGAATACGAAATAAAAGACGCTAGGCTGACAAATATCTAATCAGTTAAATACAATGCGGTTGCAAACTGTCTTTCTCTTTTATATTGTAGTGAATAATGTTGGAGAAACATTACAGCAGAAGTGGACACATTTATGTGCTCAAGGGCCACTTGATT
The DNA here is from genome assembly GCF_024500275.1 of Phycodurus eques. NCBI lineage: Eukaryota > Metazoa > Chordata > Actinopteri > Syngnathiformes > Syngnathidae > Phycodurus > Phycodurus eques. The sequence goes on along the minus strand of NC_084538.1, from coordinate 13,669,719 downwards.
TTTAAAACTGACAGATGGGCCAGGTCATTTGTAGATTAGGATTTTTAATAAATAATAATAATAATAATAAATTGTAAATGTAAAATAGTTTCTTTCATTAAAATACTATTCATTCTCATTTCTTTCATTCTCATTTTAAGGATATTATAGTTGATTTTAATTACCCAAGTATTGAATAGAATATCAATTTATTGTGTGTAATATTTTACATTATATTTTTATTTACAATCACCCATTCTTTTAATAAAATAAATATATTTTAAAATGTAGACATTTTGTATATATTTTCACTTTATTCATAGATTTAAAAAGTTCAAATGTGTAGGTAAAATACTATAATATATATATATATATAATAAATACCAAATCATTCATTGGATTTTGTTAAATTATAAATAATTTACCAATTATTGAATAAAATATATAATTAAATTTATGTGAAATATTTTACGAATAGGTTTTATTTTATTCGTGACAATATAGCCATCACCAATTAATTATTGAGATAAATGAATACAAAATGATACAAAAACATTTTAATTAACCAATTTTAAGAAAAAATGGCTAAAATAATGCAACAAATATTAAAGAATGGAGCAGGCCATACTTTGCCCCTGCTTTAGCCAAGCACTGTTGCGAGCTTCCTAATTGGCTGTCGTACTTTTTTCCCCATCGCTGTCTGGCTTGGCCCAACCCGGTGTTGACCACACACACACAAGCATTTGCCATCAAGTATTGAAGAGGTATAACATTTACAATTGTTGTCTTGACTATTTTCCGAGCAGATCAGGGGCAAAAACATTCTTATTAAACCCCACAAAATAATTGCTCAGGATCGTCTTTCAGAGATATCCAAGAATCGGGTCTTTGCTGACTCTGATTGCAAAGAAGGGAAACCGCTTCAATTTAACCTGATTGTCGGTGTGCGTGTACCTTACTTTCCCTGGTCCTCATCATGTTTTGTTCTGCTGTGGGATGTAGGTGTTGCTGATCAGCTGCAGACCAACTACGCCAGTGACCTTCGCAGCATCCTCAAGACACTATTTGAGGTTATGGCAACCAAGTGCGAGCAGGGAGACAACGAGAAGCAAAAGAAAGGTAGGGATCGTGTATTGAACATGCATATGCAACTGCCACTGGGGGGAAGGAAAAAAACAATTAATTATGCAGACCTCGGTTTTAGTTGGTTCCTCTGTGGTGCCCAGCAGGTCCTGTTCTGCGAAGTGCACTACTCGAGGACTGTGCTCTCTGTCAGGAGACCATTTCCTCATCAGAATTGGCAGCCAAAGCCCGTGAGGGCCATTTTGAAGGTCAGCATAACCGCAAACACACTGAATATAGTTGAAATGTCAGCACTTCCTCTTCAGATGCAGCCGTATTGCAGCCCCTCTTTGCTGGTGTAAATCTAACCGCGCACTCCGCGACGAGACCGAACGCCACCGAACGATTCATTCGCGTTGTGCGTGGTTCTGCGACTCCTTCGTATGAGTTGCCGACCGTCTGGAACTTTTGGCTGCGATTCCAATTGTTGATTCACAAGTCAATGGCGTCGTAATAGCACAGACTTAAACGGCCAGTCACAATGCCAGGTTATTGGTCGATTCATGGATCAAGCACCTGTTGTGATTTTGGCTCGTTCAGCTCCTTTTTAGACAGCAGTATTAATTGTTGCATCCTAATTTGGATCCCTTTCTAAAAATGTGCGCCTCAATTGAAGGAGATAATAAAACTCTAACCTGTTCCTGCTTCTCCCTCCTCAAAAATATTTCTAAACTTAGGGCTATGTTCATTCTGAACTGGAAATGATCATTCGTTTATCTCCTCAAGTCTTCACCAGGGCAATTCTCTCTTCACCCATCGTAACTTTTTAGACCAACCTCTAATTGGTTCAGAATGCTGCCCCCATTCTTTTGTCTAGATCCCATAGGTTCAGCAGCCACATCCCTCCCGGTCATTCTTGCACTGGCTCCCTGTTCATTTCAGGATTCAATACATATTTTTAACAATCACTTGCAAAGCCCTCGATGGTCAGGCTTGGTGGATTTGGTGTCATTTCAATGTCCTGTTTGGCCACTATAGTCTACTGACTGCCTTTTACTTACTGTCCCTCACACCAGATTAAAAACTAAAGGTGATACTCCGAGCCTTGCCGTACGTTTCTCCCAAATTGTGGAACACACTTCCTTTTGAGCGAAGAGCTGCATCTTCAGTGGAAAATTTTAAAAAGCTGTAAGAAGGGGGGAAATAACATTTGTGTAGGTAGGCATTCCAGTAAGACTAGATTACAATTGATTTTGTTTTTATTTAATTTTTTTTCCTCGTATTCACTGTAAAATGTTGGAATTCTGCATTCTGTACAGTGAGCCCCTGCTATTTGCTGGAGGTAAGGACCTAGCCCTACTGCGAATAGCAAAAATCCTCGAGCAATTAATGCCCAAAAATGTTTGTAATTGCCTAGAGGTATGAAAAGAAGGACTCAAAAGCTATGGCAAAGATAGCAACGGTGAGTTTTCAGCAAATAACAAGTAGCTCAGAAGAAAACAAATCTGCAAATTTGCGGGGTTTCACTCTTAACTATGCGAAACTCTCTCTGAAAAGTGCTGTATAAATAACTTACCTAACGGTACTTAACTGTTTTTGTTGTCGGCCCCCTTGCAGATCCCCCTGACTGGGTTCCAGATGAATTGTGTAACTCCTGCATCGCCTGCAAGGCTCCTTTTACTGTCATCCGCAGGAAGCATCACTGTAGGAGCTGTGGAAAGGTATGATCCATTCCTCCCTTTAATGTGTTGATCACCCAAACCTATTAAAGGTGTATGTTGCGTTTCCTCTCAGATCTTCTGCTCTCGCTGCTCCTCCCACTCTGCTCCATTGCCTCGATACGGCCAAATGAAGCCCGTAAGGGTGTGCACACACTGCTACATGTTTCACGTCACGCCTTTCTACAGTGACAAGGGCAACATTTGAAGCACAGGCCACCACTGCGACAGCAAGGACGATGCAAAGATGCCTTCACAGTCAACAAATCTGCGAGGAGAATGAGAGGGTGTGGTAGAAACCAAGGGAAGGTCTCACCTGTTCCCACTGTCTGGTGCGGGAATGGGAAGCAAAGGCTTGGATCTGTGAACCAAGCTGGTCTGCACACAGTATTCACACGTGACTGTGGAGTTGTAAAAGAGAACAAATGACGATGCATTCGCAGACTTTGAACTGGCATTGTGGTGCGCAACATGAAAATAGGCCACCTTATGGATTTTATTGCTTTTCATGTGCAAATGAATGGGCTTCCTATTCTACAGCGAGCTTCCTACATTCGTGCCGGAGCTCCCACGGGACTCGGATTAGTCAAAGAATGTAAGTCACGATAAGTATGTAAATAAGGATCATTCTGGTCATAACCATACCACGATGTCTGCTGTTGCTGTTCACACTGGAACTGGTCAAAAATCTTCTCCGTGCTTTCAGTCGCATTGACACAATAATTATAATAATGATAGCTTTTGTATTGGGATTTTGTCACGCTTTTGATGGCAGTGAATGTTAATTTTGGATCACTTGGTCAAATGGGTCAAGACTCCAACACAACAGTTTGCCTTCTTTTTTCATGGGCTGTGCCCATTGCACACACTGGGTCCTTCTCTGCTCGCGGAATGGATTAAAGGGACTCGTAGTTATCACCGTCTGGTCTGCAAAGCCCTCTAGTGGAGAGTTGACCTCTCCAACATTATCACATTTTTACTTTGACCTGCAAGCCTTCTTCGCAGGTGTTGACTTTCAGACAACAAGATCGCTCATTGCTTTCTTCCTTCTTCTCATTCTAGTGCAATATTCCGACGACAATAACAAAACCTTTCTTCTTCCAAATGGTTTCAAGCCATTCTATGTGAGTGTATTAGTGTTGATTTTAGGGCGGCAACTGCAACGGTTATATGAATAATCGATGAATCGGTCTTTTTATTTATTTATTTATGTATTTTAATTTGTTTTTGTTTTTGGGTCATTTCAAAATTACAGCGCAGAAAATACACAAACAAATTGATTATGATTCAGTTACTGGTTTGGTCTTTAACATGTCAGAAAATAGGCAACCATTTTGATAATTGTTTTTCCAAAGTAAAAGCAGATGTTTGCAAATCTCTTATTTTGATTAAACACAAAGATAATGAGTCTGCTTTATTTTTTATGAGAAATCTAATTATGATTTACTTCATTATTAGAATAAATATAATTATTCATAAGTACTGTTGAGAGGCTGAAATTTCATTGACGTGGACAATTTTAAGTTGGTCTCAAAACGATTAATTGATTGTCACAAATCATTAGATTAATTTGATAATCGATTAGTTGTCGCTTAATTATTGCACCTATATTTGATATGGTAAATGTTTTCCATATAGACAGACACTAGCTTGAGGTACTGTACATCACACTGAAGCAGGCACTTGTGCCCTAACTGGTCTCATTTGCATATGATGTGCTCTATGCTAAATATCCCTGCTTTCTTTGCAGTGACAAACAATCTTTAGCACTGATCATCGTCATGTTGTTATAGTACGTTAGGTACATGAGATTGGGCATTGTGTCATTCTGCTGTGACTCAAGGCAACTTCTCAGGCATTTCATAATCAGGAACACGCTCTACTGTTGGCTGGGTCTTATTGCCCTTAAAATACAACCTCACTTCGGAAGGGTTTTGCTTTTTCTTTTGTAAAGAATAAAAACGGCATATGGAGCTATACCAATTTCATGTATATTAACAGGGAATTATGCAGTAATTTAAAAGCTGAGTATTCTATTATTGCAGAGCTTGGTCTTATTTTGTAAAATGACACTACATTCGATGGGAGCTGTGTAAATTGTTTAACAATGTTATATGGCTTTAAATGCAATGTAAACTGAAATAAATTACTTTTCCCCCGTTTAAACCTGTTGACTGATCTGCACCTTTTCAATGTTTAGAACAGTTTGAAGAAATAGATAGGACTAGGTTATTATAGTGATCTCTGGTTCCTCTCACATATGTATTAAACAGCAAATGTTATTAATGTTGGATTAAACTTAAAATATTTAATTGCTCAAATGCAAATGTTTTGAGCCAGTTAATGTAAGTCAACACACAGGAAGTCTGTTTCATTTTTATGGTTCTACAACATACCTGAACTCATAAGTGTTGTCGTAAATTTGGAACAGTAAAATGTCTGTTCTATTATGTAGCACATTTAATGTTGAAGGTTTTTAAATACAGGGCACTTACAATACTTTTTCGATCTCAGGAGAAACACCCACCCTCATTAGGCCGGTGGAAATGTCGAATTATAAGCAATCTGAAGTGAAGGTCTGACTGTAATTTATTTTTCCGGTGCTACAAAATGTCTTCCATGCGCAGCGTTTATTTGTGACTAACAACGATAACCTAAAAATAAATTTTAAATGTAGAAAAAAAGGTCACCATAACAAGAGAAAAGTTTGACTTCCACGTGTTGGTCCACAGAATCCCTTAATGTGGAAGTGTTTTTGTAGTTTGAACCCCACTTGAATTGAAACAGGGTTTCGCAGCCACTCCTGCTTTGAATGATCCACTTTAAGTCCCCTGCCTGCATGGGAATAGAGCAATACATATCCGTGCAAAAGCCTTTTGTAAATTGAACTCTACTAAGCACACTGGATCAGCAAATAAACCCAACGTATACTTTTTTTTTTCTTTCTCCCAATGATCGGGGATGACAGATATCACTACTATAATTCCTAACTTTTTGCATATGCCTCCAGAAGAAGAAGGTCAGCTAGGTTTGGTGTAGATGGATTGATCACAAGCGATAGGCTACCTAAAGACAAGCTATCATAAATGATGCGTCCTAATTTTGACACGAGGTGGCAGCATTTCGTTGTTTGGTTAAAAGTAGTTTTCATCAGACCAACAGTATTATAAGTATTATACGCCTACAATATACGTACAGTATTTATACATTTTATATACAGTGCATCCAGAAAGGATTTTATGTTACAGTTTTATTCCAAAATGAAAATGTTTTATTTTTGTGGTTTTTATTTTTTTGGTACTCAAAATTCTACACACAGCAAGAATTTTGAGTACCCACCCACCCAGAGCCTAGACTTGATCCGATCGGATTGAAAATCTCGGAAGAGATGTGAAAATAGCTGTGCACCGACGCTCCGCATGCAATCTAACGGAGTTTGAGAGGGGGGAGCAAAGATACGTGTGCCAACTGCCCAGCTTGTGGCATCAAGCCTCGTCGAAAAGACTGCAGGGTGGAATTGCTGCCAAAGGTGCATCGACAAAGTATTGAGCAAAAACTGTGAACTATGAAGGTGATTTGTTTAGGGTTTTTTGTAATTATTTTTAAATTTGCAAAAATCTCAAAGTCATCATTATCGGGTCAGAAATGTGTATGTAAAAATATGTTTTATAAAATGATTCATTCTTTTTTTTATCATTTACAGTATAATAATGAAATCATAATTAACCCATTATTTAATAAAACCTATAATTATTTTACAATCAGCTAATTATTTAATCAAATAAATAGAACGTTTGTCAAACATACAATAGTTTATTTTAACAATAAAATCATTCATTCATGAATCATCATTAATTTAATATAAATTAATTACCAATTTCTTAATAAAATAATACAAAATAATCCTTATTAAGGTCGTGGCTATCACCTTCACTTCTATGGACTGTTTAGAGTCTTTAATAAATCTGACAGGCAAATTTGGGGAATTTGTGAGAAGCCAGAGTACCCAGATGAAATCCATGCACGCATCCAAACGCCACACAGGACTATGGTGGAGTTACTGTATGCATTAAAAAAAAAACACACACACACCCCTTTATTGAACACTCTAAATTGTCCATAGGTGTAAATGGTGGTGTGTCTATATGTGCCCTGCGATGTTGCAGAAGCGTGTCAACCAGGACAACACCACAACATCCAGAGCCTTTAGAAACTCCGGCGAGTCTCATCCACCCCCGGGGCCGAGGAGCTTCTTAACCACCTAGGTGACCTCAACCCCAGAGACAGGAGAGCCAGCCTCAGAGATCCCAGACTCTCCTTCCTCATGGGAAGGCGTGTCGGTAGAATTGAAGAGGTCTTAGACTCAGAACATCCCGAGTCGAGATCAGCAGCGCCCCATCCCCACTATACACAGTGTTGATGGTGCACTACTTTCCCCTCTTGAGACGCCGGATGGTGGACCAGAATTTCCTCGAAAGCCGTCCAGAAGTTGTTCTCCATGCCCTCACCGAGCTCCTCCAACGCCCGAGTTTTTGCCTCAGCGACCACCAAAGCTGCATTCCACTTGGCCAGCCGGTACCCATCAGCTGCCTCAGGAGTCCCACAAGCCAAAAATGCCCAATAATCCCTCACCGCTGGTGTGCATTAATGGGTTCGGAGGTTGCCGCCATGACATGCACCAACCAGTTTACGGCCACAGCTCCGCTCGGCCGCCTCAGCAATGAGGCGCGGAACATGGTCCACTCAGACGCAATGCCCCCCGCCTCCCCCAGAACGTGAGCAAAGTTCTGTCGGAGGTGGGAGTTGAAACTCCTTCTGACAGGGGAGTCTGCCAGACGTTCCCAGCAGGCCCTCACAATACATTTGGGGCTGCCAGGTCAGACCGGCATCTTCCCACCATCGGAGCCAGCACACCACCAGGTGGTTATCAGTTCACAGTTCCGCCCCTCTCTTCACCCGAGTGTCTAAGACATGCGGCCGCAAGTCCGATGACACGACCACAAAGTCGATCATCGAACAGTGGCCTAGGGTGTCCTGGTGCCAAGTGCACATATGGAAACCCTTATGCTTGAACATGGTGTTCGTTATGGACAATCCGTGATGAGCACAGAAGTCCAACAACAGAACTCCGCTCGGGTTCTGATCAGGTGGGCCGTTCCTCCGAATCACACTCCTCCAGGTCTCACTGTCATTGCCCACGCGAGCATTAAAGTCCCCCAGCGGGAGTGTTCTCCATAACCCCACCATGGACTCCAAAAAGGGTGGGTACTCTGAACTGCTGTTTTTTTGCATAGGCACAAACAGCAGTTAGGAACCCATCCAAAGGCGGAGGGAGCCTACCCTCTCAACCACTGGGGTTACACGCACCGAGCCGGGGGGGAAATAAGTATACCCACACCTGCTCGGCACCTCTCACCTTGGGTAACTCCAGAGTGGAGTGGAGAGAGAGAGAAGAAGAGGCAGAGAAGGTCCCCTATTAAACTGCAGTAATCGTCGTCGTTCCCACAGAGCAGAGAGAATATATTGTATGTCTGCGAGTGTTGTTTTATGCTCTTTGTATGTGTTTCTGCATTTAGCAAGTGGACTCCCTTTAGATGAAATTACAGTGGCTATAAAAAGACCATCTATAGTTTATAAAAAAATGAGACTAAGATAATTAATTTCCAAACTTTTTCCACCATTAATGTTACCTATGAACTGTACAACGCAATTGAATTACTTTTTTAATCTTGTTGAGAGGTGAAATAAAAATAAACAACGTAAATAATGTGGTTGCGCAAGTGTGCACTCACTTTTATACAGTAATTGGGATGTGGCTGTGTTCAGAGTTATCCATTCACATTCATCTCTCAGACACGTGGGGAAATGTGTTGTACTACGATAAATTGCTTTTACTGTGAACTTTTTGGTCAAAGTTCTGAAAGTTATGTTTGGTGCAAACACAGCACTGAACAGAACAGTATACAACACTGAAGCATGTTGGTGGCAGAATCATCTTTTGAGGCTGTTTTTCTTGAGCTGGAACTGGGGCCTGAGACAAGGTGGAGGAAACTACGAACAATTAGCAGTCACAGGTTAGTACACATCCTTCATGCTTCTGCAAGAAAACTAAAAATATCTATATCAGAAAAAGCCTCCCAGAACATCTTAAATTCATTTGTGGTTCATGATAGGCACTTCAAATGGTGGCAAGTGTGACTCCCATTTAACCCAAGTTTGGAATGTAACTGGTTAATTCTGAACGCAGCCACATTCCACATCATTATAATAGGGTATGCACCCTTTGTGGCACCACATTTTTTCAGTTGTTTATGTTTGCTTACCCTCTCTCGAAAAGATTTTTAAAACCTGCATTTGAGTTGCAGAGGTTGCGGTGGGCATGAAAGGGTTAACACTTTAGGCGGCCTCTGATTGGTCAGAAGCCTGGTCGCGCACACGCTCGACGAGCCCGCGCACGGCACGAGGCACCAGTCACTTGTTGGTCAGACGCACAGAGGCACGCTGGACCCTGTCCACATTAGCATACGGGACCCGTTTTGGGAGGCGTGACTTGGGCTTCTTTTCTGTCTTTTGCTAAGTTGTTTTAATGTCTACGGCAAGGGTTAGCGGCTACGTGGATTTTAAAGAAGTACGAGAAGTGTCAATTTGATTCATGGACTCAACGCGGACTACAGCTAAAACTGTCAAGAGGCTGCTACGAGCTTGACGTCATTCTGTCAACAGTCAGGTTTGTCAGCAACATTAAAACATTTTTCTTTTTTATTATGACCTATGTATGTGTCGATATGCATCATTCTAATCAAGTCAATTCCGGGTTAATGATTCGTTTAAGACTGAAATCGGGACTGAGTGAAAACCTCACACGAGTTTTAGGGCAGATGTGACTGTATCATCACTGGAAAGTCATTGTGGAAAATATCTGACCTCTTTTTAATCACATTTCTAAAGAACAAGAGTTTCTCACTAACTGATAGATTCCTGTGTTCTACCTCAACTTTGAAGGAAAACAAATCTGAAAAGATGCTTGTACGATTGAAGACGATTAATTTAGTGAAAGCAGTTTTGTCTTCTGTGACCATTTTCAACAATACAAACAGAACTAAGTTTGCCTAAACGTGGATCACAATAATTACTGTGATGCATGTTTGTGATGCACTGCTTTAAAGCGCTGATTCCCAAATTTTACTGAGTGCATATTTAAAGGCACAACACCAAAATGTCACAAAAAAAAAAAAAGTCCCATAAAGGGGATAAACTGGTCGATTATCTACCTTCTCGCGTCTAATCAAAGTGCACTTAATTGTTTTCCATGTCCCTGGCATAGATAGATAAACAAAGATACATTATTTGTAATAAATACAAAATCATTTTTGGACCATTTCAGTGACATTGGATGATTTCCCACAGCACACCTGATGATATCGCACAGCTGGCTAATGTGCCATGACACAATGTTTGGGAATCACTAGTATAATACCTTTTTTGCACTACCAGTAATATTTTCCATTTAAAATGTCACATTGTGTCCATGTGTGTTTCAGTTTGAGAGCATGAAGTTGTGTTTGGACGCTATGCCGGTACTGAGGATTGTGCTGTTCATCTTGGAGGCTGTCTTACTGGTCCACTGTGCGCGAGGTGAGATGAACGTGAACTGTCTTTTGTTTATTGTGAGGCTGGAACGCCCGTGTTCATGGCTCATTATAACTCGAGCGCGGGGGGAAAAAAAAAAAAATCTCAGTTAATGTTTTCACACAGAGAAGTAAGAGATGGAAAAGTAAGTTTAAAAAAAACTAAAAGGAGCCCAAAATCAACACGGGCTAGGGAATGAGAGAAGGGCAAGCTTGCTTCTTCTCAAATGTGTGCGCACATTCTCTAGAGCTAAACCAAACAAACATCATCCATCAGCTTCCCAGGGTGAAAGAACACAAGTCTGTGTATGGAGTCCAGCTCTCCTGCGGCTGGCCTGGCTGAGAAACTGACCACAATTCACAGTTTCCCCTGCCAGGGTCAGTACATTGCTTTCTAAAGGCAACACGCAGCGTGCTTGTCAACATGTCCCCCAATAACACACGGATGCCTAAATCTATGATTTCACCAAACTTCAGTGGCCGTCTCAAGCATGTCTGATGTAATCCAAGGGCCCGCAGTCAAAGGTCGATGCAAAAACGATGCACAAATGAGTGAGATTTGAAAACCAGACATATCAACCCCCCCTTGAGGAGAGCCAGGCACTGGCAAAACAAACTCCAGAGGGGCGTCTGATAGGTACAATACCTGCATGTGGCAATCAGGGATGCAGGAAAGGGGGTGGCGATGTTTTAGAGGGCTGGGGGCCAGATTAGATCTGCTAGTGCGCAGACAATGCCTCATTCAAAGCCTGGCGGCCATGCCTTCACGCCACGACTACACCAAGAGTAAACAAGTCGTGAAGACTAAATAAGATTAGAGGCCATTTTGTGTGTTTACAGATGAACAGAAGGGACAGCATGTCAGACGTAAAATAAAGCCTGTTCCTCATCATATCTCTGTCAAAGCGCCTCATGCAGACTTGCTGACAGATATGTAGTTGGCAGGCACTCCTGGATGATCCTGAATGATCATGTGGAAGCAGAGTAAATACAAGTTCCTGCGGCTCTGATACACTGAGCTGCGTGTTACAGTCCAACTACTTGTACAACAGCTCAGCTCTGACAGCATGTGAAATAGAGGCTGCGGCTCCGACTCAAACCTGCTTTTGCAGTGAGGCGAAGCCCAGAGAGGCTGTAAAATGGCTCCTGTAAAATTTAACAATGCATGATGACATTTGTGACAAATGTAAATTACATTAGAAAGGCCAGACCCCCACTCAACCCCCGCCTTCACCCACCTACTCCTTTGACTTTTGCATGGAAACAGTAAAACTACGTCGGACGTGTCACTTTCCTGCTGTTAGCTAAACAATGCAGCCAAGGAGGAGGCAGTAAGTTTGAGCGAAAGCATTTTAAGCCTGTTGCTGTCAGTCATCAGGTGACATCTGATCCCACACACCCCATGTCCTTGTGGCACACAAACATATGGGACGCACCCCACTCCCCCCCAATCCCCTCTCTCTACACTGGAAAGACTCTGTGCCTAGCCAAGTGAGAATTGACCCCCCCTACCCCACCCCTTCCTCCTCCAGCATAGGAACCCCTTGCACTTCCTCCTCCCTGGTGCCCCAACCACCCCCAGCAGCCGGAGGAGGTGCCCAGTGATGTGTCCCAGCACAGTCTCTAATGTGGTGACAGGCTCAGAGACCACTGGTACTCTTCTGTCCCCCCTTTTCCACTGTCTGTTCGCTTTAACGCTGTTCTACTTGCTATTGATGCCGTTCGAGCTTTTGCATTGACAAAAACAGGTCAGCCGGAGTTCCAGGCACGCTGAACCGATGTCATACGGTTGACGTAAACTAGGGATGGGCATTGCAATGAATTGGTCGATGTGTGACAGTGATTGAGTAATGGCGTCTTGAAGCAATTGAGGCAAAATGTACTCCACTGCTTGGCTACAAGCAGAAGAGGCACTGTTAATTCACTCTCAACTACTTTACAGTTGAGAGCAATGTTTTCCAATTATTAAGCCACGGAATCACATATTTTGCATTACATTACATGACTACTCGAAAAAAAACTTGAATACACGTCCAACTGTTTTATTACTTTTGCACAACTTGCAGTTCTCTCATGCAAAATTCACAAGTGTTTGATCAGTCAATCCACTAATAAATTTCCAAGCACATGCACTTCTATGCATTTCTGTCAGTCCTCCAGTCTCTCTGTATCTCTGTTACAACCTGCTAATGACACGCTTAGCTCAGTGAACACTTCACTCTGAGAAAATCTTGTTGGAAGCATCAAAATGATGAGGTACTGTTTATAAATCTTTAGGTGTCTACATTCTTTGTCTCATGTCGTCAAAATTTGCACAGCATGATGAAGAGGACTGCTTAAATACCAACTGTAATTGAAAGCATGGATCAAACAAGTTGTGCAAAAAGCGCTATCACATTGAGCAGCTGGACATGTGTATTCAAAGGTTTATAGAAGGTCAAATAAAGGGCACCTAAAAAGACTACAGTGCATTTAAGGTTTATTTTGAAATTTCAGCCTTAAGCCCAATATTGTTTTTGTGAGTAGTCTGTACTCTATACAGTATTGTATGACTGGCAATAGGTGGATACAGAGGTTAATTGTACCTTCTGCCATCTAGTGGAAGAAGATATAATTTTTTTATCTTGTCATGATACACTGCTGTAAAAAGAGTGTTTGCCACCTCCTCAAATTCTTATTTTTCCCCCAGTTTCTTGACTTTAATGTTTAACATCATAAAAAAATGTAAATATCAGAAAAAGATAACGCAAGTAAACATAACACGCTGTTTTTAAATCTAAAAAAATAAATAAATCTATTCACCTGCCCGTATTTTTTTGGGGGGGCAAACTAAATAACTGGATGGGGCCACGCTCAGCAGCAACAACTGAAATCAAGCATTTTCTATTACTGGCAATGAGTCTTTCGCATCACGGTGGAGATATTTTGGCCCACTCTTCCTTGCGGAATTGTTTGAATTCAGCAATGCTAGAGGGTTTTCGAGCAAGAACAGCCTTTTTAAGGTCATCCCACAGCATGTCAATCCGATTCATGTACGGACTCTGAGTAGACCACTCCAAAACCTTCACTTTTTTTTCAAGCCATTAACAAGTTGGCTTGCTGGTGTGTTTTGGATTGTTGTCCTGCTGCAGAACACAAGTGTGCTTCAGCTTGAGGTCATGAATTGATGGCCGCACATTCTCCTTCAGGATTCTCTAGTTGAGAGTAGAATTCATGGTTCTATCAATCACAGCGAGTCATCCAGGCCCTGAAGTGGAAAAGCAGCCCCAGACCATCACACAACCACCACCGTGTTTGACTGTTGGAGGGATGTTCTTTTTCTAAAATGCTGTTATATTTCCGGCAAAACTAACGAGCTACACAGCTTCCAAAAAGTTGAGCTTTTGTCTTGTCAGTCCATATAATATTCTTCTAAAAGTCTTGGGTATCATTGAGATGTCTTTATGCAAAATGAAGACAAACCTTTAATGTTCTTTTTGGCAGCAGTGGTTTTCTGCTTGGAACTCTGCCATGGGGGCCATTTTTGTCCAGTCTCTTCCTTATTGTTGAGTTGTGAACAAGAAATTGTCTAAATTAACTTTTTGTTTACATTCATGAAACAGCACAATAGGCTCACCATGCAGCGGTTACTCATCACTCATGCTTTTCTGTTGTTTTAAACAGGTTTCATGTAAACGAATAAGTTTGAAAACTGCTTTTGTGTGAGGCCACAGAGATTGTGTGTGGTCATGTGACTGCCTGGCTCCCTTTGTTTGGTCAAATGGAGTCAAACGTCAGTAGTAATTCTATTGGATTGGTGAAACAGTTATATGACAGCACCCCAGACGGAAGACTCTCTGACAAACCAAAACATTAATCAACGCAAGCAATAATAGATGAACAAAAATGAAAGTAATGAACAGAATGTAGCTACCGTTTCTTCCTGACAAAACTACTCAAGTAGGAATAAAAAGTATGTTGCATTAATACGACTCTGACAAGTACGATTCATCCCCAAAATTACATAGTAACTGTAATGGAGTAAATGTAGCGCGATACTACATACTGCTGATATTTATATTTTTATCTAGTTTATGATGTCAGTGTGGTTTAATTGTCAGTACTGTCATGTTAACAGGTGTTCAGAACATTCCAACTGAGATTTTCCTATCCCATTGAAAATAATAATTGAATTGTAGTTTGTTAATCGACCCCATAGTCAGTCAAAGAAATTTAGTCGAAGTTTGTCAATTTCGACTCCAAAGTCAACACTTTGTTTCAGCGATCCGCCCTCCCCCGTCGACTAATAGTTTCCAATCGAGAAAGTTGGTCTGCACCCACCCCCACTGATGAAAGTGTAGTTGGCCTTGGGCATCACCACACCTTTGCACACCACTGGATTTGGACCAACGGACCACTCTAAAGTGACTGTACAGTGGAAAAGTAGCTACTGTAGATGTGGGGGTGTTCTGCACAAATGAGAAGGGGTGGGGGGTGGAAACAGGTGTCTGTGTTGGCAAACAACACAACGCACTGTTTCCTTGCATTTCAATGAGCAACAAACAAATGCTGGATCACATGCAGCTGTGCGCACGTCGGCTGCACACGCACACACCTGCACACACACATACACGCGTTTGCTCTACCTTTGCAGCCATCTGGACAAACTTACCGTACACTCTGCAACCCTGTCGGAAAATATACATTTTACAGCACCGTTACATCACGCTCTTATAACAAGGAGGTATTGTGATGCACGGTGTGCTAATGGCTGTTAAAATCACAAGGCCATTTGGCAGCATCCACAGAATTTTCCATTTCCTTTACGCATATAATGAAGCAAGATTGAAAAGTACCTCAATGCCCCAAAGTCCTTGCTGTTTCGGACTATTTCCTGAAAAGCAAGGGCCAAGGTAGATACCCTTGGGAGGGATGTTGGAGGGGGGGACAGAAAGAATAGATTGCCTTGTGTATTATGTTTGAATGTTCCGTTTGGGGGTTCAGGAAGGCAAACATCGCTCATTTTCTGGTTCACCTCCATCTGTAGGACTGAAACATCATCACACAAAGCAGACAGTCAGTCCTGCCTGCGACTCACTGCATTTCCTCCCCTTTATTACCGCTGTAAAGCTGGAGGAAGTTGGTTAACTTAATGTGCTGTTGTTAAAACAAGGCATGGACTGACCTTTACTCACCCCACTTCAATCTTTCTCGGGTCAGTTTAGCTCCTATTTATAGAGTAGAGGTCCATTTGCGACAAACAATGGGTGGATTATGATGTGGCCGTCTCCCAGGTTGGACGGGGGAGATGAAGTTAAACACTTGAAGTAGACTGGACCGAATGCTCGCTGCAGCCGAGGCGCCGCTGTTTAGGTGTGCGTGAGAAGAACTAACAACACTGGACGTACACTGTTTTTATATCTGATTGTGGGAGCCTGTTTTATTAAGCAAATTACCCTGCAAAAAGTCTTGATAATGAGACGACCAAGTTGATTTTTAAAGCCCGCTCTACATCTCCCAGACATGGGAATAACACACTTGTTTTCCCTCCGCTTCACTGTGTTCCACGTCTATCAGCGAACGACGCTGACCCCGGCAGTTGGCAGGGGAAGGAATGTGTCAGAATTCACCCCTTGCAGGGAAAGAAAGGAAAGGGCTCTAGCTGTGATAAGTAGTCATAATGGAGGTCACTTGGTGTTTACTTAAGAGGGGTCATATAATCCCTGTTAGCAACACTCCTTCATTGACTGATTTAAATGGCCACTCCAATTAGCATTCATGTGGACTTTCAACAAGCCATTGTCCATTTTCCACATTTATCTCTGTCAGCTGTATGCTAATGCTTAAGAGTTTGTAATTTGGAGAGTGAATAGGCTGCATCCAGAGCTCATTAGTTTGCTTGGGCTTGGGATGCTTTCAGACCACATACGCTCCTCCTGTTGGCTGAAATGCTCCAGTTAACCCCACACAATCAACATGTCAAACAATCACCATTTAGATGCTACGCACTTTCCACCGTCAACTTCCATGATCTACTAGACTTAACTGTATATACGAAGCAGCCGTTTTTGTTCTTTTGACAGCTGCTCGGTTTGGTGTCAGATGACAACGGACTGTGTGTCAGGCTGCCGGTGTTACAACCACGGCCAACGGGAGAGTTGTCCGAGTGGCTGGAGGGGAGCCTGCATATGGGGGCCGGGGTCAACACGGACGTGGGACTTTACAATAACTCTGCAGCTCCTCAGTGGGAAGTGTTTGTCTTGCGCAACCCCTCTCTCTATGCCTCCTTCATTAGCCCCCAACCCCTTCTGTTTTCTCTTTCGCTTGCTATGGAGGGACCCTCTGTTGCCCGCCACTCCTCGTAACATGAGTTTTCAGGGGTTCGAAATAGTCTGATGGTTAGGCCCTAAAACAGTATTAAAAAAAAAAAACATTGGACTAGAGTAGCAGGAGTTGAATTGAGTACTTTAACACAGTTTCAAGTTACTGGAAGAAACAAATCTATAAATAATGAAGTCAATAAAGAAAATTATTCATTAACACATCTGTATCACAATTATGTTGAAAAGGATTAGGAGGAAGTAAAATGTATTTAATCATTTCCCTTATTTGATATGCAGTGGTACCACCTTGACTTACCCCAAGTTTTTTTAGTTCACACGCTATCGTTGGGTCGATTAATTTATTTTATTTATTGATAGATTTGTTTTGCTTTGCAAAATTTTAGTTACAAGCGAGTTTTGGATATGTTGCTGTTCAAGTGAAGTGAAAAGAATATGGCGCAATAAAAGTACTTTAATGCCCTTGCATGTGGCAAGGATAGCCACAGTCGGCGATATACTTTCAGCCGTTTGTGATCAGGACAAATAGTCAAACATACTTATACAAAATGAGAACACTCTCAAGGAGCTCCTGTCGGCCACAACTCACCCCCACACGCCAACACGCAGACTAACTGGCCAATCCCACTTGATCTCCTGATGTCACTCACAAGGCCACAAACAAAAAAAGGCACAAATCCAACTCACGAGTACTACAGTACACTGGAAAAAAACAAAACATGTACATCGGTTGCACATGATTAAACTTGTTAAACTAACATATATTCTTCCATTATGTTCAAAGAGAAGAGGATCATCAGTTTACCACATTTAGTCATGTGCAACAAATGTACATGATCAAATTAAGTGTTTCTCTTTCAGTGTACATGCAATAATTACTCTTTATAAAACAAGCTTATTCCTTTACATTCTCTTTTATTGTGCTTTATGTTTTTGTGCAATTTAGGGCTATTTTTTTCCGGATTAATGGAATTTAAATTCATTTCAATAGGGACAATTGATTAGATACACAAGTAAATTGCGTTACGAGCTTGGTCACAAAACAAATTAAACCCGTCAGTCATGGTACCAATGTATTTGTATTATAAAATATATTAAATACAGTAACTTACAGTGTGCTATAACACAGCGTTGATCACATCAACGTTCAACTGATTTCTCTCAAGTTTACTTTTTTTAAGTTATTGACTCAGCTACACAATATGTTTGGTTAGGGCTTTCTTTATAACTGTAGCTTGAAGATACTTCTAAAGTTTTTTTTTTTTCTTGCTGTCCCACAAAACCCTTTGTCACCCAAAATGATGTGTTTCCCCCATCAAGAAGAGGAGGTGCAATGGTTTTCTTGAAGAGAATATAAAAAGTTGATTTACAGACTTGGCTTCTTGGCACATTGTTGTGCCACCATACAAAAAAGCAACACTGTAGTCTGAAAAAACCATGACAACCTTTTGTTGTCTTGAGAAAAGCTGTCCATGTTGAATGATGGCGGCCTTCAGGATGTCGCCTTGGCTCAGCAGTTTCGGTCCTACAGTCATTGTGATGCTATTCCGTGCGTTTGATTTGAACTGCAGAAGCGTTTGCTGGCAACTCCTGTGATTGTTTGTTTGGTGGACTTGTCACAGACAGCTGTGCTACTGATTTTTACAACGCCAAATCAAGTCAGGATATCTGATGTACTTGTACATCATGTTTAGAAAAGAATAATTGTGTTTCTCTCTGGGTCTCGTTTCCATCCTCTCTCTAGGGCTTTCATCACTGGTAGTCCTGGCAACTAGCATATATATATCATTTATTCTCTCTTTCACACACACGCACACATGCACTTACACGCACGTATATACACACACACACACACACATGACCCCCCTGTTGTGCAGTTAATGGTTGATTGAAAGTTATGGCCGTGGAAAAAGCGATGGCTTGGCTTGGCTTGAAGAAAGCCGAGCCAGGGAACGTTCGGGATAAGAACATTTGAATGAGGCGCCTCTGACTTCCACACGCCCTCCTCTCAGTTTCCATCCTGCTCTTTCAGTTCACCTCTGATGGGCTTCAATGAGACCCCACATAGCTTTTTGGCTTTTTCAGTCCCATTTTCTTCTCCATTCTTTTGAGTGACCTTGGAAATTCTTTACTGCATTGTCCCCTTTGATTGAGGTTCTATGTGGTGTGGGCCAATGCTTGTCACACTTCATCAAAACAGGAGTTTTCACCGCTGAAGCGTAAACTGTCATGCTGCCCCCGTTTCCCAAAACATTGCGGCAGAGGCGAGGACGGGAGCAATTCATTTGTGATGAATGGAAAATGTGTCCCTGCTCCAACTTGGAACAGCGTGGAACAGGACGACAAGGAATAATCATTTCAGGAGCAAGGAGCATAATCTGTCATTCTTTACAGCAAGGCTACGCACAATCCCAGACTGCACCATGGAGTGAAATAGATTACATTTCCTCATGCACAAGGATATGACTTGGCCTTTGGAGCAGCCCCAGTTTGGATTTACTTGGCACATGTGTCCTCCATTCATACTCTATCAACTTATTTCCATGATTTATGTATCTGTTTAAAGTCATTCAATTATGGATGATTAATAGAAGAGCTGAGCATTTGATGATGTTTACAGTGACGCGTCTGTTCTGGTCATCCACTGCCAGTTTCTCTATAGGCCAAAGACCTGCACCTATATGGAGAAAATTGTTTCTTTTTTTTTTTAAGACACAAGATATCTTTAATCTTAATTCTTCATCTGACCAATACATTTTGGACAACTTTGCGGGAACAGTTTGAGGAAGGTCCTTTTCTGTTCCTGTTTGACCAATTAAAGTCCATCAAGGGATGCTTGGATGAGTTTGGAGTAGAAGTACCCTGATCTCAAATCCATTAATAAACACCTTTGGAAAGAAAGAGATTGTGAGCCAGACCCTTCAATCTTCCCTTCAGAGTGGAAGATCTAAAAGCTGGGGTGACGATATTTTCCTTATTTAAATAGTCTAACATTGAGTTGATAAATGTGTTCGAAACATTCAGCACGTTTCTGCAATAATGAACTGAGCTTCTGTGTGCAAAGGCAAAACAGTCAGCTTGGACTGTGATTTGCTGATGTTGTTTAGATACTTTTTAGTTTATTTAGTACTCTCCAGTACCTCACAAGGTTCCACTGGGTCAGTGAAAATGTGCAGATTTGACTTCTTACCTCAAAGTCCAACTCTATTACTTTTATTCTCAGTTTATGTTTGCTTACCTTTCAACTCGGCGAGATCTCTTGTTCATATTGGGTATATCACAACAGAATTGATTTCCATTGAACTGTCCGAACTTGAACAGTTTGGTAACTCAACAACTCTCAACTGAACCTAAAATGTCAAGGAAAATATTGTCTTGGTACAAAGTTGAACAAAAACGCAGGACCGAAACAGAGCGAGCTAAAGACAAAACTGGTTGTCAAAAGCTAATTACCATTGCTCCATCGCCTCCCAAATGATTGTTTTATTCAATATTCCCCTTAGCTAAGGTATCAGTAATGATAAGCAAAAGGAGAAAATAAAAAAATAGAAAATGCAAAACTAAAATAAATTACTTTTTTGAATGTTGAAAGAGGTAATATGGCCACATGTTGAAGATCCACTGTCTAGCATGATTAGGGTTGGGCATCGAGAATCAAGAACCGATTGGAACCGGGACTAACGTTCCGGTTCTCCCGGAACTGTTCAAATGAAGAAGTCTCAAACAGCAAAGAAGAAGCGCCGTAAACCAACGAAGAAGAACCGCTCACGATGACGTTCTTGTGCCTAATTGCGGCGGCGAACAAAAGTGTGTCTTAACTTTATTAAAATGACTGACCAGTTGACTCAGTCCAACACTTAGAATAAGATTATATTTTGCAAAGCAGCCATTCACGATGTGTAGCGTCTGACGAGCTCCGAGCCTCAACCTACACCGCGCGGAACTTCAGTGAAGTCAACTCTGTTAATTGGATGAGTGAAACAATAAAATATGTCAATGCCAACATTGAGACAGTTAACAAGGTAAATGGTTGCTTGCACATTTGCACTGATGGGTTTTAGGGTTTATTTTAGTCTTCAAACTAACGTAAGCGACAATGACCAAAAAAGAAAAACGAAAGCGTAACATTGGGCTAAAACTTTACATCACAATGAATTGGGACACAATTCACATAAACATTGTCTCACAGTATCACAAACACTAAACTTGTGCCTCATTGGTGGGTGGGGAAAGGAATAAACATTTTATCGCATTTGGTTCCATCCATTAAAAAAGCTAATTTTTTTTTTAATTAAAAAACAATCACCGTTGCCATGTGAAGTTACTTTTCGTGCCAAAATGCTGAGTTCGGGTGCGTACCCTTCAAAATAAAAGGCTACAAGTTTAAAACAAGAAGTCAAGTTAAAACCTGCACATATAAACCATTTGACGTGATGAAACTGAATACAGGGGTTGCTATATAGCCTTGTTAAAATAGTTATTTTAACTATCAGTGAAGTCAACTCTGTTAATTGGATGAGTGAAACAATAAAATACGTCAATGCCAACATTGAGACAGTTAACAAGGTAAATGGTTGCTTGCACATTTGCACTGATGGTTTTTAGCGTTTATTTTAGTCTTCAAACTAACGTAAGCGACAATGACCAAAAAAAAAAAAAAAAAAAAAAAAAGCGTAACATTGGGCTAAAACTTTTCATCACAATGAATTGGGACACAATTCACATAAATGAATTTATTTCATTGTTAAAATAGTTATTTTAACTATCAGTGAAGTCAACTCTCAGTCAACTGGGTGACTGAAACAAGAAAATAAAATAGTTAAAACAGTTAAAATAACTATTTTGACAATGCTATATTTAACTTTTAGCTAAAACATTAATGAATATGCTGTATTTAGTCACATGCATAAAGACGCATGAGGTCCAGTGCATCTTTGAGGTTGGCTGTGTTGCATACACTATATTTTTTCTGATTGCGCTTCTCATCCATATCTAATGAGTGTTGTTGTATGCTTCTTCAACAATTTAGTTTAATGAAATGGAAGACTCTAAATTGCCCGTAGGTGTGAATGAGAGTCCGAATGGTTGTTTGTTTCTATGTGCCCTGCGATTGGCTGGCAACCAGTTCAGGGTGTAACCTGCCTCCTGCCCGTTGATAGCTGAAATAGGCTCCAGCACTCCCGCGGCTCAGGAAATGGATGGATGGGTTAGTTCCACACACATTGCCTTTTTGTTCATAGGTTTGATATTAATACTGGTTATAAAGAACGAGTCAAATGTTCATTTTAGTCTATGCTGCGGGCTGCTAAGAAAATGGATGTTCATAATTTGGACACCCTTTATTTGAAGCCTGCAAACCTTTTGACCCAGCCCCCTACAAGAATCGAAATTGAGAATGGTTTGGAACCGGAATCGAACTAAGGAACCTGAATCGGAACCGGAATCGTTCAAATTCAAACGACGCCCAACCCTAAACATGATAATAGTCTCTTCCTTGGTCCATGCTACAGTCCCACACAGTCCTCCAGTTTGTCACACAGACAGTCCGACCAAAGCAGATTGCCCTTCATAGTTTCCATCAATTGTCCGTGCCACTTATCCTGTGCAGGGTCACGGGTTGGGCTGGAGCCTTTCCCAGCTGATTATAATAGTTAACTCCCAAATATCGACATAGGCGTCAGACCCATGTTACAGTGGGACTCTAGAAACATTGCATGTTGCGGACAGTTGATGGACAAAGAGTGAGACAGCCAGAGGTGAATAGCGGGCAGTGCACTTTGGTTCATCTCAGTGGTAAGGTGAATTGGGAAAACAAATGTCACAGTGAAAGGGTGAGCAGTACACGCTAATGCCAGGTTCAACAGCTCCACGATGATGGATTGATTCCACACAATATTCCAGGATTGTGAGGAGGCCCCATTGCTGTCAGTGGGAGCTTTGCCGGTCCACCAGTGACTTCCCCCCAGTCTGAATTCTCACCGTGCTAAACCCACAGTACTAATGGGATTTTATGGAGGCATATTATGCTGTATGGCTGCCCCTCAGCTTCTAAACTGGTTTGACGAGCTGATGGGGATCTCAAGAGCATAGTGCCATCATTCCATTATCACACAAAGGTGGCCATCACAACACACACTGTGGTAACAGAATGTCTGGCCACTGTCCGGCATCACATCAAACCCGAGTGACAGTGACTAAACTTTGCGGAACATCTGCAGCTCATTGCGCTTCTCCATACTGTACCCCCGACTGTGACGAGAGTGCTGATGAAAAGTCTGCTTTGCCTGTGGAATGCAACAAAAGATTGGAGAAGAAGGGAGTGGCAGGATGCACCTCGCTGTTAATGGGCCTCTTAAAATGAGGAGCATTCTGTACATGATGTAGCTTGGAAGAAAGAGATGGCAGAAATGTCCAGATTTATGCAACGCCATGAAAAAAAAACCTGATTTAAAAACAATTGTCTAAGTTTTTAGCTTTTAGGTTTTTAGCTTACCCTTTTGATTAATTTTGAGTCTGAAAAAAAAATAAATCATTTGAACATGTTTCTTTTGGGAATATGATTCCAAAACATTGTGTGCTTTTTAAAAATTTTTTTTTAGATGTTTTCTGGCCAAGTCTAATCTGGCTTTCCTGTTCTTGAACACTACCACTGGCTTGCACCTTGTTGTAAACCCTCTGTATTTACATTTGTGAAGGCATCTCTTCATTTTAGAATTTGACAATATCCAACCTTCAACAGAGTATTATTAACTTCAGTTGGTGCTGTAATGGGCTTTTTCTTCATCAAGGAAAGGATTCTTGACTTGCTCTGTGGTCTTCTGGGCCTCTTGATGCTGTTGTAGCTTTCTGTCTTTATAAGAATGTAAAAATAAATCTCTCTTATAGAATAATGTGGTTTTTAATGTCGTCCTTCACTTGCATTCAGAGCTGCTTGGACTATATAGGTGTCTCCAGTCAAACAGCTGCAAAATGGCAACTTAACACCTGATATCAACTTGAGTCGTTTTTCTTCCAATGGTATCCACTTAATTTGTGAAGTAACAAGAAAGTGGACTGCACCTTTACAGTTAATCTCTTGTGAGTCAAAGGTCCAACTACATTTGAGTAAAATGATAAATACCTCCATTGCAAATGCAATCCTTTTGTAAAAGCTGTTAAATTAAAAGCCAAAAAAGGATACAGTTCATCACATACTGATTGTTTAATTTCAAAATCATTGCGGGGTGTATTGTGGACTGATGATTAAAACTGTGATGTACGTATTTTTCTCTTTAATACTGCTGGATTGAACGGCTGCATCAGCGCTCTTAATCCTTAATTCCATTAACCTTAAATGTTTAAAATGTGATTTGAGAGATACAATGCTACAAACGTGAGCATCCACACAATGTCCCACTCCAAGGGGCCCATCCATCACCAAACACAGAGACAGACGGTCATAAACAGGTGCTTGTCGGTACCCTGCTCTAGGCTACAGAGAGAAAAAGGACTGTTGGGGAGGGTCATGTGGCTGAGCCCAGGCCCGCGATTTGGGTGTGAGATTGTTGAGATTCCTGGTTACCGCAGCCTCTGCCCGCCTAATCCTCTTTCACTCCCCCATGCGGCCCTCCTCTCCCTATGAGCGGTGTTAAAGGAGACCTCTCTGCCATTTTAGCTCCTGCGCCTCTCTAGAGCAGTCCCTCTTTGGCTTCAAGTTCATTTATCCACCCACTATTCCCGACCTCACCGCCGGGACCACTCGTCCACCCTTCAGTCTGTGTTTGTCACTCTATCTGGCCTTTCTCTCCATTCCCAGACTTCATCCGGTGCCTCTTCCCAGATAAGTGGCCCAAAGCACACACTCAGTCCTGGTGTGCGCACCAGTCCTCAGCCTAATGGAGTGAGATAAAGCCGGCAAGTGCCACTCACTGTGGCTTCTTTGTGACCGCGCACGACTGGCCAAAGGCAAAGTTAGGCCACTATATTACTAGGATTCTGTTTCAGACTTAGCACTAATATTTAAAGGTCCCGTATTTTGGCTATTTAGACCTCCATTAAGTGACTCTCTAACATGGACTTAGTATAAAAGTGTCACTTTCATTTAAAGAAACACCTTGGTTTTGTCGTGCTAGTGTCTAGAAAAGGCCCTCTGACAGCTACTTATGTTTGACCCAGTTTTGTATTTGGCTAACACCGCCCCCTTTCCTCTGATTGGTTGCCTCCGTGTAGAAGAAGCACACGTGTTTATGTTGACAGCACTGACTCTGGAGTGGAGATTTTCGCTAGTGATGTAGATAAGCTTGAGAAATTCGAGTGACCTGATTTCAAGCCTGTCAGCAAAAAAAAACATGTGGGACTCAGGAATACGTGGACCATTTTAATTCATATTTCACATGTTTACTGAGGCTCCATAGAGACAATATTGCATCCCAAATACTAGAAAAAAAAGTTTGTTTGGCAAAATATGTCCCTTTTAAGAAAAACAATTGTTAGAAATAGAGTTACCCTCTTCAAATTATTTTTGACATGCTGAACATGAGCATCATGATTGCAAATTAAATAATTTGGACAATTTGTCTGTTTGTTGCTATTTCCATTTGTTTGTCATCCATATGTGACAATATGCCCTTTTAGCAAATGAGCTTACCATATCAAATGCATTTAAAATATGATTTGCAATGTAAGAGTATACATACACAAATTAAGCTCGCTTACTCTGTTGTTGGTCACTACAAAGTTTTTGCAGTCGGATGAAAAGATGGATAAAAAGTTCTTGATTAGCATGAAATATAAAAAACATGACTCATTGTTATTCTCTTATCACATTTGACTGTTGCAGTTTATTAGTAAACGTATGACAAATTCATTTTGATGTAAGAAAAAAAAACAACAAAATAAATAAAGAGAAGGAAAACAACATTCTCAGATTTATATAAATATATAATCGATTTCTCTGGTTAATTCAGATTTTTAAATGAGTCACTTATAAAGTTGTACTTTCATGTTGTAATGTCTTTAAGACATTGAAAAAGTTGGATATGAACTAATCCATCTCAATATAAACATCTAGTGAAAAAGACCACTGGAAACGTAAGATGAAAGACCTCCTTTAATTCGGGTTTAGGAATTTCCAAAAAGGAATCTATACTTCCCAGACAGTAAAACTGCTTATGGACCCTTTAACCAGGATTAAAAGAGGCCTTTCATACAACCAAAGTGCTCGTCTGAGGAAGCGCAGCTGAGGTAGCAGCGCTGCCTCGTCTTGTGATCATCCTGAATGGTAGATGATGTTTTCAAGAGGCTCCTTTTCCCTATGATTACTGAATATGCTGTTTGAGGTAGCACCTCTGCTTGTTTCCACAGACAAAACTCCGTTTAAAAGTGTCGGCATGATGTAAACAGAGGTGGTCTTTGTTCAAACACGGTGGGGACCCCAACACGATAAAGCCGTTTATATCTAGTTGATTTATTGTGGGTGGAGCATGGATTTGTGCCGGGTCGTAACTTCAGGCGACAGTAGTGCTCGCTCACTGCTTTTGCAAAAAAACACACACAAACACACACACACACACATTCGGGGGTCCGCCGACTGAGGCAGCCTGGGCTGGGAGACGGCCGTCAAGTTTAATGAAATATAGCAGCTTAGAGTTCAAAGGCGCCACAGTCGGCCCCGTTATGGGCAGGCCGCGTGATGGAGATGTTTCCAGAAGCTTTATGACGCCAGTCATTTCTCCCTTTTTTTTCCCCTTTTCTTTTGATGGAGTCTACAGGGGCTGCCTGTTGTTGCCAAGAAAGGTTGACCGAGAACAAGAGGGCGATGTTATTCCAATGGTTCCGCTTTTATCAGGGAGCATCTCCTTACCGCTTTCTCTCTGTTTTTCGCCGTCTCCTGCTGTTCCTCAAGTCACCCAATCGCTCTGCCGCCACCATTCCCACCACGGATGCTGTTGCTATTCAGCCCACATCAAGATGGTGCCAAAGAAAGAGTCATTGTCCCGACTGGTCTTAGGCCACTCTTATCTATTGATTGGAAAGCAAAGAGAGGGGAAATAATGGGTATTGATTACCTTGCCGGGATGCTCGGTCTTTACATCGGTGAAGAAAAGGCGGCATTCTTAGCACCTCCCAGCCGTCTCGCTGCTGTCAGAAGGGCCGCAAATGCCACCTTGCTCCCGCCATCGCCTCCCATCTTTCTCCGGCTCACTTTTTTTTACTGCTGATTTGTATCTGTGCTTGTGAAATGTATAGCGAGCTCCTAACAAAAACTTGTGGCCTTTCACACACTCCCCAGGCTGCAGCCTTATCCTCACCTTTTCGCCTTGACCCAGTCTCGCGAGTGAAGTCACCGACCGTGGATTTGATTTTTGGCTCTTGTTGCTCTCCCCCAACTTTCTGTTCCCTGTTTCCTTTTCTTGATGTGCATTACACAATTGAGCCTGAGGTTCTAGGAGACGCAAAATGGAAAAGAGCCCTGCAAGCGCAGGCTCCATTAGACTGCTCTCCTCTGTGATGTCTGTCTGCATTTGTACGGTCTGTTGGCCTAACACAGAGATGCTGAGGAGGAAGGGGAGGAGGAGGAAGCACTCTACTTTTTATCTGTCTCTTTGCATTTTCCTCTTAAGGTAAATACAATAGTACCTCGACTTGAGATTTTTGAGTTAGAAGTGAGCTTCAGACACGGCGCTGCTGAAGTGAAGTGAAAAAAAAAAAAGGAGAGCCGCAGTCGCCGATGCACTTTCAGCCATTTATTGAACAAACAGTCAAACGCATAAATACCAAAAATGCTTGCTAAGAGCTATAGTTAGGCCAAAACTCACATCCACATGCTCACACGCTGTCTAACATCCATGTTTCTGAAGTCACTCACTTGGCCACACCCCTTAAAGGCACACATACAACATTACAGTTGTTGTGGCTCGGCTTGTCCCAAAGTAATTACACTTTATAAAACCAGTTTGTTTCTCTACTTTCTCTTTTATTATGTTTTATTATGGTTTTACAAAATAAATATTAATATTAAAACACATAATGAAACGTGGCGGCACGGTGGACGACTGGTTAGAGCGTCAGCCTCACAGTTCTGAGGACCCGGGTTCAATCCCCGGCCCCGCCTGTGTGGAGTTTGCATGTTCTCCCCGTGCCTGCGTGGGTTTTCTCCGGGCACTCCAGTTTCCTCCCACATGCCAAAAACATGCATTAATTGGAGACTCTAAATTGCCCGTAGGCATGACTGTGAGTGCGAATGGTTGTTTGTTTCTATGTGCCCTGCGATTGGCTGGCAACCAGTTCAGGGTGTGACCCGCCTCCTGCCCGATGACAGCTGGGATGGGCTCCAGCACGCCCGCGACCCTAGTGAGGAGAAGCGGCTCAGAAAATGGATGGATGGATAATGAAACGTAATAATGTGTTTTCGGGGGGCTGGAATGGAATAATGGCATTTCAGTTTATTTCAATGGGGATATTGATTTCATATAGGAGTAAATTAAATTGTACTGAGTAGCTAGGACAGAGATGTCTGTGCCGTTTTACTACCTTTTACTTTATTTTCACTTCTATGGTGTTTCTCCCCTTTGCCACCGCTGTTACCCTTCTGTGTTGGTTTAAAAAATATCAAAATAAATAAAAACAGAAGAAAAGCCAAAGGAAAAAAAAATCATAATTGCGGAGTTAATCAGTGAAGAAATCATAGTTTTTGTGAGACTTGAGAGCCTTATCGTTTTGTTTGAACTCCAAATTGTACAACTTGAGAAGCATTTGACATTGCAGGTTCCACTGTACTTCATGTTAAGGACACGCTCACACATACTGTAGCAGCATTTTTCATTGTAATGAATCACCGCGGTCAGGCTGTGTACAAAAAGAGCTTAGATGCACAACAAATTCCTGCAGTTGGCTGCAGATTAAGGAGCAAATCCTTTTTTACGAGTCGATGTTTACAGATGTTGTTTGACTAACCACGTCCTGGACTGGGCAAGCGGTGTTGCAAGTATTATTCAATTGTTGAAGTTCCAGGTGTTCGTTATTAAAGTTGTTGTCAACGGCCAAGCCCACCCTTTATTGACATATTTGCAGTGATTAGAATGACAATTTTTGTGTGTACGTGTGAGTGTGTGCGTGTTGGGGGGCGGCATCTGCATGTCATTACATAGCCTCAGGTGTTCATAACTTTTACGAGTGTTACTCAATTCTCTGTAATCCTTCCTTTTTTGCTTTTTTCATTTGCATTCCATAACACATTTCCCAGGATACATGCCCAGACCTCTAATCTCAGCATGTCATGAGCCTTCTATAACTCTATATTTAGTTTGTCGCAAGAATGCAATTTATTGAACGTGGCCCTTTGTCTTAAAATAATCCATCACCAAACTGAGCAAAGACAAACAGAGCTAATTCTGTGAGTCGCCAGGCCTCCTCCTCCTCCTCCTCTTCCTGCACTATGAAAGATTCCATTCACACATGGAGCCCAGCTATATTAAGGCGCTCCATACCAGCGCCGTGAGCCCATATGGTCGCGTGTATCGTTTGCTGTACAGAGAGCGGCAAGTAATTCTAACAATTTGAGTAAGCAACCAGTTTGACATGAAGCTGGCACATTGTCATTCATCACAACCTCAATGCGTAGTTCACCATGTGCTCAGGAGGCAGCCTCGTGACACTCGAGGAGAGTACAACTCCTGTTCATTTTCCAGCAGAATGCTGCGATTAAATATTGCTTTCGGGTGTCTTTCAATCACGCAGATAAAGAAGTTATTCCATTCTGTACAGAGAGAGCCTCTGTGGTTTCGGCACTTTCAACTTCAAGGTTAAGCGAACCTGTCCTTGAGAGGGAGGAGGCGGAGGAGAGACCCTGCTGAAGACAGGATAGCGGTCATGCACACAAGCGCAAATACTTATTACGTGATGCAGACCACGTCCTTGATTTCGGCACCTCTCTGTGCCTTGTTTTTCAGAAGGGAGTTCAAAAGATTTTTTTTTAAGAACAGAGATTGAGGGAGGAAATAATTTGTTGCACATTCCAAACACTTGGCGCACCAGCCAAAACTTTCCCGTGCATTAGATTCATTGATAAACGTCTGGAGCCGGAGGGGTCCTAAATAACATTCCATATCATTTACCATATCTTCGCCACAGTAAGGATGACAGTGATGAAAGACAGTAAATGAAAGTGGAAGCACATGTTCAAGGAATATTACAGTGTGCTACAGTAAAAGCAATGTATCATTGAGGATTAGATGCCAGATTTGTGTTGGGTGAATTTCAGTTTAGCATTGGTTCAACTCACTGATCTGAGTATATAGTTCAGTGTTCCGGTTGCACGCACTCCATGCTGGGAAGCTGGTTGACCTCTGATTTTCTGGCTAGCAAAGCAGTATATCCCATAAAAAAATCATCCATCCATTCATTTACTCTACTGCATATCCTCATTAGGATCGTGGGTGAGCTGGAGCCTATCCCAGCTGACTTTGGGTGAGTGGTAGGGTACATATACAGTAGTAGACAAACAACCATTCACACTTATACTCACACCTACAGGCAATTTAGTCTTCAATGAACCTGACATGCTTGTTTTTGGATTGTGAGAAGAAGGCAGAGTACCTGGAGAAAACGCACGCAAGCACGGGGCTTCAGGAAGGCTGCGGCCAAGATTCAAACCCCAAACCTCAGAAATGCAAGGCAGACATGCTGATCACTTGATCACCGTGCTGCCCCTTAAGAAATCAGAAAGTGGATTAATCTTCTCCGGTTTAACTGTGTATGCAATGTTTTAAGTAACATTCCTAACGTATTTATATAAGTGTAAAAAGACTTCAGCTACAATAATATTATGTTAAGAACAGTGTTTGAAGAGTATTAAAATCATTGTTTTATTCGACTTCAGTTGCAGTTGTGCACAACAGCAAATTTACTGTACAACATGAACACAAAATATTCTACCTTTAATAAGTGATGGTACAAAAAGAACTTAGTGGTTAGCATTAGCAGTTGACCCCACTGCCTGGACTTCGTTTTCAGCCCCTCAACATTGACTCCTTTTTCTTACTTTCACTTTACTTCCAGTGTACATTCTATTCTTATTTTCTTGTCTTAACACACCATGTTGAAGCTGGTCCATTTTTTTTCTATACGTGTCGCTAAATAGCTACAAAAATACCCCAGAAAATAAAATGTTTAATGTTGACGTTTACATGTTGGGCAGCACAGTGGTTAGCACATCAGCCTCAAAAGTTCTGGGGTTCGGGGTTCTAAGCTGCTGAAGTTTAGTGCGATTTGCTCGAGTCTCACCTGATGTCACACATGATGACGATTTGTGCAACTCTTAAGGCTAAAGATTTTTGGCCCAATTCCACATTTTCCAGAAATATGCTTTGATTAGACGTGGAACAACGATCGGTCAATGTGTTTTGGTGCATAAATCAGAGCTTTTTGCTCTTTCACGCCCTGCCATTAATCTAAAAGACACAGGCTTTAGTGGAGTGCTGGAGTGAGAAAACTGAGGCACATTTGTCTCAACTTTGGAAAGAACTATATGTGTTTTTTATATACATGTCTGGCTCAGTGTCAGAGGATCAACTCCTGAACTAAGCAAGATCAGGTCACCAACACGGTGACCCGACTGTGGTCTTAAAGAAGACACAGCCGTGCATCTGTTCTGCTGTGGTAGAAGAGGGGTGAGATATGGGCCATCTGACAATAGCCAAAAAGACTGTGGTTGTGTTCTCTTCACAGACGTAAACACTGACACTTCCAATTTCCTGTATACCAGTGCGATAGAACGCATGGCTGCGAATGAACAGGCTTTTCAACTTAGTTTATACATGTGAATGTGAGTCACCAATATCAAGAAATCTTTGATCAATATCTTTCTTCTCAAACCAGCTGCCCAGCTGTTGTATATGTAGCTCCCATCCATCTTTCGGCAATATGACGAGTGAATGGTGAGCCAGATGGTGTTACCTGGCTCACCTCGCCCCCTTTTTTTTTTTTGAAGCCCCATCAGTAAAGTTCTTGTTTACCATTATGTGTGAAATGCACTGGAGGAATGTGACTGTGTGTTTGTTTGACCGTGTGTGCATGCATTGGGAGAAGCCATGTGTACATACCCTCCCCATTGTTTTTACTGCAACCAGAGCAGGCCATTTGTTCAGAGGCCCAGACGAGCGATAGGGTTTTGTTGCATTTGATTGGCCGTCTGGTCCGCTCAGTGTTTCAGGGTTTTGTTTAGCTTTCATGGGGCGGGGCTGGGGATTGGGGCTTGCTTGGTGCCCGGTGTTGTGCGAGCAGTAGTGCAGGCCTCCTAACACCATCACAGGGTGTTTCAGCCTGCTTCACTACACCAGATCTGAGGGAGCAGACCCCAGCCAATTAAAACCCGCTGTTGTCCGCCGAAGTGTGACCCGCCCGGTGCACCCCACCGCTACCCCCCATACAGCTTTGATCTCTTGCACGCTACACAAAAAGTCGAGCCAGAACACTTTTCCCTCTATGTGCAGGCTGTGGACGACAGGCCCTGTCCAATTATTACAATCTGGTTTCAGCATTTCTGGGTAATCAGACAAGAAAATGACAAATTACCGTGTTCTCATTCCATCTGCCCCTGACCAAGCTGTTATTTTATTCAATTTGTTTGAGCCATACTTCAACAATGAACTCTTGTACCCAAGAAAATCTGTAAAACTGAGGGGGTTTTCGCTTTAAAAAAAATAAATATTTCATTAATTGAAGGGCGTTCTGTTGATTTTCCCAAATGAAGGCTGTAATCATCCTTAAATGCGTAATTGTTAAATCTGCTGATCAAATTTCTTTAAAATGCCACAGACAAAAAAAGGTTGCTGAATTATAGTATTTTCCATTTTTAGCATAACTGAGAGAGGATGACTTTGTCAAAAATACTACAGTTATGCTCATATGTTATAACACTGGCAGAATTTGTGAATGGCAAATTGTAGGAAAATATGACTGAACCGAACCAGGCTATCATTATTTTCTTCATTGATATATTTTTCTTAATGATTGTTCTACTCAGGAAAGCCTTATAGTTTAAGTTAAATACCATTAAAAATGAATGTGTTTTGCCTGATCACTCATGTTTGTCATGTCTTTAAAGAATAGTACACCTTAAACATTCTGCCAGACTAATGAAACTGATGAGCACAATTATATATAAAAATATAACAAAATGTCTGCAGAATTGTTATTATTGTGATATTTTTAGGTACAAAAGCATGCATTGAAATTGCACATACAGTGGAGCAAAAAAGTATTTAGTCAGCCACCAATTGTGCAAGTTCTCCAATTTAAAAAGATGAGAGAGGACTATAATTTTCCATCATAGGTATACCACACCTTTAAGAGACAAAATGAGGGGAAAAAAATCCAGAAATATCACATTGTCTGATTTTTAAAGAATTTATTAGCAAATTATGGTGGAAAATAAGTATTTGGTCAATAACAAAAGTTCATCTCAATGCTTTATTATATTTTATATTATATTATATTATATACCCTTTGTTGGCAATGACAGCGGTCAAAGGTTTTCTGTAAGTCTTCACAAGGTTTTCACACACTGTTGCTGGTATTTTGGCCCATTCCTCCAAGCAGATCTCCTCTAGATCAGTGATGTTTTGGGGCTGTCGCTGGGCAGCACAGACTTTCAACTCCCTCCAAATATTTTCTATGAGGTTGAGATCTGGAGACTGGCTAGGCCACTCCAGGACCTTGAAATGCTTCTTACGAAGCCGGAGTCATTCTTTGCCCGGGCGATGTGTTGGGGATCGTTGTCATGCTGAAAGACCCAGCCACGTTTCATCTTAAATGCCCTTGCTGATGGAAGGAGGTTTTCACTCAAAATCTCACGATACATGGCCCCATTCATTCTTTCCTTTACACGGATCAGTCGTCCTGGTCCCTTTGCAGGAAAACAGCCCCAAAGCATGATGTTTCCACCCCCATGCTTCACAGTAGGTATGGTGTTCTTTGGATGCAACTCAGCATTCTTTCTCCTCCAAACACGACAATTTGAGTTTTTACCAAAAAGTCATCTGCCCATGTGACATTCTCCAAATCCTCTTCTGGATCATCCAAATAAGAGGAGCCTCTTGAAGAAGAAGTTACAGGTCTGTGAGAGCCAGAAATCTTGCTTGTTTGTCGGTGACCAAATACTTATTTTACAGAGGAATGTACCAATTAATTCATTAAAAATCAGACAATGTGATTTTCTGAATTTTTTTCTCTCACTTTTTCTCTCATAGGTGAGGTATGCCTATGATCAAAATTACAGGCCTCTCTCATCTTTTTAAGTGGGAGAACCTGCACAATTGGTTCCGGACTAAATACATTTTTGCCCCACTGTAAATAATAAGCAATTCCAATCATTCTTCCAGCGACCTGATGCCTTCTCAATGTAGTAATTGAGTGAATTGAGTAGACCAGATGTGTCAAACTCATTTTGTAGTTATGTTATGCTCAGAGGTGGCACCGTGGCCGACTGGTTAGCAAATCTGCCTGAGGACCCGGGTTCAAATCCGGCCTCCTCTGTGTGGAGTTTGCATGTTCTCCCCGTGCCTGCGTGAGTTTTCTCTGGGTACTCCGGTTTCCTCCTACATCCCAAAAACATGCACGGTAGGTTAATTGAAGACTCTAAATTGCCCGTAGGTGTGAATGTGAGTGTGAATGGTTGTTTGTTTATATGTGCCCTGCGATTGGCTGGCAACCGGTTCCGGGTGTACGGCCGCCTCTCACCCAGAGTCAGCTGGGATAGACTCCAGCACGGCGGTGACTCTAGTGAGGATAAGCGGTACGGAAGATGAATGAATGAATGTTATGCTCAGAGGGCAGAAAAGAAAGTGAAAACCATATAAATGAATGTCGTATTATTATTACATGTGCACAATTATATCAGAATCAGAATCAGAATCAGAATCATCTTTATTTGCCAAGTATGTCCAAAACACACAAGGAATTTGTCTCCGGTAGTTGGAGCCGCTCTAGTACAACAAACAGTCAATTTACAGAACACTTTGGGGACATAAAGACATTGACAAAAAACAATTGTGCAAAAAGATGCAGAGTCCTCTAGCACTTAGAGCAGTTCGAACGACTAATATTGCAATAGTCCGGTGCAATGACCATTGTGCAAAGGGCGCTGAGACTTCAAGGAGTGTATGCGGTTTAAAGTGACAAGTAGTGCGATCATCTGGGACAATGTCGGTTGTGCAAATGTTACAGATACTCCTCAATCAGTGTGCAAATGGAGCAGATGCTACTCTGGCATGAGTGGCCAGTATATGCAAATAGTGCAGCATGGCGAGACAACTACAGTGAGTGCACAAGTAATAAATAATTGGCCCCACAGAAATGTGACAACGAACTCAAGTCAAAAAATTGCCAGCTTGTTGTAATGGAATTATAGGTTAGGTGTTTAAGAAGTTGATCGCAAGAGGGAAGAAGCTGTTGGAATGTCTACTAGTTCTAGTTAGCGTTGATCGGTAGCGCCTACCTGAGGGAAGGAGCTGGAAGAGCTGGTGACCGGGGTGCAGACGGTCCGAGAGGATTTTGCACGCCCTTGTCTTAGTTCTGGCAGCGTGCAAGTCCTCAATGGTGGGTAGGGGGTTACCGACAATCCTTTCAGCAGTTTTGATTTTTTGATTGTTTTGATTGTCCGTTGCAGTCGGAGCTTGTCCTTTTTTGTAGCAGCACCAAACCAGACTGTGATGGAAGAACACAGGACCGATTCGATGACCGCTGTGTAGAACTGTCTCAGCAGCTCCGGTGGCAGGCCGTGCTTTCTCAGAATAGCTTTCAGTAGCTTTTTCAATAGCTTTCTTATAGCTATTGTTAGCAGCGAATTGTATTTGAAATCAGAAGTTATGGAAAATTGAGGCTAGCAAGTTGGATTATATGTAACTACTGTGCAATTAATGTCAAGAAGGCATTTGGTGCAGAATCAGTCAGTGATCCTTTTACTATTAAAGGCATAATATGCAGTTTTCAACCTGCTAGCAATATTTGAATGTAGCCTCATTTCAGACCCCAAGCACAAGTACCACTGCATCCTGCTGTCTTCCTCAAGCGTGCAATGTAAATTAGAGGCATTATATGGGGCCAGAGAAGGGGTATTTTTCAAAAGATCATTTTAATAACATTCTACTGTCTACTGTCAGATGTTTTTTCAAAACTGCAAACTCTCCCTTTAAGGTTGTATGATGTGTAAATGTTTATGATGCATATTTAAGCATAGTTGTTATGCTTCTTTTAAACCACATTTATTTTGTAGAGCGAGCATTCAAGTATTACTTTCTGTGAGTTGATGGTTGTGATGTGTATCTGTGTCTGCATCCTCAGGACCTCCGCGCATGTCTGAGAAGGTTGTTCAGCGACAGACGGTCCGGCTCGGGACTGCCATCAAGCTACCTTGCCCGGTGGAAGGAGACCCGCCGCCACTCATCATGTGGACCAAAGACGGGCGCAACATCCACAGTGGCTGGATCCGTTTCCGCATCCTCCGCATGGGCCTAAAGATTAAGGAGGTGGAGGCGGACGACACGGGCACATACATTTGTAAAGCCACTAATGGCTTTGGCAGCATCAACGTCAACTACACTCTCATCATCATTGGTAAATACAGTTGATTGCATAAGGTTTTTTTTTTTTTTTTCTTAAATGAACTCACCAAGTGGCCAATAATGTGTGACAAGTCACTTAACATCCATCCATTTTCTATAGTGCTTGTCTACATGAGTGTCACAGGTTAGCTAGAACCTATCCCAGCTGATTTTGGGCAAGAGGTGCGGTACACCTTGGAATTGCAGGGCATATATTGAGAGACGACTATTCACACCTATGGATGATTTCCATCTTCACTTATTCTAACAGGCATTTTTATTTTAATGTAAAACCCACATAAGCACAAGGAGAACATGCAAAAAATCCACACAGGAAGACTGAAGCCAAGATTTCAACCTTGAACCCAAGAACTGTGAGGCAGATGTCCTAAAATCTGTGCTGCCCATCATGTAACAGTACTTTATTAGTCGCATATGTGAAATGTAGCCATTCCAGCAGGAAAAACCAAGCTAGGATTATCAACATAAAAAGATCAATGCTAGCCACTCGTAAACCATCCTGCCCATGTAAACCACTTACAATTGAAAACATGAAAATGATAAAATACTCAACTTGAATGAAAGAACTTGTGCAAAGGTGAGTCGCATTAGCAATGTGTCTTACGCATTTCACTTTCTAGTATTCTTATTTGTCAAACATGTAAGATAGATAGATAGATAGAAATTAATCAATCCAAACCTCTGTAAAACATAAAACACTACACAACAAAAAACAACATTAAATTTGATAACGAGTAACAATGAATGTGTTGACGACGGAGACCTACTGATTTGAATGTGATTCTGTTCCACTGTACTGGTAGCTTGCTTTCTATGTTCGTCTCTTAACACCCCTTGTTTGGGCTAGTCCTCCTCTTAGAATAAATGCTGTCGAAAAGATACAAAAAAGTTATTTGATGCTCACTCAACTGAGGTCTCGTGAGGTCCGCTGAGCCCTCACGTGATATGCTGACCTCTTGTGTGATGTCATCCAAACTCCCAGGTTTCATAGGCACATGGTCTTCTGTCCATTCCGAATTTGTACAACCACAGGTGTGTTGGACTGGATTTCAGTGCAAGAAGCAGAACATGAAGCATTAATATAGTGTAAACCTTGAATCTTGAACATTGCACGCAGGGTCCGAAATTAACACTCGCCGTTTGCCAAATGCAGCTAAATTATCCGTTTGGTGAGTGAATCTTAGAGCGGTACTCTCCATGAATGTTTGCTACCACGTACACAAACATACACGCACAAAT
This sequence comes from Phycodurus eques, assembly GCF_024500275.1. Classification (NCBI taxonomy): domain Eukaryota; kingdom Metazoa; phylum Chordata; class Actinopteri; order Syngnathiformes; family Syngnathidae; genus Phycodurus; species Phycodurus eques. The sequence continues at coordinate 13,632,172 of NC_084538.1, read as the reverse complement.
CATTGCCCAGTGGCGTTTGTCCTGGAGCCAGTAATATTGGAGCAGGGTGTAAAAAATTCATTTCGGCCCCTAATTGCCCATTTATCTTGTAAAAATATTATTAGTGAACATTTGACCACACTGCGGTGTTAAAAGACAACCCCCCCCCCCCCCCCAGAGGTGAAGGTCGAGAGCAAGTGGATTTACAGTGGTTTAGTTGTGAATCCTTTCCTGGTTGAGTGTGTTACAGCCGCTACCTCTCAGCACCCAAAGTCAACAGCGGCACGGGATATTCTTTCATACTAGTTCATCCTTGATGAATCAAATGGATCTGGAGCTCTTCCTCCTCCGTAGGCTACTCTCGCCGTCAGCAGGAGCGCCACCATAAGAAACGCAGTCAGTGTAAATAGCTAGCTTGGTTTTCAGACAGTCACAAAGCTCTTGAATGAGGCATAAAGGGTGAAATGTGGCCGGCAATGGCCTTTGTGTGTGTTTGAGTGTGTGTAGCGGGTGCATTTCCTTTTGGGCTGGAGCGAAGCATGATGAATGAGCGGAGCGGAGCGTGAAGGCTGTATTTAGTCTAATTACTCGAAGATGCCTAATTAGGGCCAGAGAATGCGCACTGTTGCTCGCCTTAGAAGAAGAACCATAATCACGCAGATGTGGAAGAACATCAGAAAAAGGTGCTTTACTGTATGTAATAAAGCAGGCTTGTGTGTTGGGAATAGACTGGACGGATGTTTATTTCCAGTCTCCCTTAGTACTTCAAAGAATGGGTGTCTGCTGAATGTGCTAAAATGAAAGGTTTGAGTGGAGGCACAGAGCCAGCTTTAATGTCAAGGTTCGTTGTCCACTCGCACTACGCCGCATATCATAAAAGTCGGGTGTGTTTATGCCATCACATAAAGGCTGTTAAGAGTTTTTACAAATGCTTTCAAGTGGAACTGAATCTGAATTGATCACACGACACCAGCAGCGTGTCATTTTAAACCTGCTAGAAGGTCCCGATGATTGGCCTGCTACAACTGCTGCTCTGTTTTTATTTTATTTGAAGAGTGTAAATATAGATACTTTCTAGTGGGGCGCTGATCTTCAGAAGAAAGCTCAGTGAAGTCGATGTGAAAAACGAGGGGGTCATAGTTCAAGATGTAGGGTTTATCAGTCATTTGTGCGAGTGTTGAATTGATTTGGCAGAAATGGATTGCTTGTAGTAATACACTACAAAACATGGTGTAGAAAATAAATGATTTAGATATGCGGTATTATATTACCACTCTCGTGCAGCTATCCATCCATGCGTTTTCTATACCGCTACTCCTCATTAGGGCCTTTTTATGCGTAGGAAAAAATAGGGTCCTTGAATCAACTAATTTAAATGGATTACTTTATAATACCAATAAATGAAACTAAAATAAAACAGAATTTTGCATACCTTGTCCAAACTTTTAAGTTTTGTGCATTTAGAGGCCCATCCTGAAAATATTGATTGAACTTGGCATTTAACATTGGAGGGTCCATGTGTAGTAGCCATCCTATCAGTTTGTTATTATCCCAGGGTCACACAGAAAACAACTAAGTTAATTAAATCGTAGAAGCTGTTTAAATTGAAGACCCCCAAAATGTTTGAATACAGTGTAGCACATGTTCGGCGATCGTGCGGCAAAACCAAAAAGATGTACAAGTTGCAGATAAAGATACATAAGATCAATATGGATGTGTGGAGGGGTGTAAGCGTGGAGTGAAAGACAGGGAGGTGGGTCCGTTCCCCATCTGCCAGCGGACAGCCTGTCCTCCCTCAAGCTATCTGAAGAATCTGGTCAGTCGGTGCAACATGGCGCCTCCTCAATCCCTCCAGCTGGCTGTTTAGGCCTGTTTAGGGTGGTCTCTTGACAACTGGCCTCATCACTTCCAGGCTCCCCCTCCAGGATCGAGCTGTGCTTGCAGCAGCCTCCCGCATCACACTTATAAACATGGGACCGTTGTGTTTATGTGTGAATTTTATTAGCAATAAACTAGAGAATAATTCAGAGCTGATCGTATTTCTATATTTTGCTCCACTCTGGTGATGATTTCAGGCTAAACAGTGTGTCCTGTGTGTCCCTGATCACCTGTGGAAGCGCAGTGTGATGAACTTTCCCCTCATGTTACAAAGTCGCCATCAACATCTGGAGCTCATTGTGGCCCCAATTCATCCAGGCTTTTTCCTGTGATTCAGCTGGCACAGGAGGCCAGGGACCTGTTTCCTGTAGCTGGATTTGTGAATGAAGTGGGAGCGGATGGCGTCAGCCCCCCAAACACTGTAACAAGAGCATGCAAGGATTCAGGGCAGATTGCATTTTAAGCTTTTTTTCCCTAGGTTTACTCATGTTCTTGATCCATGAATCCTGGACTTTTAAATATCACCTAGTACTTATAATATGAACCTATTAATGTGCTCCACAAATTAAAGTGGCAGCTTGTATTCACATAGCAATCCACGTGCTTTTCCTGTTAATTTAGAAGCATCTTTTCTAAAACAGCAATGACTGGGCAGCTGTGTGATGTCCACACAATGGACAACCTAGTTAGTCAACATTGTGTAAATTCAATAGTGGCAAGGTGGTTATCAATAACCCATGCATAAAGGGCACAATTGTTTCCCAAAATTTGCCAAAACGTTGAGAGGAAATTGAGTTCTGGGGGCAAAATGGTAAAAAGAAACCCCGGCAATGAGGGACCATGTTCTATTTGGATTGTGAGGTTCAGGAACTGGGAGGAATGTGGAGCGCCTGAGCAACAGAGGGAGATTTCTTCCAGTGCAGAATGTTTTTTAAAGGAATGGGTTATTATAGTTGGCCAGTTGAGGGCCTTTCAAATAGCTGTGACATCATGGCTAGGCCTGGTGCTGCAGGGGACAAACAAAGGAGGGTTTGTACCTCGAACCTGCCGGAGCTTTGACGCTTGCAGAGGGGTGGAGGGACGAGGGGAGTTACAAGTCACATCTGCTCTCTTTACCTGACCCAGTGGAACCTGGCAAGGTACTGGAGCATGCCAAACTGTATCTAAACAACTTCAGCATGTGGCTAAGCGACGTCCGAAAAGTTTATAAGGCACTGACTGTGCTGATGCGTCTACCTTGGCACACAGTTTGTGTGCAGTGCAAAAACATGAGTTCCAAATGTTATATCACTTCAGTGTTACACTATACATGTAGACAAAATTGTCGGTACCCTTTTGTTAAAGAAAGAAAACCCCACAATGTTCACAAATAACTTGATGAGACTTGAATTTGCTCAAATGCATATTGACAAGGCACAAGTCCTTTGGAAAGGTGAGACAAAACTTTTTTGGGAAAGACCCATCGTCTCTATGTTTAAGGATGCAAAAAAAAAAAAAAAAAAGCATAAAAACAAAAGAGCATCTACTGTGAAACATGGAGAAGGAATGGTTAATGTCTGGGGCGGCATTATTCAGTCCAATGTACAATGTCAGAAAGCTTGGTCTCAAGATGAAGACCCTAAACCCACAGCTAAAATCACCCAACAATAGCTAAGTACAAAACATCAGACTATTCCAGAGTTACCTTTTGTAAATTACCTTTGATGAGCCCTGATCTAAAACCCTGTTCAACATCTGTGGAAGTAGCTGAAACATGCAGTCTGGAAAGGGAACCATTCAAATCTGAGACAGCTAGAGCAGTTTTCTTAGGAGCAACCAAAATACTAACATACTTGTCAACTGGTGAACAAGTTTCATTGAGACTTATGCAAATCGTTTGATCGCAGTGATTACTTCAAAAGGTTGCGCAACAAAATGAAAGTATCATAATTTTTGTCCAATAGAAAAGGCTTTCTCCAAAAAGTTGGAAGCATAAAATTGTCCAAACGGTGTAAATAAGAGTTGGATCTCAAGATCTTTAATTCATTCACTGCCATTGACGGCTGTTGAATTCAAATATCCATGTTAACACGGAGGACTGGCAGTGAATTTAACAATCATAGCTATAATATCTATTTCAGACAGAGACTGTAGGTGACTCGTTCCTTTTAATTCATCACTGCCTAATTTCAAAGGTCGGGTTTCAGTCATTATAGTTTCCGTAAGCTGCATCTTAACTGCGCTGCATGATGTCAGCCAGTGACATAAACTCCACAGCTGTCTCTCCTGGAATTGCGCTCATGAAAAACGGATCACGTTACTTCCAAATGCTACACAGTCCGACCCGAGCGTGCTTCCCGATATCTGTATAAATACTGAGTTTACTGAGATGGCGCCAAGAAGGTGATACGGTCAGGGCGTCATTTTAATGGTAAATGTGGCGCCTTCTTTGCTTTCACGGCACTGTGCTTCCTAGTGTTCCCACATTAAAGGGATGATAGCAGGGGGGTGCCATGCGAGGTGCCAACAGGCTCCTTGGGGGCAACTTAGAGGTCTTGCTCAAGGTCACTGAGGGCCTATTTTTTCCTCTAATACGACTGGACTAACGTACTATATGTCCTAATAGATGTTTCTATATCCATATAAAGTACTTAACTTTTTGTACAGCAGGCTGTCATTACCAGCTGATCAGCTGTTAATTTCTGCCACCTCTGATAGCGTTCCAGGCCTTTATCTGCATCTTTTTGAGAAGTTTACCCCCCCTGCTTTCTCCAGCATCAGTCCCAAAAAGAGCCTCGCCTGCCTGTTAGACGTCTAATGAAATCTTCTATCACACCGCTGTGCGCTGTCAAGCCGGCAGGCTACCAGCCGGTGGCCAGCGTAAGCTACTCCTCCACAAATATGCCGCCTTAGAAAGAGCAGGGCGTTTGGGTAACATCATAAGACTTTATAAAAAGTGCAAAGTTAGTTCGTTTTTCAGCGAATAGGTATTAGTTCGGTTCGACATCAATAATTGCAAGTAGGTGAGTTTACAAATGGTGAATAGAGAATCAGCGGGGGTTTGCCGTATACTGTATAACAAACTTAAATTCATCCATAATCTACTACTCTAACGTGTTCTTTTCCTGTTATTTCACCAGATGACTCAGGTTCTGATAGGAGCAGACCCGCTGTGTATGATGGGGCACATTCAGGAGCGTGGTTCTGATGGCTTGGTAGAAAAGCTTGGTAAGTCTTGCGTCATGCAAGTCAATGGTAGTTAAGTAGTGATTTTATCAGAGAAATGAGAAATTCTCTTTTTTTTGTTTGTGGTCAATAGTGCGCCCCCGCTTCACCCAGCCTGCTAAGATGAGGAAGAGGGTGATAGCCCGACCTGTGGGCAGCTCAGTACGCCTCAAATGCACGGCCAGCGGGACCCCTCGGCCGGACATCATATGGCTGAAGGACGACCAGCCGCTGACCGAGCAAGAGGTTGGCGAGGGTCGCCAGAACAAGTGGACCCTGACCCTGAAGAGCCTGACGCCCGAGCACAGTGGCAGATACACCTGCACGGTGTCCAATCGGGCGGGAGAAATCAACGCCACATATAAAGTGGAGGTCATACGTGAGTATTGTAATCAATGGTGTTAACAGATGCAAACTAGTATGGTACTCAGTAATATATATAATATATAAATACATTAAAAAATATATAAATAATGAATATAAAATCACATATGGATAACGTGCATCCTTGTAATGCTTTTTGATGACTACTTGTACATTGCCAGGACCGTGAGTGTAGGGAAATGAAATGGCAAATGGTTAACCCGGGAGATCGCCTGTTCACACCAGGGCCACATGGGCTGTTGTTCATGTCACATAAGCAGATCATGCCTAGTAATCGTGTGTGTGGGTGGTCACATCAGGTGGACAAAAAAAATGCCTGCACTTCACTCCAAAGTGCAGTTTTCACAAATAGGCATTGAAATGCATATATAAAACTTATATTAGTTGTTACTGTGCAAGTGGAAGCCCATTTACCGGTACATCTGTACTGTATGTACCCAGTGATTGGCTGGCAGCCAGTACAAGGTGTACAACACCTTGGAAAAAGGATGGTTGAAAATAATGGGAAGTATCATTAATGTTTTTTTCCTATATATAGCGATTATTGCCTAATAGTTGTTTTATCATTTCGGCCAATATTATCATAATATCTCAAATTACTCTCTGACTGCTCCCTGTACTTAGTTGAGCGCAGAGCCAGCCCTGCCAAGGTTCAACAGTTCACACAAGTAAATACAAAATTTTTATTACAGATCTTTGTTCTGATATGCACTTGAAACTTGATATTTCCATGCAAAATAGCCATCATCATATGAGTACATGTAGATACAGTGGTGTAAAAAGTGTTTGCCCCCTTCCTAAATTCTTATTTTTTTGCATGTTTGTCACACTTGTTTCCCATCATCAAACTAATGTAAATATTAGTCGTAAAACACATAAGTAAACAGAAAATGTGGGTTTTAAATGTTTTTTTTATTATTAAGGGAGGGGAAAAAATCCAAACCAACATGAAAAAGTGATTGCCTTCCTGTTAAAACATAACTGAGGTTTATCATACCTGATAGCCACAGCCAAGCCTGAGACTGCCACACCTGTTCTCAATCAAGAAATCACTTAAATAGGACCTGCCCGACAAAGTGAAGTAGACCAAAAGATCCACAAAAGCTAGACATCATGCCGAGATCTAAAGAAATACAGGAAAGTGAAGAATTGAGATCTATCAATGTGGAAAAGGTTATGAAGCCATTTCTAAAGCTTTGGGACTCCAGCGAACCACAGTGAGAGCCATTATCCGCAAATGGCAAAAACATAGAACAGTGGTGAACCTTCCCAGGAGTGGCCGGCCGACCAAGATTACCCCAAGAGCGCAGCGACAACTCATCCAATCCTCATCCCAAAAGACTCCACAATAATATCCAAAGAACTGCAGGCCTCACTTGCCTCAGTCAAGGTCAGTGTTTATGACTCCAACATGAGAAAGAGACTGGGCAAAAATGGCCTGCATGGCAGAGTTCCAAGACGAAAACCACTGCTGAGCAAAAAGAACTAAGGCTCGTCTCAATTTTGCAAGAAGGCATCTTGAAGACTTTTGGGAAAATACTCTGTGGCCTGACAAGACAAAAGTTGAACTTTTTGGAAGGAGTGTGTCCCATTACATCTGGTGTAAAAGTAACACCGCATTTGACTGCAGTTGTTGCTGCTAAGAGTCGCCCCACCAGTTATTAGGTTGATGGGGCAATCACTTTTTCACACCACTGTAGAACAATTACATATCTGGATAGCACCTATCAAGCGCTTCAGTAGGATGTGGAAGTCAATGTAGCTCAATGGAAAGCTGCCATTTGCAGTGTGGGGGGGAGGGAAGGGGGGCAGTTCCATTGCGACTCGTGTGGCACCACGCCAAAAATTAAACTGCATTGGATGTGGTTTTTTGGTGCAAATATAGATGTCGGACGTAAACTGCATTCACGAGTCCAGCATGCTCATAATTGCTCTAATAGCGTATCTGACTTTTTTTTTTTTTTTTAAACAGCGGAAGTGCTGTAACCTTTCAAACAATCTGTGATCTACTGTACGTACTCCTGACTTATGATCACATCTTCGCCACATGCTGCTGGGTGAATGTGCGTAGTCACGTATATGAGAAGCACATTGAGGAAGCGGGCAGGAGAGCGAGGCCTTGTCCCGTGGCGCTTGTTCTGGGGAATGGGGGGGGGGGGTGCAAGACGGGCTTTATCTCAAAGACCCTCCACCCAATCTGGATCGGATTAAAGGCCAGCTGCCTGCACTGTACAACCAGGAGCACAGAAGGAGAGGAAACTAATCGCACATACTTATGGTGTTACATGTGGTTCTCCATCGTCTGTGTCCGTCTGTCGGCGTTAGTGCTGTATGGGCATCCTCCTGCATCCACAGAAGGGCTGTCTGATAAAAAGCGCGTCTCTGTTTGTGGTGTCTGCAGAAAGGACCAACTCCAAACCGGTTCTGACAGGCACTCACCCTCTCAACACGACGGTGAACTACGGAGGCACCACGTCGTTCCAGTGCAAAGTGAGGAGCGACGTCAAGCCGGTTATCCAGTGGCTGAAGCGCGTGGAGACTAATGAGGAGAGCCGCTACAACTCCACCATTGAAGTGGGAGACCACCGCTTTGTGGTGCTGCCCACAGGGGAGGTGTGGTCGCGACCCGACGGCTCCTACCTCAACAAGCTGCTCATTACTCGCGCCAAGGAGGAGGATGCCGGCATGTACATCTGCTTAGGTGCCAACACCATGGGGTACAGCTTCCGCAGCGCCTTCCTCACTGTGCTGCCAGGTGAGAGCCCGGAAATGCATCTTTAGAGCTGAACTCAGCAGCTTAACGTTCTTCGCTCACTGCAATACACTTGCTATATAAATACATCCAATAGAAGGGCTCCATCAAAAATAAGAAATATATCAATACAAAGAATCTACTTGTACAAAAGACAGTTTTGTCAGGGAGGTATTTGTTCTTTTATTGCGGTTGTAGTTTTCACTGCGGTAGCGCGGCGTTCTTATTGGGAAACAACATTTTATGGCGCCGCATATCCATACCATGCTTTTTCATTGAACCTTTATCAACATGTAAGAAGTGGAGTTCCCCGGCCACTGTACCTGTAGTTATGTTACGATATTACAAAGAGAGGAAACGGGTGAGAAATAAAAAGACAAACTCTTTGAGAGGCTGTTGGCAATGATCAACCTATTCTGCAGCTGCAGAGACTCTCCACGCTTCACTTTTTTCCCACAGCTACATTTGAAATGAATAACATAGTTATGTCGTATTGTAAAACACAATATATATACTGTATATAGTATATTAATATGGCCAAGATGGTGGCTGGATGTGACTTTGTACATGGAAACTTAATTTTTCTTGCAAACGATTATGCGATGCAACATGGCATCTGCGACATTGCGAAACTGTTCAGCTGTGATTCAAATTTCCAATGGCAGCCAAACTAGTTGCCAATGGTTGGCCTCTCAAGAAAACTAGTTGCAGAACCCCGCACACTATGTGAAAGTTCAGTCGCGTTGCTCGCCCTTCGGTTGATTCAAGACCAAATCTGGGGTGTCCACCTTATCTTTGTCATGGGGCCACATCACAGTTATGGTTTCTTTCAGGGGGCCATTATGACTGTAAAAACCACCTCAATGTATGTCATAGTTTGACATATATAGTGAACCCCAGCTATTCGGATCTTCGTGACAATTGCAATAATAAGAATAGTTCAAATCTGCGAGCAATTGACGCTGCCCCTTATAATGTTTATAATTGCCTATAATTAAAGAAGGCACTTTTCAAACAAACAATGCAACTCCAGGTGCTTTACATGGATTCAAATCAACCCCTCATCCCACTCGTAAACGTCAAAAAGGCAAAACGATCAAATAGGAATATGCTAGCATCGTGAGGATAAGCGGTATGGAAAATGGATGGATGGCTCCATATCTGTGCCGCCACGTACACTGCGGTCGTGGGACTGCCTGGCTTGGTTTGGCGAAACGCAGTCAAACGGCGCTAGTAGTGACATCGGATTGGTGAGACAAAGTCATGTGACTCTGACAAACCAAAATAGACAATATTCAATACTGTTTTCTCTCGCTATTTCGCAGTTCACCTCTTGCGGTTTCAGTGCTTTGCGGATTTTTTATTTTTTTTTCCATATTCATATCGTGCAAAATTCTCCATTTCGCGACATTTTGCGGTGTATGCTGTAAGTTTTGGGTGGTAAAATAAATGCTTCCTAGCCTAAAACATTAAAACTGTTTTAAAAAAAAAAAAACATGCATTACAAGGAATAAAATGAACATAGTGTACATTATTATCGTGCATTACTGTCTGTTTAAGAGTTTAAAAGATTTTGAAGAGTATAGAATGTGTTTAGAAGTGTACGAAAAAGGTTAATAGGAATGTGGGGAAGATTAATAAGAGTCTGTGGACGATCATACAGCTTGAAAATCCGTATAAGTAATAAAAAAAAAAAGAAATACTACTAAACTACTGTGCGGATTTCCCCCACTTCCGGGGGAGGTCTGGAAACTAAGCCTTGCGATAAACGAGGGATTACTGGACTTGTAGATAAAGTAGCAAGCAGAATGGAGCTTGATGTAACAGAGTCCTTATGGCCTCTTTTGCAGACACCAAGCCTCCCATCACGCCCATCTTTCCCGCGGCCTCCAGCTCCCTGCCATGGCCGGTCATCATCGGCATCCCCGCTGGAATCGTGTTCATCTTCGGCACCGTGCTGCTTTGGTTCTGCCAGAGTAGAAAGCAGTGCCCCCCTCCCGTCGGCCCCGCCGCCGCGGCCCCCCACCGGGTGCCGGTGTGTCGAGAGCGGGAGCGAGGCTGCGCCGCGCCGTCGTCCGCCGCGCCCAACGCGGACAAAGACTGCATGAGCTCCGTGAACTACGAGGAGTACCTGGCGCAGCAGCAGCAGCAGCTCCTCCTCAACCAGGGAGGCGCCGCCAAGATCTATCCCAAAATCTACACTGACATTCACACGCACACACACTCCCACGTGGACGGCAAAGTACATCAGCATCAACACATTCATTTCCAGTGTTAGCGAATCAAAGACCAAACAAACAAACAAAAACTTTTCACGGTGGGACATTTGTCAGGGGAAAACAACCCTAAATTGGCCAGTCATGAGACAACATGATAACATCGTGACATTTGGTGCTGTCACTTTTATTTTGTATTTCTGTGTGTGTCCACATTGTCAGACTCTCACGACACTAAAAGATCCATCAGTCCTTGCTGTGCACTTAATTTAAAAAGGACGTTTGGTGTGAGTGTGAATGCAGCTGGCTGTTCAGGCCTAATGAGAAAGGTCTTCTTCTGCAAAGCCGTTTCCTGCGCACGTTTCACCTCCTGTTTCATCGGCTGTCAAGGTTCAAAATGGTACTGGAGGTGTTCAAAAGGGCTTGTTACGTCCTACTCAGGTTGTCCTTTTGTCAAATATGCTTCGTATTTTGGAATGCTGACCACTATCTTATCACACTAAATGGCTAAAATATTAGGTACGCCTGCACAATCCAAAGAAAACCAATTCAGGATTTGTGTTCCTGCAAGGGTAATAAGGCTCAGTTGAATGACACTGTCAGAGAGGTATTCATTTAGCAATTATTGTGTTTGCAGTTCACAGACAAACGCCTCTCCGTGTAATACAATGGAAACTACAATAATATTAAGTAACCACCTAACAAACATCACTCGATATGTCATGTCAAGATGAACATTGGAAATAACTAAAAAATGTCAAATGTATTGAACTTGATTTGTCAGTAAATATAAAAAAAAACATGTCTCTTGGTCATCCTGTAAGGCCATAACACCATAAATAATGCCAAATCGAGAAAGCCCCCATGAAGACCGTTAATTTGAGGTGGGAATCGATCGTGGTTTGTGCGTGACCTTATTAGTTGTCAACTTTGTCACGTGGTGCTGCCCCTAAAGGTCAAGTTAGATAGCTGAGCGGCTACTACATGTCCACCACAGGAGTGGCGATGAGAGAAAACTTCATAATTCGCTTGCTGTATATGCGGAATATCAAGCTCTTTTGTGAGTCTAATACAAGGTGGAGATTGGTGATATTTCTGAGCAAAAACATGTTTTTGGGTCATTATGTCATCATATAAGTGAATATTGACCCCCCCCAAAAAAATTTATATATGGAAAGCTCTCATGAAGGCGTTAAATTTGTGGTGTGACTCAATGTTGTTTGGGGCAAACCGTTTTCTGATAGTGTTACTCAAAACTGAGTATTATCTCTGCCAAGGCCAAATAAATAAATATTGCCTAATGTGTACCTAATGACGTGTCTGGCGAGTGTACCAACATTGTCCAAGACTGCAAGGTATGAGTGAAGTATGTTTCAGTTTTACCTGGGGGAGGAAAAAGGTCCTTTTAAATTTTCTACCGAAAAATCCTACCATTAGTCATGTTTAGAGTTCTCAACCAATGAGAGTTTGTGAAGCTCCACTCATTTCTAATCAAACTCAGTCATGAATTCTTAATTTATTTTGATTTTTTAAAAAATGTATCAAAAGAAGTTTATTTTTCCGAGTAAGGCGTTTTACATTTCTATGTCATGTAATTATAAAGTATACTTTGTGATGTCGTGTTTAGTATATTTGAAGTACAGTTTATTCATATTTAGTTGATTTAGTTAATTGTGTATGCAAATAGTTCTATTTTTAACAATCCCAAATGTTCTGTTATGAAATCATATCGTTTGGTGATTTGAGTAAATGAACAAAAAGTGGCATTTATGTATGTTTGTCTTGCGTTTGTGTGTTCATGTGTGTGTTAGAGCAGTGTTGGGCAAGCTACTTGGAAAATGGAGAGAGCTCAGCTATAAGTTATTCTACATTGAAGCTTCACTAAAACAGGCTAAGATACAATAAAATGACAATATCATTATATATCAATGCTTTGTTTAGTTTTTTTAATCATCAAACCAAATTTTGTAATTCTACTATTGAGGTATGCATGAACAATGAATGACCCTGTAAAGTGAATTCTGGCTGCTTTAGAGCATCGCGTTGACGGCCGTGAGTGCGCGCACGTCGCCCAGAGAAAGGCAGAAGAGTTGGGGGGGGTGATACAGTGGCTTCGCCGCTTTAAAGCGAGCGCCTCGTTGGCGCGGTTTGGAGAAGCCCCCGATGATCTGGTGGGATATAGCATCAGAGGCTTTAAGCAGGTATATTTTGCAGCTTAGACATGTAGATATGTGTAAGCATAAAAGTAGCATCCATTTTTTCAGGTCGTAGTCGTGGTATTTGATTGAGGCCTTAAGTCACGGTGGAGGGAATTATGAACAGTTCAAAATACCAGCCACGGTTTGCACAAAACTTTCAGGCTTCTGCTACAAAGTAAAATAAATGTCAGGAAAAATGTTAGTTTGGTAGTTTGTTTGTGTGTGTTTGCATGTACACGCTTTGTGAGTGACGCTGAGGGCAACCAGCAGCGCACACACAAGTGACAGAGATAAAGGACTTTTCTTCAGTCTTTCTTTTTTTCCAGATGAGTGACGGGCCCCGCTTAGACAGCACTGGACGACCAGCGAGCGGCCATTTCTCATTTATGCGACTCTAATGTTCCCTTTAGAGCTCGCTCGGATTTCCTTTCAGCGTTTCGGGAAGCGCATTGTCCTGTTGTGGGAGGGAAGTGAGCTGAAGAAGAGCCGCATTGTGCACCGGAGGAGCTCCGGTTTTGTCCGGAGGATTGCACGCTGATGACGATGACTGGCTCCGCAAATGGACTTTTTAATGTATGTATGCATGCAAGTAGTTGGCTCTCTGGTACACTGGTACATTACACTTGACAAGTGTAGATCAGGTGGATTGGTGATGAAATGCAGCATCCGCAAAAGAATGATCATGCAATGAAATCTCTACGTACTTGCTTTAAGTGTGTGTGCAGACACAGAACACTCAATCAAATATGGAATTTGAATTGACCATTGCAATCAGGCATCATTCCAATGGCAAAAACTTGACCAAATCTAAAAGCAATGCAAGTAAATACTGCCCTCTGGTGGCTTAAGTTTACTGAAATATACTAAAATCTGTTCGACAGAAAAAATAGGAAATCGATCCATTTATTACGATTACCATAAACGGTCAGTTCAACAAATAGTGATCGTTTAGATTAGTTTGCTTTCAGTGTTTTCATGTCTTTTAATAATGGACCAACTTAATATTTTTCTGTTGAAATAACACAAAATGAAACTATTACAGAGAGTTCAATTCAAGTGAATGTTGTAGTGCATTTTGATGAATGTCACTGTGAAGCCTATTTTTTGTGGTCACAAAATAATTACAATAAACTAAAATGATATTCATGTCTACACAGGCAAACTTAGTATTTATGTTCAACTTGCATTGGATTACTTGACAGTTTAAATTTGTTTGTCATTTGTGATAAAAGTAAAACTGATAACTAATAAAATGCATCAATAAATGTGTTGAACACCTGAATTGTATTGTTTGTAGAAACATTTTTCAAACTGATTTTTTTTTTTTTTTATAATACATAAAATGTGAACACTATGAAATACTTTATTTTCATCATTGCTGAAACCCTTTATTGAGCCGAGGCACATATACATGAGAAAAAAGTCCTATGGCATACCACCAAACAAGTGTCAAAATTGGAATATACATGTTGATTACAGTATGTACCTTTTGCCATCAAGTTGAAGGCAGATATTGACAAACATGTATAAACTGTTGCAACTGCAAAAAACCAAAATCCAAGTCCAGAAGTGCAGTAGGCGAGGAACATCTAAATATAGGGTTATTACATTACAATGTTGCCCTGTCACCAAAATTAAATCAAGTCTCATGCCTGTCGAAGAAAACAGCTTTTGAATACTTGTACTGTACTATAATGGCTGCTGTGCATGACAGGGCTAACTAACAAAATTCAAAACTGACAAGGGAAAACAAGCAATTTGCACAGGTTAAACCTCTTTATTTACTCTTATTGTACAGTATTTTAAAAACATTGACAAAAGACAAACGTAACTTCACAACAGAATGAAAAGTGATGAGACCCACAGTAAAAGGAGACATACAACATGTACAAGTGAAGTCACTCAGCCTTTCTGGACATTGCTGATGAGTTCATCACAGAGTTTGGTCAGCTCTTCAGCCTCCTTCACCTACATTCAAATAAGTGTAAATGTAATAAGTAGCTAGCCTGTATATTCTATTCAAATGTGTCTTAGTGTATTCACCTTCTGGTCCAGGTTCTTCTCCAGCGAGTGCACCTTCATCTGCTCACGCCGCAGCTGGACTTGCAGCGCAGACACCTCCGTCTTGTTCTTGGAGCGCACCTCGGCTATTTCCTCATTGGCCCTATTGGAAACGAACGACATCGTCGGTATGACCGAGTAAAGCTTTGTGCGGGGTTAATCTAGCCAACTGTGTGAGCATTCTTACTGGCCAATTTTCTCCTCAGCGTGGGCTTTGAGGGTCTGGTACCGCTTCTCCTCCTTTTTGATTCTCCCCAGGTAGTCCTGAGCACAAACTTTCAGGGTCTCCTCATTCTGGGGGAAAGGAAATACATCACATATCAAAATCCATCGATCGTGTTAATGCCATAAAACCTAGGTTGCCGTTCTGACCTTTTTGTAACCCTCGATGATCTCCTTGTACTTGTCCAGCCGTCTAAAAAGGTCAGAGAGGGACCTCTCCATGGCGTTGAGGTCACTGGAGACCTGCTCCTTCTCCAACAGGACCTCATCCAGCTTGGCCTGGGAAGCCTCGCGCTCCTTCTCTTGGTCCGCTGAACAACATCCACGTAATGTCACACCATCTTATCTACAACGCTTGATAACATGCATTTGTTTTTACTCACCTATCATTTTTGCAACGATGAGCTCAAATTCTGCTATTATTTTCCTGTTGGGAAGAAGAGGGAAATGTCAGCTGATAGATATTATATACATAGACCATTTTACACTTGAGAATATGTGAGCCCTAGGATGCACATGTCATAGAAACAATGAGTCTCAGCTCTGCAATTTACTATCATGGATTACAGATAAAGTAATCCTCCGCTCTATCATGGTTCTTGCTTTGCGGTCCCGCTATATTGCAGATATTTGTTACAGTCTTTTATACTGTTTGTACAATATGTTGTTGGCGCTCTCATTCTGTATGGACAATAGTGTTGGTTTCTATTTTGTGCAATGTACATCTTGTACACAAACTACAAATACATGTAAGAAGAAGAAATGGAATTACATCTCTGACATGCTATTTCTACAATATATATGATCTACTATTATATTTCTTATATCGGCGGCCGACTGGTTAGCATATCTGCCTCACAGTTGTGAGGACTGGTTCAAACCCGGCCTTGCCTGTGTGGAGTTTGCATGTTCTCCCTGTGCCTGCGTGGGTTTTTCTCTGGGTCCTCCCACATCCCAAAAACATGCGAATACTGAAGAAATCATTTACTTATGAGTTTTTGTAGAAAAAAGAAAAATTAGGGTCACATTAAAATCAATCAAAATATGGTACTTTCAAAACGATAGGTTAAGCTTCAATACTTGGTTGGGAATCCCTTAGCTTTAATCACTGCCGAGATGCGCCGTGGCATTGAGGCAATCATCAGCCTGTGACATTGCCTGGGAGTTATGGAAGCCCAGATTTCCTTGATGCTTGCTGTCAGTTCTTCTTCTTCAGTAACATTTTGCAAATATCATATCTTGAGTCACTGTCAATCAAAACTAGGGTATGCCATGGTCCGACCAACTGAAAAAGTTGTTCCATGAAAAAGTTGGTCGCACCGGTGCTACTCGTGCAAAGCCCTGATTTCATAAAAAGAATGAGTTTCCCCCCACCTCATTTCCTGACCATCGTCTTGTAACTGATTGTACTTTGCACACATTTGCTCCTCTTTTCCCTTTGCCTGTAGAACAAAGCAGACAATTTAATACACTGGCAACCATACGCTTGCATTGAAGTGTAAAAATCGATTGAGAATTATGAGCAACTTTGGGGTCATTTCTAAAAACAATGACAATTAGAATTATGACAAAACACATGATTACACAAATATAGGACTCAAGAGTACTAGTCACAAAATATGCTAAGTTTATATTCAAATGGCCAAATACAATAAAAAGTAATTGTTTGGTTCTAATCCCATGAGACCTGGCTTCTCATCTCCAAGCAACAAATGAACGAGACTTCTTCACCAAGTGCTCCAATTTTCACATCCAATAAGGTGGGCGACATCAGCAGAAGATTGAAAGCTCAGTGTGTGTCTGTGGTGCCCACCCACTATTTGAGTCTGCTACTTTCACAAGTCACAGTTTTGTAATCTTAATTACAGGTCATCAAATTAATTTCATCCATTAGCAATAGCAGCGATTATGATTCAAAAACAATAATGGTGCCATTTTCTAGTATTATGTACACTTGGTTTTAGCCCAGAAGCACACTTGCTGACGGTAGATTGCGCAGGTGATTTTGTCAACCACCAAAGAAGAAAACTTTTCGGTTGTAAATGTCACCTAGAAGGTCATACCTCAGCCTGGACTTTGGCGATGGCTGCTTCCATGTCTTTCTGGCTGTATTTGAGCACTTCAATGATGTCCTCTGTGCTGGCAGGCTGAGAGAAAGCTGGGACGAGGCTCTTGAGTATTTGGGGAGTCTGCAGGAGAGGAAAACAAAAACATGGGAAGCATTTGACTGCATGTCCCCAATCAACACAACTGTTAACAGTCAATGAATTGACTGATCAGTGATGCACAGCCGTAGGAGTGACTTACAGGAGCCGTCGTAGAGTCGCTAGCTGTTGGTAGAGTTTCAAACCTGAATTGGACAGAACAATGGAAGCGTTTCTATTTCAAACACGTTATTTGCTGTCCAGGCGGTGCATCCATACGTTCATTCAATCATTCCTACCGGGACATGAGAGAAGTAGGCCGAGGAGCTTGTAGTGGACCAACAGGGCCTCCCCCACACTTCTTTGGACTCTCCCTCAGGAGGGGGTCGAATTTAAGGTACAAGGACTGTTTGCGCAGTGCAGACTCCTTGAACTTGTCACATCAAAAAGTCAATATTCAAACAAATAGATAAAATGTTTGCATCAACTCATAGAAAGAGTAAATCACTCACGCTGCTTGAGCCAAACTGTTCAAGGTAGTCGATTTGTTCCTCAAAATTGTTGGACATAACTAAAGAGGGGGAAAAAAACAAATGAGGAAAAAGGTGAACTCAGGCCACGCTGAAAATTAAATGAAACTATAACTAAAAGGTAGCTGTGTGTTTGGGGGGGGTAAATAAAAAAAGTTTCAAAATTCAAGCACAAATGTGATAGTGTGAGACCAAAAGCAGATTTCTCCAAAATAGAAACTTTAAATATAACTCCTCAGAATCATCTTTATTTGCCAAGTATGTCCAAAAAACACACAAGGAATTTGTCTCCGGTAGTTGGAGCCGCTCTGGTATGAGAACAGACAGTCAATTGACAGAGAACACTTTTGAGACAAAGACATTGAGAAAAACAGTCACTGAGCAATAAAGGGTTGCTAGTTATCTGGTAATGCTGATACCATTTTTTTTTTACAATTGTGCAAAAAGATGGAGAGTCCTCTTGAACTTAGAGCAGTTCGAATGACTAATCTCGCAATAGTCCGGTGCAATGACCATTGTGCAAAGGGCGCCGAGACTTGAAGGAGTGTATGCAGTTTAAAGTGACGAGTAGCGCGATAATCTTTATTCTAACATTTCACTTATTTTTTTTTATTTTTATTTTTTTTTAAATTGAGTGTGACCCTAATGCGCAGTCATCCGGACGCATGTAATTTCATGGTAAAAAAATAGTAAAGACGAGATACATATCACGTTGAGCTGTTTTTGATAGTCATTTGAAACTGAAGATGGAAAACAATTTGATCATCATAGAATATGTACTTACACTCAGTCCCAGGCACAAAATCCTCATCGAAATTTGACAAGTTAGTCTGTAGTTGTTGTTCGGAAAAATTATTTGTAGGCCTTTCAGTTTTGGGTGGCAAACCATGATTGTTGTCACAAGCAGTCTTGTCAACTGTCTGTCAATACAAGAACAAGATTTTAAAAAATAAAATAAAAATAAATCTCACAAAAGAAATAAGTCTCTTCATCCATCCGCGAGAGAACCATTTCTAAAAGGATTCATATTACCATAAACTCCAGCTATTCACAGGGGATAGGGACCAAATCATATCGTGAATAGCGTAAATCTAAGTTTGCTAGCTTGAGCTTTTTAATTACCACTTGGCAGAGCAAAAATATACAGGGGCAGTAGACTAACCTTGGTGGCACCTTAGCGCGCCAAAAAGAGCTAAAAAAAATATGCTGAGATGCCATGAATGGGTGAGTTGTTTTAGCAAGTAGGTGGTGATCGGTTCCACCGGAGAAGGGGGGAGGGGGGGTGGAGATAAAATAATGGACTGGACATGGAAACCCTAACCATGAATAGGAGAGGGTTCATTGTACCTGCTCTTGTAGCACTCCAGTGTGCGCTTCAGCTGTGGACATGCTCTCATTGGCACTACAGGTGGGAAAGAAGCTTATTTAGAGGTGAACTACTTCACAATACAATAAACTCAGACTCTATTCAGTGTTGGCGTACCGAGCAGGTGCCTTGTGTGTTGTGTTATGTGGAGGGCTAGTGCACAGGCTGCTCTTGGGAGAGTTGTTGATATTGGACTTTGTGCCAAAGGGGTTAAAGTCAGGATTGTCCAGTTTTTCAAAGTCTAAAGAGTATAAGGATTTGGGGGCGCTCGCATCTGTGTCATCACTGGCGGGAAACTTGTCTGCGTCAACTGCTGGCACCTTGGTGTCGGCCTTCCCCTCTTCGGGCTTGAGCCTATGTGGTCCTTTGCCAAACTTTTTGGGCCGAGGCTTCTGTTTGAGCTCACCATCATTAAAGTCTAACTCTAGCTTGACCGGGCGTTGCTTGATGGGCGGGGCCGCCGTTCGGGGTTCCGCATCGGTCCCTTGAGCGTCAGATGGAGCAGGGCTCAGAGAGGCGATGGGCTTTAAGTCTACTTGAAGGGGTACATCTTCATCTTCGGGCTTTAGCTGGGCCTCCTCTGTGTGGGATTCATGATCTGGTGCTTTCTTCACCAGGACAGGGGAATTCTGGATTTTGGGGCCCCCAGGTTTAAAGGGATCCATTGTGTCAATGTCAAAATCAATGTTGTAGGATCCTTTTGAAGGCAGAGGTGCATCTTCCACAAAACTGTTTGAAGGTTTGTTTTTATCGCCTCTGTAGAATGTCTTGGCGGGGACCTCACCGGGTATGGCGCTGCGCGACTCTTGCTCCACGGCTACAACCGTCACCATGGTGACCACGCTGCTGTCTGCTGAGCTGACCTCATTGGAGACATTGACGAGTGAGTTGTCTACAGAGCGGGTGAAGGGAAGAGTCTCATCTAATGTCGAATCCGACTTGTTGGTGGGTTCCACACATGTATTGTCTGGCTGTTTGGGAGAAGGGTTCTCAATTGGAGGCCTCGGGGGTGAGAGGAACATTTTATTTGAACCTTTGAAAGGGTTCATGTTGTCCAGGTTGTCAAAGTCCAACTGGTAATCTCCTTTGCTTTGTATTGGCATGTCATCGTCGGGATAGGAGGATAGTTCTGTGACAAAATAAAGAAGCATACAGTACATGTATGAACTAAATTGAATTGTTTTAAACATGTACAATCTTGAATTCAGCCAAAAGTTTCTGAAAAAAAAGATGTCTTTTTTCCCATTTCTGTTTAACCTGTCCTATTCAGCTGCATGGACTTGCAGAATGATGGATCTGTATGACTTTTGTGCAGTAACAGCTTTGCTGTGCAACGGGAGAGTTTGAAATACGCCCCCTGCTTATTTTTAAATGTTTTAATTATTCTGTATATTACAAATGCAGCCAGACAAAAGAGTTTTAGGGGACAGAACAGACAAGGGGAATGCGGGTGCGAACCACAGAAGAACAATAGTTAGCGCGTCTCGATATTTGAGCACAAGTAGCGTTACAATAGTCAAAACGTGTTCTTGTTTGTGGATGTGTGGGGGGAAAATAAGAGAATATACAATTATCGAACCGCATACACTACCTTCTATGGGACCATCCAGTTCCTGTGATGTCTCTTGTGGCAAAGCACTACTAGGGAAGAAAAAAAAAGGTTTAAAATGGTTTATGATGCCATAGATGCATTTTAACTAACTAACTGTACATACTTTGTCGAGTCCAAAGTCAAGGACTTCATTACTTTTGTGCACTCGTCCACACTTGTCATTTTAACCAACTTTGTAGGAGATATAATCCTTTTCGTGACTGGGTCTCTTCTTGGAGTCTGGAAACAAACCTAAACATCAAAAACAAGTTTAAGAAGAGGTAAAAACTAAAAGAGAAGCCAGTGTGATGGTGTACCTTCACACTCTTCGGCACAGTCTTGCTGGGGAGGTTCTCCGTCTGACGCAGGATGGACGGCCTCCCGGTCGGCTGCTCTAGTTCGAAAATGTCCTCGCTTGTGCCTCTGTGCTTTCCTCCTCTGGGGCAGATGCCACTATTCTCATCATTCACCTCAACGGAGCTCATCCTGCGTAAACAGAGGAACAGTGTTACCGACAACTCACTGGAAGCTCTCAGAAAAGCACTGAGGGGCGGGGGTCTCTGGTAAAGCTGCACCCTGTTGATAAGAAACAATTTTGTAAGTTTGTACCAAAATGAGGACGAGGGAAAGCCAGACAGTCTGCTTGATAAGGTGAAATCTTGTTGGTATTTACAGCAAATGTTTGGATAAAATGAAAAGGCTAAAAGGTGATTATTTTTACAAAAAAATGGGAACCAGAAATAAGAACGTTAATGACACACACTTTAGTGTGTACATTATCCCCGTGTAGATGATTGCATATTTAAAAATAAAGAGTTACTGTAGTTTGAAGAGGCCCGCCCCCTATGACCAATGTTACCCATTAGAAGAATACCTAAGAAACAGTCACGTGACATCCTCACGAGTTTAAGCCTTTCAAATTTTCACATCGTGTCACCGACAAAACAATACGACGTCAGTTGCTCATCAATTGAGAACGAAATATTCGCCTTTGTCACGGTACCAGACTTGAGTACCTATGTCATCTCAATTTGTGAAAACGCAGGGGAAAGCCGAGGGCTAACGTTGTACATTAAAAGACATTCAAACAGCTAACTTTTTAAATTGGTTAATTCAACGAGTTGCACTTCTTAACGTTCACTTCCACACACACACATTTAGTTTAACGGCTACTTTACATTGGCACAGACAACCTGGAGCGTTACCGTCCCAATTAACGAGCACAAACAATAATAGTTAACGGTAAATAGTAAATAACTCACAAACCTGTTGTGGAGGGGGGGGGGGGGTAATTATCACAACAATATTTGCCACGTACCTCAAATTAACCAAAAAGGCAACTCCACAGTGGAAAAGGTTGGAATGACGTACTGTCGAAACACCCTAGCATTGCCGGTGAAAGAAGACGGTTTGCTTTTTAAACAGCTAGAAACAGGCCAGTAAGCGCTTTAGGAAAATTCAAAGTAGCCAATAAGGTGAAACCCGGAAATGACACACGACGCCTGCGCATTGATGACCTGCTATTATTAACAAGGTTCGCGTTGTTTAACAGCCACTTTGAGGGAAGTAAATTTAAACCACAAATGAAGAGTTTAGTTAAATTTTTGAAATTAATTTTTCTATGAATTTACCTCATTACATAATTGGTAAAGGCTTTATTGTAGTCTTCTGCTCTAACTCCAGCTATCTGCAAGTTCTTCCTCACTGCATCTATAAATAATATTATGAAAATAATATGCAATATAATACATACAAATACTTTTCATTAAAATATGCTTTTTTATCTTATATATATATATATATATATATATATATATATATATATATATATATATATATATATATATATATATATAATTGGTTATTTATTCATTGTAAATGACAATAGAAACAAATAATAATAATAAATTAAACACTATTACTTTTACATTTGGAAATAGTATTTAATGTATTAAAAATTGGTGAATTATTTTATTGTAAATAATAAACTACACAATTTTACAAATGCATTTAACATTTGTATTTTTTATTACAAAATGAAATTTTAAAAACAAGAATTATTATTATCTTATAAAAATAAATAAATTTAGAAATGGATTGATGTTTTATTTTCATAAATACGTGGTTAATTATTTTAATGAATTTGATTATAAAATAATAAAATAAAAAAAATCTAGATATCATTAAAATTCACATTTTCTGTATTCACATTTTAACTTTTTTTATATTTTATGTTTTAACCCCATATCCAAATGACCTGAACTATCCGTTTAAAAAAATGTGACCCTTAAACACCGAAGCGTCGAACAGGGGGGTGACAACTGTCCTATGGCTCAGAACATTTGGGGGCCTCATCCATTTCATCCCCATTCATTATGTTCTTCTGTAGATAAATGTTCCATAGTGACTATAGTCTCATCATGGTAGATGCCGTTGGAGGATGTTTAAGTGCTCTTAAATAGTTACACAGTGTGTTGCTACTGTATTGCATATTTGTTTGTTACATAAACAATGCTCATTTGAAATTTTGTTGCTTTGTTCTACTGCAAGTGCAGTTCTACTGCAAGTAAGAACTGCAAGTTCTTACTTCTTCCACGCGGACATATTGTCAGTTTGCTGATCCTGGAAATAGTCAGACGCGATACTAATGCTTCCAAAATTGGGTAAATGTGCAAAGTATTGTTTATTTTTTTGTAATTTCAACAAGCTGCCTTTTATT
The DNA here is from genome assembly GCF_024500275.1 of Phycodurus eques. Classification (NCBI taxonomy): domain Eukaryota; kingdom Metazoa; phylum Chordata; class Actinopteri; order Syngnathiformes; family Syngnathidae; genus Phycodurus; species Phycodurus eques. The sequence continues at coordinate 13,608,928 of NC_084538.1, read as the reverse complement.
TTTCTGTACGTAGTTTTAAAATGTCTTTTGCACTTTGTTTATAAATGCTTTTAATCATGTAAAGCACATTTATACCCAAACCTTGGGTATAAATGCGGTTTGTAAATAAATTTGCCTTGCCTTCCTTACCTTATGAAACACAGAGCTCACGGGGCTGTATCCAAAAATAGAAACTTTAGCACCCATAGCTTTAACCAGCAGGGGACAGCAATTTACTAAACGTGCCTAGTCTGCCGGAAATCAAGAAGAAGAAGGTGGAGGAGCAGGAAATGCAGGTGAGCTGCCCGCCAAATTTGCTTGCGAACAAAGTCGGCCCTCTTCAAGTCCGACGAACTATGAAGATTGTGGACTGTTCCACATAACAGCGAATTGTTGCAACCCGTCAACAATGAATTTAATCGGAAAAGGTAATAAACATATTACTACTTGTAATATGTAAGTGAACGGACAGTGCTAATTAAACGGACGGACGACTGGCTTTATTTAAAGGCCTCTATTAGTAGAGGTACTATCTTTAAGTGGATCGCGAATGAGTTGTCACTTCTGGTGGTGGTTTTAAACGTTTCGTACGATGTATAAATTGTCAGCAATTTGCTAACTTTTATCGTGAATGTTATGCACAAACAGTCCCCGTGCTTTTGTTTCCAGGAGGTGGCGATTCCATCCAGTTTGTTGGCAGGTAATGAATCGAAAGGGACTCACCACTAAATAATAGCCATATTGCCTGTAACTATCAAATCGAACATATTAATGTCACCCATGTAATCGACAGTCATAAACACATATCCAAATCACAATCACAAGCAAAAAGCAAATATACAGATGCACAAGAGGAAAAACTTATTTTTACAAAAGCACATAATACAAGAGGCAGCTATACTAATGTCTCCTAATATTGTGGTCTTCCAGTGGTGACAGCGATTCAATCAAAGTTTTTGTCAGAGTACGACCTCTGACCAAGGGCACCGGACTAACCACAGATGGAGATCAGAGCTTGTGTCTCAAAGTCACCTCACCAAACACCATACGTCTGCTCTCCAAACCGGAGCCACGAACCTTCACCTATGATCATGTTGCTGACATGGACACGTCACAAGTTTGGGGAACTTTTATGTTACTGTCCACAATACTGGCCTGTCTTTGTGATGTGAACCTTGTGCATTATTCTCTAACAGGACTCTGTGTTCTCCAGTGTGGCCAAGAATATTGTTGAGTCTTGCATGAATGGATACAATGGAACCATTTTTGCCTAGTAAGTTGATGAAATTATCAATGACACAATACAATGTGACTCATTGGTAGTATGTGTTTAAAGATTACATGTGTTTTCTTTAGAGTTTAAAAGAGTGACCAGGTGTCATAATAACATGTCTGTAACATGCTTTTGTCAAAATACAGCAGGGATCAAGAATGACTTCACACCCTCTATTTATTGTTTCGCTGAAATTAGCCCCACGGCCAACAGAAAGTACGGATTTCATTACGAGGGTTGGGAACGATAAACCGATGTGACAGGATATTCGTTTGTAAAGGCCAGAGATACGACCGTATCAGTAGCAGACTAGACTGTCTGTACAAAATCCGCCAGGAATCCTTAGATACATCGGTTGTAGGGCTGTGGACCGGATATCGCGAGGCTAGTAATCGGTTGTCCGAGGCTTTATAGTTTTCATTTTGTAAAACACGCGCAAGGGGTCTCGCACAGTGCCTTGCTAGTAAGGTTATGTTTACAACCAAACACAGCAGTGGTGGATACTAGCGACATTACTAGTTTAACTACATTTCTCTGTTGCGTCACTATTTCAACATCAAATAGCTTTTCAGTACTTAAGCTACTTTATGGTCACAACGATAGCAAAGTAACGTTCCCCCAGGAGTTGTAAACACTGAATGCAACGTCACGTTACGAACCTTGTCTCAAGTCCGGCGTCGACACCTGCGCCGGCGTCGACATATAATTGTAAACATGCAGATAATATGGCAAAGGTAGGTACATCTCTGCAATTTCCTTGGGCTGTAACTCAGCAAACTAATGCTTCTTTTTGAGGCCTCGCGGTTCACTTATACGTTCGTGTTGGTACTGTGCGACCCTAAAAAGAAACTTTGAGAGGACACAAAGCCGGTATATCCTGAAGCTGACACAACAATCGCCAGTTGAACTAAGCTAGTCATCAGGACTTAAAAGTTAAAAAGTCAGTCAGCACTCAGCAGGCAGCAAAAAAAATAAAAAAGTGTGTGCAGTGGCGGTCCTAGAGACCCCCCCCCCCCCCCATGGCTCTTCAAATATTGTTTGTGCAGAGTTTGGGGAGAAAATCTTCAAAATGAATTGTTGTATTGTTGCCATCTAGTTACATAATTAATTTCATATCTAAAAAAAAATAATAATAATTTTACAGTGCCATAAAGCAGCAATGCTCAGGGTTAAGTGGTCTTTTACTTTACATGTTTGAAAATAAGGTCAGACAAATGTCATTTTATAGAATTGGGTTAAGTCAAGGTTCTTTATGATTAGCACGTGCAAATGTTAACTGTCACATTTTTTTCTGCGCCGAATCGAATTAACAATCGTATCGCTGCCAAAGTGAATCGAATCGTTCCGCCTGTAAAGATATCGTTTTTGAATCAAATTGCTTCTTGTGTATCTAGAAATGTATCGAATCGGCCTCATGACAGAGATTCCCAACCATATCCATTACCATGAGAACCGGTAGTGGAGCTCCGAGACTTGTGACTTCTTGCGGCATAGCTCAGTGAGGTTTGGGGGGTTAAAAGTGGGCTCCCATAATGACAGTTTGTACTTGTTGAGGCAGCACTTCATATTGTGTTTACCCCACTACCTCAACAACGTCACTGTTGAGGTGAAAGGTGGGCCACTCACAGTATAAAATTCATAACACTGTTCGCTGAGGCTAATCTGTGACGCCATCAAAACTAAATGCAGCTCTGCTTACATTACTTTTACATGATAGGAAGGGCGTTACATCCGTGGTCAGTGTGGTTGTTTCTGTATGTTAGTGCCTCTCTGGATGATAGTGTTTCAGACGGTGTCGTCTGGCAGCCAGACTCCGGACGTCATTTGAAAGTGGTTCTGGATTTTTGCACAGCCTAGCTGATCATGTCATGTGCAGCGTGGGGTGGTTGCTATGTAAATTGAGCAGAAGGGCTCGCTCACTGGCATATTTTTAGAAATAGTCTATGTTTAACTTTGCCCTTGGTCTGGCACTCCAGAGACTTACTATATTTAATGCACAAGCCATAAAAAGTAAAGCCCCATAATATGCCCCCTTTAATGTATGAGCTGACCCATTTGGTTGACTTGCTCATAAGGTATTCTATTTCTTCTGCAGCGGCCAAACAGGATCAGGAAAAACGTTCACAATGCTTGGTGAGGATTCAATTTGCAATGTACTATTGGTTTTGTACAAATAGTAATAAAACCCATGTATTTCACGACTAGGACCCTCCGAATTGGACAATTTTACAGATGAATTGCGGGGTGTTATTCCTCGCAGTTTTGAGTATCTGTTCTTTCTCATCAACAGAGAAGCGGTAAGGTTGAGTAGCACCATTTCATGACCATGGACACGTACAAATGTTGTTTGATTACATGTTTCTTCTTTCCTTTCAGTCTCAGTTCAAAAGTTTTCTCTGTAAATGTTCATTCATCGAGATTTACAATGAACAAATCTTTGACCTCTTGGACACGGCCTCCGCCAGCCTCTTTGTCAGAGAGAACATCAAGAAGGGTGTGTTTGTGGAGGGGGCTGTGGAGAAGTTTGTCAACTCTGCTGGTGAAGCTTACCAAGTAGGTCTTTGAGAGCCAATGAAAATAAACCTTATACGTTTTTGTTTGTTGTGTAAGATTTGTATGGTATATTCTGTGACTTGTAGGTTTTGTCTCGTGGCTGGCGTAATCGCAGAGTTGCCTCCACCTCCATGAACCGCGAGTCTTCCAGATCTCATGCTGTGTTCACCATGACTCTGGAGTCAAAGGAGTCCGTCAATGAGGTTGTGAACATTCGAATGTCTCAACTGAATCTGGTTGATCTGGCTGGCTCAGAGAGGCAGAAAGACACACACGCTGAAGGCTCCAGGCTCAAGGTGAACATTCTTGCTCGCTTCTAGACTCATTCTGAGGTATTACGAGTCGTCTCTAAATTTGCTGGTCTTCAACCTTTTCTTGCACCACGGAGTGGTTTCATGCAAAATAATACTGTGATGGATTGACATTTAAACAAATAAAAGCTAATTATTAACAATACAAGTCACCACTATGTAGTTTGAATGAATGTAGTTTTTGTAATTAGTGGGAGTCCTGCGCTTGTTTCTCTTCAATGAACGTCATGTGCGAGCGCTACATATAATGCAGTGGGTTTGGTGTGCGAGAATAATTTGTAGCGATAAACCCGCATTATAAGTAGAACTGCTGCTATTGTCTCTTCAAAACAGCCTCCTTTTTCTTGGAATTTTGAGGCTTTTTTTCTTGGAATTTGTAGGCTCTTCTTCCTTTGTCTTGTCTTGATGTTATGCCTTTTCTCCTTTCGGAAGAAGCTTTTCAAAGGCGTTTATTTTCTCATTTGTGCTAACTTGTGGGTTTACTTTTTTACTACCATGTGAGACTGAGACAAGTGGTTTGACTTGTATACAACGGCACAGACAGATTCGCCTGACGTTTTCAAAATAAAACTTCTTTCTAAATTCAGATCGTAATGATCAATAAAATATTTTTTGTTTAGTCTCTGTGTGCGGCGCGGTACAGCTCGTTGATCGGGGCCTGCTGTCTTAACTGAATTTGGCTTTGTGCTCTGCTTCTAATACAGGAGGCCAGCAGTATAAATCGCTCACTCATGTGCCTTGGACAGGTGATCATGGCTTTGGTGGACGTTTCTAATGGAAAGAACCGCCACATTTGCTATAGAGACTCCAAACTCACCTTCCTGTTACGAGTGAGTCACGTCAGAGGCAAAATACAATACAGGACATTTTATATATTGGAAGATATGTGGAAATATTTACAATGAGTCTTTGGTTTAAGACAGTGTTACGTTCCTACTGAGGGGACATAACCTTAATTTTTTACGCAAGTCAAAATGCACCGTTGTTTATCACTAAGCTATGCTAACACAGTGGTAAAGTCATAGTTACAGTAAATGTTTGTATGAAAAGCACTCTTAGGCCATATAAAAAAATAAGCAAATGAAAAACAGTACAGCAGTAACAGAGCATGCCAGCTTGTGCGACTTGAGTGTGTTTTACACTGCTTGCTCAGACTAGTTCATTGTGAGCCATCCGTAACCTCTAAAGTATCGTATGTCAGGATTGTCATCATCATGACTTTACATGGCGTTGAAAACTTTATGACAATTCAGGACTCTCTCGGAGGAAATGCAAAGACTTACATCATAGCCAATGTTCACCCTGGATCAAAATGTTTTGGTGAAACATTATCAACGTTACAATTTGCCCAGAGAGCAAAGCTGATCAAGAACAAGGTATGGCTGTTGTCAAACACAACAACATATTGTACCAGGTTAGGTCCAGGTGATTTTAACATTGTAGCACTTTATAGATTTGTGTTGTTGTTTCTACAGGCCATTGTCAATGAAGATACACAAGGAAATGTGAGACAGCTACAGGCTGAGATAAAGAAGCTGAAGGAACAGCTTGTGCAAGCTCTCTCATCTCGGCAAGTGGATTATGAGAAAAATGTAGCACCAGGAGGGCCAGGTCTCCCCAGCTCAAGTAATAATTACAGCACACTTGTGCAAAATGAAGTTTATAATTTTCGGGTGTTTTGTCAAAATGTCAAATGTTCTTGTCTCACCAGAGCCGTCCATGAATATTGAACATGTTGCTTTGTACAAAGCCAAGTTTATGGCTGCTGTTCGTTTGTGGAGGAAGCGAGACGAAGAGAAGAAGGTTTGGCACATTTCTCTCCTGTTTTACAACTTTGCAATATTTGAGTGATATTGTTTTGACCACAGTAGGTTCACACAAACCACACACAACCGACTCCTATGAAACTTTGTGACACACCTATTAGATTTTGGTGAGGTTTTGGATATAGTGTGTATGAAAATGTATATTGTGAATTTTGCCGTTTTGAGGAAATGTGGGTTTTTGCTCTAGAAATAAGTTTTCAATCACTAAACTGCAAGCAAAACTGTCCACAATCAAAAATGACACTGGTCTCCTCTTTTTGTAATATCTTACGTGATCCTCCGCAAACCATCAACTAAATCTCTTGTATAATAACAAATTATTTTTCTATTATTCTACACAGTTTGGTACTGACAATTGGTTCTAAAAAGTTGTATTTATTTAGAGGCACGAATGTGTAACTGTGCATGCAGGTTCTTCTTAAGAAGGCATCTCAACTAGAGGAGGCCTGGACTCAGAAGGACAAGTTCATCCACTCCAGTCGTCTGATCATCAAGTTCCGAGAGGATCATATCACTCGCCTGGAGAAAAAATTGAAGGCAGAATGCGGCATACTTGTTGATGTGGAGTCGCAAGCTCTCATTGACCAGCTAAAAGAAGAGATTAGGATCTTACGAGACCAAGTAGAACTTTTTCTCTAACCTAACATCCGGATTATACACCATATTTCACATCAGTCCACACACCATTCTTCTGTACGTTTCAACCTTAAGGTTGAACACCACCCCAAGATGACTCGCTATGCAGCAGAGAACTACAGCCTCAGAGAGGAGAATCGTCAGCTTCGCTCCCTTGAGTCAGTGATGAACGCTGAAGAGGAAGCTGCACAAGTTGCTCATGAGCTGGAAGAAGACTTCCAGAGGGCCATGGAAGCCGAGAAGAACGCAGAAAGTAAGTAGTACATAAATGTTGATCAGAGTTTATTTCAAAGTGTTTGTGATAAATCTCACTCTGATTCACAGCTCCAGCCAGTGCTTTAGCCTGCTATGCCCCAGATGCACTTGCTGCATCCGCAATAGAGAAGCTGAAAGCTCAGCTGCTTCAGAAACAGTCAGACCTCACAGCAGTTCTCCAGGCCTTTGAGGAGTATAAGGAAATCACTAAGTAAGTTTTTATTTTTATTTTTATTTTTTAATTTATTTATTATTATACAAACTATCACATATAGGCATCATGCTAAAAGCCAAGCATTTTGGAACTAATACCTTCATATTGAAAATAAAGTGTGGTGAACATCAGGTTACAGTAGTCCCCGCTATCCACAGCGTGTAGGGCCCGGAGCCCTACAGCGAATAATAAAGCGCAAGCATTTATATCAATAGTTTATACCATAAATATACCCTTAACTAAGATCCCTAACGAGTTTAGCATCATTTCAAACTCATCTTACATTTCCCGAAGAAAAATACCTAATTTTTGTGACAAACGTGCAAGTAAATTCCTGAATTAAAAGGGTTCTTTGGTTTCTGCTTCACACCTTTTTGTGTCATTCCATTGACATACTAATAATACATTTAAGTGAAATTACATAAAAGGAAATCCTGCTCCTGCTCAATATGTTCTGTGTGGATTAATGACGTGGATGTGGATTTTGTGTGTGTGTGTGTGTGTTTTTAAGGAAGCAGATGTCTCAGTTGGAATCAGACAAACGATACCTTGAAAAGTCCAACAGGCATTTGGAGAACATCTTGGAAGCCACCAATGCCTACAAAAAGCAAGAAGTCTCTGAATTGAACAGAATTCATGTTGAAACTCTGAAGGTGAGGTTAACATCCTTCAATGTTATTGTAGAGGAGACCAAAACAATTGAATACATATTTTTTCCTTCTGCCACTGTAATTGTTCTTGTGTAATATTGATTGAAGTCTTCCTTCTTTAAACATCAGATTCTCACTACTCCCACCAAAGCGTACAATTTGCGCTCCCGTCTCGTACCAATGTCCAGCCCAGAACAACTGATTGTCAACAATCCAGATGACATTTGGGCTGAGTCGCCCCCTTCAGACACGACCGAGATGGCCCTGACTGAAGAAGTGCGTCAAGTGCAGGTATTCAGAATTGCTCCCTTAAATGTGTGGACTAGGGCTGCATGATTTATTGTGTGAGCATCGCCATAGTGATATGCGGGTGTGGAATAGTAACATCGCAACGTCTTGTGATGTCAGAAGCAAAAGAACTTGAGTACTCAACATGCACTGCACACATCATTCCACCAATCACAATTGTACTGTGAATAGTTTGACAGATAGCAAAACGTTCTCCAAATAAAAGGCTAAATGGTCTTCCTTCAAGTTGTTCATTTGTCCCTCCCAGCTGTAGTTTACTGAAAAACAGTCACGTAAAACGAATAATTAAACAATGAATGTCCGCTACCTTAGTGCTAACATACAGTGATAAGAACAGCTAGACGTGTAATATGACTTAGCGCCGATGTAAGGGTAAATTACAAAAAACAAACCAAAAAAAACACTGAGCAGCCCAAAGTTTTATAGACTTCTTGTATTATAACTTTTAATCCATTTTACGCCTGTACGCATTAATGTGCTACATTTAAAGGTCCCGTATTTGAGCTATTTAGACCTCCATAGAGCGACTCTCTAACATGGACTTAGTATGAAAGTGTCAATTTCATTTCAAAAAACACCTTGGTTTTGTCATACGAGCGTCCAGAAAAGCCCCGTCTAACAGCTACTTCTGTTTGACCTAGTTTTGTATATGCTTTGTCCATATTTGGCTAAGACCGCCCCTTTTCCTCTGATTTGTTGCCTCTGTGTAGAAGACCCACTTGTGAGGGCACCCTTGTTATGTTGACAGCGCTGGCTCTGGAATGGAAAGCGAAAGGCATAGATCTTCGCTAGTGACGTAGCTAAGCTCAAGAAATTCAAATGACCTGATTTCAGACCTCTCGGCCGAAAAACGTTTGGAACTCAGGAATGTGTGGACGATTTTAATTCATATTTCACGTTTACTGAGGCACCATTGAGACAATATTACATCCCAAATACTAGAAAAAGTTGGTTTGCCAAAAGATGTCCCCTTTAAGGGACAAACTTAAGGTGCACACAACGCATGTTGTTTCAACTAATGGACTCAAATATAGAAATACTAATGCATATTATGTTGAAACGTCTAATGTAACACATTAAAAGCAAATGAATTGTGTTCGGAATATGCTAATGACTACACAGCGTTACTGGGCATAAAAGAACTATTTTAACTTCGTCTGGCTGGACTATTACCTTCTCAATACTAAAGTGCATTTAAATAGAGGTAGACTTCACACAAATTACTCTGTATACTTCATTGCTCTCTTGAGCGTAGTTTATTTTATTTCAATAATTGATTTTATTGTTTTCATCATCTTATAAACTGTCCAAACAATCCATATAGTGGAAAATAGAAATGTGTGCTGGTTTTCACGTCACGAGTATGTTATCCTGTATTTTTTCACATCACGTGTTGCAGGTTTAGAAAAAAATCGCAGTGTCATTCTTTCCCAATATTGTGCATCCCTCGTGTGGCCAAGAATGTGTATTGCCAGATTCACCGCATTATTTTGTGTTTTCTAAGGAGCAAGTGAGTCAGGTTCGGGCCCAGCTGGGAGAGGAGGAGCTCAAGAACAGCAAGCTGATGCAGCAAATTGCAAAACTTGAGGAGCAGATCCATGTCATGGCACAGGAGTCTGGACAAAAGGAGGAGGTGGGAGAGTTTCTCATGCTTTTTAAATAGTCACATTTTGGGGTACAACATTATTTTGATCACATTTTTAATCAGAATTATTTAATGCCTTAAACAAATGTTTACTGGTCCTATTTTCCTGTATATTTCCACTGACACACATCCGATATGGCTGTGTTTATACTAGGGGTGGGAATTGATGAGTTTGTTCAAGTTTCCCTCAATTGCTCAGTCTACATTTGGAAGAGGCCTGATTCCAAGCTGAAGCTATCCGATTCCGTTAGTTTTTACCCCTTTACGCTTCAACAACACGTATCCCAATTGTGCCACTTGAGAGCAAAAAAAAACGGAATTGTAACTTGAACCATACAGTATAAATCCAGCCTTAGTGACAATTTATCAAATTCGAATAATGGCTTACTTTTATCCTGATGCAGAAACTTTCAACTGAGCGTGCTAACAAGAACAGAGATCATCTCAAACTGCAGGAGACGATCAACAGCCTGCAACAGAAACAGCAGAGTGAACAGGAAACTGCTGAAGGTGCCATTTCTGCCAAGTGTTTTCAAAACTATTGTGAGATGGTGAGTGAAGGTGTATTCTCCCACTTTCAGTACTGAGAAGTGAGATCCGAGATCTACGGCTGGTGCTGCAGTCGTCTGACAAGGAGCTGGCCATCGTGAAGGAGGAGCTAAGAGACAAGCAAAGTGAACAGAAGAGAGAGACGAGCCATCTTTCCAGCAGTCTTATCACCACACAGCTCCAACTTGACAAAGTCCAGTAAGGAGCCATCAGTGTGGATGTGTTGTCTGTTACTGTTGTCCAACAATATTCCTTGAGCAATGTTGTCATGTCAGGCTGGATTGGGAGCAGCTTCTGGAGCAGCACCGCACTCTGCAGGATTGTTTTGACCAGCTGCAAGCTGAGGCAAAGTTTGATGCGGATCATGCGAGACAGCAGATGCAGGACACGCAGCAGGAGATCAGTGAACTGAGGGCTCAGATTGCTGTCTGTGAACTCATAAACTTCAACCATGCTTCCCTTAACTAAACTTAACTGTCAAATAAATCATATTTTTCTGCTATAGGTATTAAACAACTCTCTGGAAACAGAGCAAAAGCACACTAGCACCCTGACTTACCAGTTAAGAGAGAACAGAGAAAATACATCAAAGTAAGTTCTATGGTTGTCGTCACTCAAACATTATTTGTAAAAAGTGTTAAAACATTTTCTGGTATACTTTCAGAGAACTTGGTGAAACTGCTGAGGAGAACACACAGCTGAGTAAACAAGTTTCAGGCATGACTGTGCAAATCCAACAGCAGGTCAGTCCTTAAATATTTTTTAGATCAAGAAATAGTGGGGAACACCCTCAAATTTGCACACAGCTTGTTAAATGACCTAGGTTGACTTCCAAGTTCTATTTTCAAAATTTTTTTTATCATAGAAATTAATGTAAATTAATTAGTTACCTGCACAAACTGTCACCATCATATAGTGATAACTGTACAGACAATGTTTTAAATAATGTTGTCATTTTAACTATGATAAAAGTATAAAAAGAAGTTTATTCGTTAATAAAACTAGAAGTAAAACGACTCACCTTTTGAAGACACATGATGCTTGATAGTGAGGGAACAGGAAGTTTGCAGGCCAATACGGGCACCTAGTGGCCCTCAATAAATATTGATGAAATTGGTATTGCATTTGCCTGCTAATAATATATTTTTGTGTAATTGGTATTTAGTTTTGATTGACTGCTCAGACTGCTTGTTGTACTATGTTGTCAATCTTTCATAGATCATAGTACAGTAATAGTTCTAGAATTTGTGGTCACAAAAAAGCCGAAGACAATGTGAAACACACCAACCATTTTGATGCTCAATGAGCTGAAGGCATTTAGCTTTGGTGGTTACATTGTTTATTGCCATTTTACTGTGTCATTGTCCTTTCAAAGGTATCCAAACTTGACCATGTAGAGCAAAATCTGTGCACGGCCCTTAAAACCATAAAAGGCCTGGAGCTGAAGGTTGAACAGGACAAAGTAGGCCCCTGTGAATTATTTTCCTTTACTCCAGTGTTTACAGCATATTATCTGCCAGTCTAAATCCCTTTTCTTTTCATCAGGATGTCATCCTAGATCTGATCAACCAAACCAGAGACCTCCGCAGTGAGCTGAATCACAAAGAACAGGCCATTGCACATCTGTCAGGAGACGTCAGAGATGTCACGGTACTTGAAACCTTGTCATATTTCACCTTTCATGTCTATAGCTATGTCAGAGTGTTGTTTTGATCACAGTTAGTTAGCAGGTTACGTCAAAGATGTACCGGGTGATTGAAAAGTAACTCCCTATTTTTAAATACTTGTAATTTATTTCTGAACAAAAATTCTTACAAGAAATGAACATGAGAAGAAAGTGTATTGCATGGAGTTTTATTTAAAATTTGATATGGGCGCCAGCAATAGCCACCAGTTTCTCAAGCCGCCTGGGAACCGCATGAACTGATTTCACAAGGAGCTCTTGTGGGATGGAAGACCTAACTTCTCGTATTCGTCCCTTCAAGTTCTTCCAAAGTCGTTGGTTTGGTAGAATAGACTTGCTCAATTTAATCATGGAACATACACAAATAAATTGAGAAAAATATTACAACATATGAGTAAATTATAAGTATTTTAAAATAGGGAGTTACTTTTCAATCACCCTGTATAACTGATCTCCAAAAAAATGTGTGGGTTTGAGGGGCCACACAAAATGGTATTGTCCTGTACCATTATATCATTCTATGTGAAGCAAGAAGTGGCATGCATTGAATGTCCAGTCACTGAAAACAGACTCTTTGGAACACTCAAGCAAAGATTTCCCTAAATTCTGATTTCAGTGTTCTGGAGTTCCATTTCTCTGGCGGCCATGTTGTGTCGATCAAATCTTTACGTAGGCCATCACTAACCTATGTTAACGTAGGATTAAAGCCCTAATTACCGTAAATATTTGTGTGAAAAAAAACTCTTGGGTCATGCAGTAAATATAAAACAATCAAATTAAGTACAGCAGTAACTGAGCGTGACCCCGCATTTGTATGCCACCGTGTGTAGTGACAGATTTGTCTTCTTAGCTGATTCGCACAAACATTCGCAGCACAGCGAATGTTTGTTTTAAAAAATATATATATTAACACGTATGTTGACATAACTTTCATTTCCACTCTTGTCTGTAACCATGCTCAAAATTTAAGTTGACCATGTATTGACATTGCTCCTTCAGGCCAAGTTCAATGCTGCCTGCTTGGAACAGAAAGGCATCAGAGAGCAAAACACCACGATGCAAGCTGAAATTACAGAACTAAAAGAAACCTTAGAGAGGAGTATTGCATCTAGCAAAATAGAGGTAAGTGTAACTGTATTTAGCACCACTCTCGTCATGTGATTATAGATAATTAATAAAGTGTGTGTTTGTGTGTGTGTGTGGAAGGTTGAAGTGCTGCAGGATGAGCTCATTTATGCAAATGAGGAGGTTGAAAGACTTGCAAAGGTCTTAGATGAGCACAACAACCTCCTTCAAGTTGCTCAAGAGCAAGCTGCTCAGAAGGATATTGTGATCCAGAATCTCCGGCAGAAGGTAATTGTCTTTCAATAAAAAGAGAAGAATCTTCAATAGTGAACACATCGCGCACACACAGTGGCACACACTGGAGCATGGGGCGGGCCAGGGCAGCAGTTCAGAGTTTTGCCGTCATGCTCAAGGACACCACAGTCGTAGGTCCAGGGGATGTTGCAGTTGAATGTCCATTAGGGCTGCACGATATTGGGGAAAAAATATATATTTTTTTTAATCCTGCGATATACTGTGTATTTTGATGTTAAAAAATACATAACATACACGTAATGTGAAAACCAGCACACTTTTCTCTTTTTCCCTCTCTAGAAAAACTATGCTCAGTAGAGCACAAAAGTACACACTCATTTGTATGAAATCTACCTGTATTTAAATGCACTGTAGTATTGTGCCATTTCTTTTCATTCCCAGTGATACTGTAGTCATTAGCACATTCATAACACTATTCATTTGTTTTTAATCATTCCGTTATTTTACATGTGTGTTTTAACATATGCATTAGTATTTCTCTATGTGAGTGCATAAGTTTAAGCAAAACACGTGTACACCTGAAGTTTTTTCCCTTCAGTAATGCTGTGGCTCCTCCCCCAATTGTAATTTGTTGCGACATGCATTCGTTCGTCACATTCTGAAGAGACATAAAGTAAATGCCGGCGTGTAATTATTTCCTCTGTCCTCATTAATAGTTATCATACAAAGAAATAAGTATATAACACTCTTGGCTGCTCCGTGTCTGTTGTTTGACAGGTTATAATTTACTGTAACATTGGTGGTAATCTTATTTGTATGTCCAACCAGGTCCTTCTGCTGGCCACTTATGAAAACAGTATTACAGTTGAGAGACTGCAAATCGATACAGTACACCATCCTTGGGCAGGACTCTGCGATTTGACTGTTGTGCACACATACATTGCAATGACGATGCTCAAACGATATATTGTGCAGCCCTAATGTCCATTGTCGCTCTGTCTGTCCACCCATGATAAAGTTGACTTCTGTTGCCCCGTGACTTGAACCGGTTTGACTTGAACAAGGATTCCACCAACGACTTGGCTGTCAAAATACATTTCATAATTCAAATAATCTGTTTATCACAATAAAAAAACTGTGTGTGGCTCAGGTACAACAGCAGAATGAAGCTGTGGAAAAAACAATAAGAAATGGAGGTCTCAATAACGTCGAGTCAATTTGCACTCCTAAAGCAATACCTAAGGTAACAATACTTGCTATAATGGTCTCTGTGTGCATGGTTTTCTTTTAACACTCTTTACTGCTCATTTAAGAGCCCCTGCACCCCAGGAAGCTTCAGCCGAGACCTGACCCAAGTCCTCGAGAGCCAGGAGAGGGAACTGGAGAATCGACGGTCCTCCATGATGACCATGGAGATACTCTTAGCGGAGCTTAATGCTGAGAGAGCTGCCAAGAATGAAGAAATTCAGCGGCTCAAAGTATGTACAGTATTGTTTTTATTGGGATTGGCATAGCAGGTTTTTCTCATTTTTTGTAAGTACAGTGGTGCCTTGAGATACGAGAGACCCAACATAGTTTTTCAAAATACGAGCCACGTTCGGCAGTTTACATTTTTTATTTTTATTTTTTACTTGCTTGCACAACGAGCACTCTATGGTAGAAGCGAATGCAACTAACTTCACTAGAAGCAGGAGCTGGTGGCATTAAACGGCTTCAAGCTGTTTAATGCCACCAGCAGTTGAAGTATACTGTCGAACTAAACATTATAGAAAGAGAGTTATGTTATGTATTTAAAACAACCTCATGGCTTTGCCTTAGGAAAGTCCCCTTAGCTTAATGTTAACAGACAATGCAAAACCCCATAGACAGCCTAACAAATAGCATCTGTGTCATGATGTCATAACCCGTTAAGCAAAGATATTTGAACACAATCGGTGGAGCAACACATATAGATAGCCAATTCTCACAGGCCTAAATTCTTTATCCTCTGTAATATTACTGCAACTCATGAGGTGTTGTGACCCTTTATATCTGTATGTCTGTATTGTACTGCCCCCAGGTGGCCAAGGTGCCCCCACCAGAAGTAGCTGCACAATCTCATTTAATTATCATGATGCACATGATAATTAAATTGTTTAATTATTTACATTCTATTTGTTATTACTGTTTTTTAAAATATATAAATTGCAATATTATACAGTGCTATTTCCTTATTAAAAAAACACATTACAAAAACGTTTGTTGGGCTTTGGTGGGAGTCTGGAATAGCTGAATGGCATTTCCATTAATTTCAATGGGGAACAATGATTTGAGATACAAGTGTTTTAAGTTATGACCGTGTTGGTGGAAAGAGTTAAACTCTTATCTCAGGCAGCAGTTTAGTTGCTTTTTTTGGGCCGCATCAAGAGTTCTAATGGATTTTGAGGCCTGTCAATGATGTGTTTTCTTTGTCCTCAGACACAACTGACTGAAAAAGAGGTGTTCCGCATGGAGGTTCAGGGCATGCTTGACCAGTTTTATACTAAAAAGCCTCAGGGTGGAAATACAAAAAGGTTGAGTTGATTCATCCTTTCACCACTCCGTGCTGAGGGATGTTAATGATCTTACTGTCCAACTTTTAGTGAGGAGCTTTTTGAAGGCATCAAGCAGTCCGTTCTTAAAGAGCTACAAGAGGAGCGAGACGAGAAGGTTTGTATTTTTGTTCCTCTTAATTTGATATTTTTTTCATTTCTTCATTGTATGAATGTTCTTGTTTGTCTTGTACAGGACAAAGTGATGCAAAGGCTATCTGAAACAAAAAAAAAGTGAGCCCCTAAACCCTGCTTTTAGGTTAACTCGGTACATAATATGTTGCTCATTGACTCGTTTCTATGTGCCTTAGATTAAAAAAATCTTATTCCCTCTGTTGCTTAGGTTGCAGTCCCAGGAGTCCATGTTGGCCCAGTCACAGACGTGTATCCAGGAGCTGACCTCAGAACTGAGGAATCGCTGTCTTGAACTGAGAGAGCTAAGCCAGAGGGTACAGGAAGAGGACAAGCTCCTCAAGGTCAGAGCCCCACAGTGATTTATGTATTTATTTAGTTCAAAATTGTATGAAAAATAATTAGCACACTGCATTAATACGTGAAAGCGACTCCTCTTTCAGGAGAATGAGGTTCTCCGTAAACAGAATGTTCAGCTGTCGGAGGAGAATGGAAAACTGGTGGGACACAAGAACCACAAGCAGAGGATTGAATATTTGGTCAAGCTAAAGAAGGACAACACCAGACTGCAGGCGGTGAATATCATTTCTGTTTGGAATATTAAATATTTAAGTGGATGTTCCCAATGATATTGATTTTGTGTGTGTGTTTTCAAAGGAAAATGAAACGCTTCGATCAGAGATGAGCCTAATGCAAGACAACACTGGACCTCTGCTGTGATGCTGCGAAACTTTGTCTATTTTCAGTAGCCAAGCGCCTTGACAGTTACAGTGGTGACCAGATTACGGGTTTTTGAGATACAAACTGTGATTCGACTGAATTTTTGCTTTGACTTGCGAGCACAGATTTGCGATACGAGCGCTTAATTGTGACAGTAAACTCAATTCAACTCACTTCACAAGAAGCAGCAGTTTGGCAAATAGTGAACATTTAATCAAAAAGAGGTTTCAAGCAGTTTAATGCCACTCCCAGTCGAAGTTCACTGACAAACTAAACAAAGCAAAGAGAAAACTGGCAGTCATTTACAATAATATCAATCATTTTGGCGCAAATGATGAATCAGTGGAGAGAATGTCATTTTGGTCCATAAAATCTTAAATACCGGGCGGATTGTTCTGATATTTTCAGAGGTTAGGTGGACATAAATAAGAATGTACTCGTACATTTTGGTGATCAGCCAGCGTTTTTGGACATAAAGCGACAACACTTTTGGCTGGGAGATCGATTCCCTCATCATCCGACGTTATGACACAAGCAACCAAAGTCCGCCTCTGTTACCTACAGAAATGCTTTCTGGTCTGTAGGGACTCTATTGGGACATCTTAGAGACATTTGTGGTGTAATGAATACAAAATTTAGCTTATGAAAGCTGTGTAGAAAGGCGGAAATGAATCTGTGAAGCATTTCCTCTACGCGATGCTCTCTACCTGGCTCACGTGGAAACGCATCGATAAAATCATAAATATCGGGCCGATCTGATATTTTCAGAGGTGTGCGTGGACATGAATAGGAATCTACTCGTAAATTTTGGTGAAGATCGGCCTGCGTTTTTGGAAATAAAGCTATTTAATGCATGTCATGTGGCATGATGTGGCTATATCTTCTTTCCTCAAGGAGGCATCTCAGCCGCCGATGTATTTTTTTATTTTTATTTTTTTTCAACAAGCCTTCGGACATGTTTCACAGTCACTGTTTTCACTCATTGTATGTGTGTCTGTATATATATGTGTGTGTGTATACATATCTACAATGGGGCAAAAAGTCAGTCACCAATTGTGCAGAAAAAGATGAGGTCTGTAATTTTATGTATGTACGGTCTCTCTCTCTCTCTCTCTCTATCTCTCTATATATATATATATACACACACACGCATGCGTATCTACAATCCCAATTCCAATGAGGTTGGGACATTGTGTTAAACAAAAACAGAATACAATGATTTGTAAATCATGTTCAAACAATATTTAATTGAATACACTACAAAGACAAGATAGTTAATGTTCAAACTGATAAACGTTATTGTTTTTAGCAAATAATCATTAACTTAAAATTTTATGGTTGTAAATCTTATGGTTTATTTGTTTACCACGTCCCAACTTCATTGGAATTGGGGTTGTATATGTGTGTATATATATATATAATTGGTTAATTATGTTACGTTTTTATAAAGTACAGTTTTATAGAGGTATTTTTCCTTATTAAAAGACAAAAACTTTTTTGGGGGTGTGGCTGGTACGGATTAATGGCATTCTAATTCGTTTCAATGGAGAAAGATGATTTGAGAGGTGTTCTGATTTTATAGCTGTGGTCATGAAACAAATTAAACTCGTATCTCAAGGCAGCACTCTACGAAATTTTTAAAATACTTTTTTTTTTTTTTTTTAATAATTTTTTCACACAGACAGGAATACCAGGTTTATTTGTTTTCACTTGCTTACATTGATACTGTATATGAGCATTTTTAAAATAAAAACTAGTTTCCATGCTTTAGTCCTCTTTTTTAACAAATCCTAAAACTATCATAAGGAAAGCATTACACTAGGCAGTACAATTGTGTGGTTTGCTATAGGCGGGTCCATTTGTTGCTGAATGTTGGTCAATGATGTTGCCATTGCGTGCTGTTATTTCATACGCGTGTAGAACATTACGTAGATTATGCAGTGGCATTATAAAATTGACCATACATTTTAACCAAAAACATGACTAGAAATGTATTAATTTAGATTAGTTTACAAAAAGGCGGCAGTTAGAGCGTCAGCCTCACAGTTCTGAGGACCCGGGTTCAATCCCCGGCCCGAATGTGTGGAGTTTGCATGTTCTCCCCATGCCTGCGTGGGTTTTCTCCGGGCACTCGGGTTTCCTCCCACATCCCAAAAACATGCATTCATTGGCGACTCTAAATTGCCCGTAGGCATTACTGAGTGCGAATGGTTGTCTGTTTGTATGTGCCCTGCGATTGGCTGGCAACCAGTTCAGGGTGTACCCCGCCTCCTGCCCGATGACAGCTGGGATAGGCTTCAGCACGCCCGCGACCCTAGTAAGGATAAGCGGCTCAGAAAATGGATGGATGGATAGTTTACAAAAAGATGACTAAAAATGTTTCAATTTAGATGAGTTTATTTACCATCAATTTTTATTTGTAAGCATTGTAAAACAAAAAAATAACATTAGGTTTGTTTTATTATTGATCTTTCATATATTTGTATCTACATTAATTTGACTTAACTAGTTTAACTATTTAAACATAAGTAAATGTAGCAAACGAGCCACTGGAGAGAAACATACTGTTTTGAAAAGACTAGCTTGATTTTATTTGGAGTTTATTCATGAGTAGTTTTAGTATTATGTCATATCATTACTGAAGGCATCGCCCTTTTGCAATGATTAAAATTACTGTTTGTGACTCGTGACTTCCCAAACAGACAGTTGAGCTCAGAACTAAATATTTTTTATTTTAGTGACTTCGGGGGATATATGTATATATAAATACACGCACACACTTTTACAGCAAGGCAAGGCCGGACGTGTGAGATTTATGACTGTGTGACAGAAAAATAATAATTTGGTGTTACTTAAAGGGGACAATTTTTAAAAGTTAATAATAATAATTATTATTTTTTAAAGTAACTAAATATGTTGCGAGGTGCTTTTCTTTAGAGAGGTTGCCAAAGCAAATCCAGCAACAAAAGTGTTAATATGGCATTTGTCCAGTTCACCTCTTAGCGGCAGACCTTGTCTGGCAGCAT
Source organism: Phycodurus eques (assembly GCF_024500275.1). Lineage (NCBI taxonomy): Eukaryota > Metazoa > Chordata > Actinopteri > Syngnathiformes > Syngnathidae > Phycodurus > Phycodurus eques. The sequence continues at coordinate 13,589,276 of NC_084538.1, read as the reverse complement.
AGTAGCGTACGACAACTACAGACATTAATAAGCTGCACAATGAAGAAAGTATTCACAGCCGAGCAAATTTCCAACTGGTTCACCTCCGGGGCCACATTTGCCAACATTAAGCTCACAGAAGACGTGGTCGAAAAGAAATTGTCCGAGCCGTCGTCGAAAGAGACGAGGTAGGATCATCTTAAGTAGCAAAAAGTTGAACTTTACCACAGCTAGCTCGTTTACCCGCACGTGCGCCAGTAGGCCTAACATGATTTTGCGCCAATTTTTAATGTCGCAGACGCAAAGTGTACAATTTGCCAATATTTACTGCATGTAATAGACGAAAAAGACGAGGAACCTGTTTTAAATTGAATGCCGTTATTGGCAAACAATGCAGCTATTATACTATAGCTTCGTGTTTGTTACAGCAATATCTGAAATTGTTGCCTGTTTTCACCACTCACTGTTTGATGAGCCATTAAAATTCCATCTTCAAAGAGAGCAAGCCATTTTCAGCACTTAAGATTGGTCAATAATTTGTAAGTAAGTAAGGGGACTGACGTATAGCATAGAGTCGTGGAAAAATGACTTATCAAATTTGGACAATGGTTTCTTTCGAGGATCGAGAGTGCAAAAATTAAATACGTAATTAAATGTCACGAAGTATTTCAGTATTTATTTCAATAATTATTTCAATGGTTTAGTTTATTTCAGTATTATTTCATCCATCGCTTACCCACGTATCCTCATTAGGGTCGTGGGTGTGCTGGAGTCGCAGAGCACATATAAAAAAAACAACCAGTCCCACCTAACAATGAAGAGTCTTCAATTAACCTGCCATGGATGTTTTGTGCCTTGAATGCGGGAGGAAGCCGAAACACCCAGACAAAACCCACGCAGGCACAGAGAGAACATTAATAAGAAGTCATCAGACTAAATGTTTGTATGAAAAAGACTTGTTGGCCATAAGTACGAAACAGTAAAATGACAAACACTAAGTGAGCGTGCCTTCTTGCACCATGTGGCATTTACTTCTTATGCAGCTGCGCAAAGTATTTCTTTCCGCGCCATTCGCAGTGCCCTCTAAAAATGTTTAGAATTGTCTGTTGATGGTCTAAACCCTAAATATACCCTGAAATTTGACACTTGAATAAGATTTCAAACTCGTCTTACAACATTACCCTTAAAAATAAAGGTCTCACAGATGATTGATCTTGAAAAGATGTACCGAAGGTGCAAGCACTAGGTATGTTACACAACCCAGATCACCGGCTGCCATTTTCTTTCCATTTCGCTGTGCCAGATTTCCCGAACTCTGATTTAGGAGAGGTCCACCAAAATCAGGTTTCTCAATGTTTCGCAAAAAGTAATCCTTGTTAGACTGGCCAATGACACATTTTGGAAGTCTCTTAACCGCCTTGTTTTTTAAATGTTCAATTCAGATGAAATTTTCTGTGGTTGTGACAAAGATGAAAATATTCCTCAATTTAGGCGTCCAAAATCACACGTTCCTAGGATTTCGTCACAATTAAAAGCTATATCGACATGGACTATTATTATTCTTGCTTTCTGGGAAGTTTGCTGTAAATATGACGATTATATTGCTCTCGGTGTGGTCAGGAATGGGATGGCCACCATTGAAAAATCTGAAAATGGCCTGTTAAAACATCACATTTTTTTTTATCTCAACTAATATGAAACATGTGGACTGGGGTGCGCATTATACATGAGAAATTACGGTATGTATCGAATCGGCCTCATGCCAGAGATTCCCAACCCCAGTTTTAACGTCAAACCATGTAGTCAGTGTAAAATATCCTGTATTTTCTACCCAGAAGACATACTTGACAAATTAATCAAGAGATCAGATTCATTCAGGAGAGTGTCCTCTTGGTATATTACATGCCTCTGTTTGCCTCATGGGAACTGGATAGTATGATGGAATTTCCCACTCCCTTTTTGCTGTGAGCAAACTGGTGCACCGCATGGCACTGTCCACATATCCAGACACAGTTGGGATCTCCTCCCTTAGCTTTTCATCACTACTGCATGCTTTGACAACGTGCTGCTCCAATTTGTTGCCGCTTGTCCAAAACGCCGTTGTTGGAAGCTGCTTCATCTTCTTTGAGAAGTTGTGCTCTTCGCCATATTTCCTTTGGTTGATGTCTCTCAGCACCAGCTTGAAGACGGAATCCAGCTCCCATGGCATCACTTTGCTGTCTGCAAGCACCTCACGAAATCTGTGGATTTGGTTCAGTGTCATCAGTCACTCATACTTTTAGCAGACAGATTTAAAGATTAGGATGATTAATTTCCTGTTAAATATGTCCTTCCACCTGTTACACATAGAAACATTAAATTTGGCCTAATTACATTTGGCAATGTTTTCACCATGAGTTTTTGTTTTGTACAACTTCTCATTTGAGTACTGAATCTTGATCTAATTGTTAGTTAAGAGTAGGCCTGCACGATTATGGCCAAAATTATAATCACGATTATTTTGATCAATATTGTAATCACGATTATTAATCACGATTATTCCTCATGTCAGGGAATTTATTATTTTTTTTTTGCAATACTTATTAACAAACAATATGCAAAGAGATTTCAGTACAAAATTAATCTTTAAATAAGAACAAATTTTGGATAATTTAAAAAAAATTACCCAAGAAATTCAACTTTACCAAGGGCGAACTGATTAAATATGCTGTTACCAAGTGCAATCACGAATTTCAACTTAATGGAACCAAATACAGTTTATGCATAAAAGGCAATAACATTCGGCTGCAAGCACTGACTTTTCATTTAAAAATCCCTGTCAGTATAGTGAATTGTCAAGGACTGGTATGACTCCATTGTTCTGCTTGATCATAGGATAGTCACGCACAGTCGCAAACTGCAAAGAACTCCGTATTTACGCCCAGCGTTTTTCACTTTAGTGAGGGCAGCCACCAGTCGAGGCAGCAGCTACACCGATTTTCAACAGTATGCGTTACGGTAACACGCCACCTCTCGCCCAATGTGCTTCGAGAGAGAACTTCAAAAGAATGGCCTTGGCCTCACTCATTCATACAGGCTTTAGGCTTTTATTTTGAAGTTGGCAACGGAGCGCGTTGCCAGCGTGTTACTGTAATGCTTCGTATGAACAGTCGTTGTGGCGGATAGCTTGACTTAAACTTTTCGACAGCAGGCTGGCCTGACCGTAGTCATTGTTCATACAGTGTATTTAATGCCAATTTGAAGAAATAACCGTGCGAGTGGTTCACGTTCCAGTGTTTTGCTGTTTTGCTGACGTTTTTTTTCAGATGGCTGAAAAGATAGGTTTCGTTACCTTGCAGGGCAGACAACTCTGCTGCACTTTTAACATATGTCTTGTTTAGTCTCTTGCCTTTAAAACTGATGTAGACCCCGTTCCGAGGCGCTAGCTCAAATATTTGCTGTACTTGCTTTTCTAGGCATGATTCCCTCTCGTAATTCCACCTAGAGTGACTGAGAGGCTACTGCTGCAGAGAGCGCTGCTGGGCCCCGGTCGCTTGTTTAGGTAGCTCAACGAAGTGTTTGCCCCCTGGTGGCTGCCTGACTAAATTGAGAAAGTGCTTCATATGCCGCAGAGCTCGCATTTTAAATGTCAAAAAAAAATTAAATTGTAATCACAGATGATCAGGTTAATTTAATCGTGGCAGCAAAATCACGATCACAATTAAAATTCGATTAATTGTGGAGCCCTAGTCAAGAGCCTAGATTGTTGCCATTGATTTTTTTAGGTGACAAATGTTTAAGCCTTGGCATAGATCTCCACCCATTAAGGCTCGATTTACACTGCATGGTTCAAGTGATATAATGCTTTTGCGCACAAGTGGCACAATTGGAAAATGCATCATAGCAGCGTGAATAGAAAAAAAACATGCATGGAAGCAGATATCTTGAGATCTGAATAGGGGCTCTTTCAAATATGGATAAACACCAAAATGGATAGATGCCAATGCAAGTGCAACTTAAACGCATGTATCGGCTATACCCTGTCAATCAATGCAAGCTTGACATACGTAATCAAAATCTGAGTATGAGGGTTGTTTTATGTTTTCCGTCAGTGTAAACACAGCCATACACTAGAGACGGACCCACTATTTTTTTTTTTCCAGTGCCAATACCGATGTTTGGAGCTGATATTCATTTGCAGTTAAAGGAAAAATATTGGCATCAAAATTTTGAATAATACAAACAGATTTGCAACGTTATTTTTAAAAAAAATCTTAGACGATACATCTTTTAAAATTCTAACAAAATGCAGGGAGCTCCCAGGCTTAGCAGAATGTCTTATAAAGTTCAATAAAAACTTAAAGAAATAAAGTTTTCCACAATTTAAATTGAACTGAAATGTTAACATTTCACTTATCTTTTTTTTAAGTTCAAATGCAATAGTTAGACTAAACATCTACCCATTGTTATACAGTATGTAAGATTTGGCTGCTCAATACAATATAAGCAATACAGTTAATTAAATGTCAGAAACTTACAAAAGCAAAGCAGATGCTCACTTTAGTCCACTTATCCAATTCCTTCCTTAACTATAAAACAGTAATTGATTTAGGAAAATTAAAATGTTACCTTAAAAACTCACCACACGAATGATAAAGGTTTTATGATACTGTACTTCTGCTACATTTTTGGAAAGAAAGTGTTTTAAATTCATAACAACCTGGAAGTCATCCATTTTCATAGAACTAATTGTGTTTGGAAATGCTGTGACTCTGTTCTCATGATGCCTTAAAGGCAGTTCTTCACCTTCACCTCATGTTCACATGACCTGATAGTGTGACATTAACATGCAGTGGCTTTGTTGGCAGCCTGCCCTGCCTTCCTTCCCCCTTTGGCTCATTTGTGCTTCGCCTGCTGTCAGGCTGCGTTTTGATGGCGAAGCAGCTATCTGCTGCTGACAAGTTTGCTAATGTGCATATCTGAAAGGATGGCGTGGTTTCTGTAAAACACCTGGAGAGTACCGCTGCAGTGTGGATAGACGGGATGCCGGCACACAGTAGTTCCAGTTGGTCTAGATCTGATGTGGGGATGAAGGTCCGCCACCTGGGGCACCTCTGAAAACATAGGTTATCCACAGTGCTGTGGGCAAGCTTGTGCTCCAGCTCCAGCATCCTGGCTGTGCACTCACGATCCTGCACATAGCATAAAAGCTCTCGGATCAAGTCATGGCTCGGTTGGTCCTCAGGATTTCTCCGAGACGAGGCTTCAGCCTGTGTGGATGTGTAATGGGACCATTTTGGCCAGCTGAAGAGTGGCATAGCAAGGACAGCCCTGAAACGGTGAAGAACGTGATCTGTAAAAATAACAGATGCTATTTAGATAACCTTGAATGTAACTTCAAACCTAACTTCAACAATCAGGAGAGTCAAAGGTAGCTTCAAACATGGACTTCAAACATAAACATAGGCTTCATGTATAAAACAACTTTTTTCTTAAAACATGCAACAAAAAGGAAGAATGATCAGTACTTACAAAACCACGTTTGCTGCAAACTATTTCTCACAAATAAAAGCTAGATCAGTCCACTACATCTTTTGGTTGCCCAAGGTTTTACACTGCAGGATTTCCTCTTTGTGCTGTAGTTATTCTCTTGTTGCCATCATCTCTGCCAATGCATGTGTCCTGTCGTGTTCCAGGAGAAGTAGTCACAATATAGCGTGCGAGTGCTGTCACCTCTTCTTCTTACTCTCCACTTGGTCAAACTGCACTGTTTGCACTTGCACTAGAGAGGAAGGAATGAGGGAGAATGTGTGGCGTGTGCATGTTGTTGCACCATCAGGGTTTGTGCCATTGCCTCGCCTAGCTAGGGGCGAGTGAGTGCAAAGGCTACAGCTCTAGCCAAAGAGAAGGGTACCTAAAATAAGAGATGACTCTGAATGGTGAAGTAGAAACAGCTCTTAGTGTTCAAACCAAGGTTGAATAAATGTTATGTGTGGTTCTCAGAATGAGGTTGAATTGTTTTACCGTAATAAAATGTTTTAGGGGCTTTAGCTGGTCATATTATTTGTATATTGATTGTCTTTAGGCTTGTGAGGCAGGACTGTGAAAAGTCTGATTTCCTCGTAGATAAACCATATATGTAAATTTGCACACAAAAAGAATTTAAACATATATATATATATATATATATATATATATATATATATATATGTGTATGTATATATATATTTATATGTGTATATATTTATATGTGTATATATATATATATATGTGTGTGTGTACATATGTATATATATATATATGTGTATATATGTATATATATATATATATATATGTGTGTGTGTGTGTATTTATATATAAAATGTGTGTGTGAGAGAACCCTCCCCCCGCCACCAGCTAATTGTTACTCAGATTTGACTTTTTCCATTTCACAACCCTGCAAATGCTAATGTCGCTGTTTGTGAAGAAGGAAAAACATATTTAACAAATGTAAAGGAAATGAAATGTATAGTGCAAATACTGTCAGTTGACTTGTTTCTAAAAATAAAGTTAAGTAGTGGAGCAGCCAAATGTCAAAACACTCGATTATAATAAAACGGTTGTTTAGATGTGTTTCTCAGCCTTTATTGAGCCAATGCACTGGACCTGTCACAATAGTTACTATATTGATGCGATGAATAAAATGGACACAATAAATTGTCATTATTGTGGTGAGCCGGCGCATGGATCACACAGTGAGCTGACAGAGTTGGACGGCTGTGTCATTAGCTGCTAGTGGGCTCATGGAACACTCTTGCCAATGTTGGCAATACTCCACAGCCTTGCTCCATGTGCAGTGCATTGATTCACACAACAGAGACGCTTAAGAGAACGTTCATTCTTTATTATGTTCGCTAGCCTGCGAGCTAACGAGGTAACGAGTTAAGGCCCTAAACAGCTGTCTCCACCGCAGCCACATTGTTTAAAACGCCACACCTGCGCTCCGAGTTGTTTGTGTTAGTTCCAAAATAACACACACGGAAAAGTTAACTTTTTATGTTCACTAGCCCGCGGGTTAACGCAATAGCCGACGAGCTAAGAAGCTAGCAAGTTAAGTCCATTGCAGCCACGTCGTGTAAGACGTCAGCGCTTAGTTTCGACTTGTTGTGTGTAGTCCCGAATTAACACACACAGGAAAGTTAACTGTTTATTATGTTTAGTAGCCCCCGGGCTAACAATGTAGCGAACTAAGGAGCTAAACAGTTCGCTCCACTGCAGTGAAGTCTTTATCCCGTTTTTTACGATCATTGGTCTTTATCTTGTCAACTCAAATGCGACCGGATACGCTCATTACCATAGCGACAACAACAAGAGTGGATCGCGCCTACTGTATTATAAGAACAAAATGGGGAAAAAGGTGTGTTCGTGGTCACTGGTGCTCGGGAGAGGACGTTCGTTTAAGGCTTGCTTGAGGTATGGTCACTTACTTTTAATACGATACGGCTGGCAAGCAGGCAACAAAACGTTATGTAGCCCAGCAAGTTACTGCTAGCACTAAAAGTTGTACCGGCGTTCTGTCGAATCATGCGGTAAGGTTTCGGTGTGGGTGAAGTAATCTAATTACAATAAAGTAATTTAATTACAGTAAGTTAGCACCCATTATTTCTGTCATGTGTAATGTTGGTTTGACCTGACTGATTAGAATACATGTCCTGACTAGAGCAGTGATTTCCAACCTTTATGGAGCCAAGGCACATATTTTACAATTGAAAAATCTCACGGCACACCAAGAAACAAAAATAGTGGATACATTAATTCATATATGTACTTCCTGCCATCTAATAGAAGACCATTGTTTTTTTCTGTCTGTCACTATGCCTCACTGGCATAAATAGATACCTTATTTATTGTAAATATACTTTTTTGAGCAATTAAGTACACAGGTATATACACTAAATGAACAGGTCATTTAAATAAGACACACTGCTCCATCTTGTGATCGGATCGGTGATCGGTTATTGGTTTTTAAACTCGCTGATTGTTGATCGGCCTCAAATATCGTGATCGCGTAAGGCCTAGAAAAGAGACAAACACAAAATCACACAAAAAACACCTGAATCAAAATTAGCCCGTCTTATTATGAAAGAACACTCTTCTTCAAGTTAAAGTTAAATGAGCAATAAACGGTTATCATGTTTATTTTGTGTTATTTCTTTTTCTGATGGTGTGTTTTCACTTATTTCTATATTGCAATATATTTATTTTTAACCACACAGTGATTAAAAAAAAGGTAAAGACAGATTGCCAGAGTGTGTGTGGTGTGCCCTAATAAATAAAGTGAACTTAAATGTTTCGTACCAGCCCAGTAACGGTTCCTGATGAAGACAGCCTGAAGAGTTTGAACAAGAAAAAAGATCACCGACCACGTGAGTTTGAATATTTGTATGTAGTTGTCAATTCACATTATTCAATATACTGTTTCAAAAATAAATATCATAAGCAATAAACTGCCATGCTTTCATTTCTGAATCCTTAGGAAGCCCCCCTCCTCCACTTGCAAGCTACAAGTATCCCAGCTTGCCCATTACCAAAAACAGACAGGAGGTAAAATGTATAATCCATTTTCTGTATATGTTGAGCTTCGGGACATTTCAGCACTTAAGCATCACCCAAGAATAAAACACGTTATTTGCGACAGCATTTCAAATTCATGGTTTTAGGACTGTTCTTTCCATATTGGCCTGACATTTATTGAATTAACAAAACAATTTGCTTTGCAATATGACTTGGAAAATTCAGCCTAATGAAACTGTGTGTGTGTGTGTGTGTGTGCGCGTGCGCGTGCGTGCGTGCGTGCGTGCGTGCGTGCGTGTGTCCCCCTTCCAGCTGATTTCTCTGATAGAAAACAACTCTGTCGTGATTATTCGAGGAGCCACAGGCAGTGGCAAGACCACCCAGCTGCCGCAGTACATTCTGGACCACTACAATGACAAAAATGCCTCTTGCAACATTGCGGTCACGCAACCACGCAGAATTGGTGCCACCAGTATTGCTCGATGGGTCGCCAATCAAAGAAAGTGTACCTATGGTAGTCTGGTTGGATATCAGGTTGGCACAACATTTATTTATAATCTGCTGCAATCCGATTTACAATATTTAAACTGTACATAAAGTTCAGACCCATATACTGTATAAGAGCTTTAGCACTCATCTGAGTACTGCACTTGATCTAAGCCAGTTTAAACCACAATGGCACTCTACATTCTCTTGTGATTCAGTTCTTTCTTGTTTTTAGTATGGGATGGATGATACCTCTGAACATTGCTATCTCAAGACAATGTTCAATTTGTGCACTTCACCAAGACTCATTAATTCATTCATTTTCCATACCGCTTATCCTCACTAGGGTCGCGGGTGTGCTGGAGCCTATCCCAGCTATATTCGGGCGGGAGGCGGGGTACTCCCTGAACTGGTCGCCAGCCAATTGCAGGGCACATATAAACAACATCTTCAAGGAGTTTTCCCCCCATTCCTTCCCACACTTGTAGCTAAAGCTGTTTGTGAGGAAGTTCAAGGTAACCTTATTAATAAACAACGTGTGTGTGATTTCATGTCTTCATTTTAGGTTGGACTGGAGAAGATGGCTACTGAGCACACTCGACTAATCTACATGACAACAGGAGTGCTGCTGGAAAAACTGGTTACTGCCAAGACCCTCACAGAGTACTCTCATATTTTTATTGATGAGGTGCATAAACCATATCAATGTATCAAAATTAAATCAAAATTGGAATTATTAAAATCTTCGAAAATCTCATGTTTATCACATGTAATTTTGACAAATAAACAACTCTTGCCCAAGGTTCATGAGCGCACTGAGGAAATGGACTTTCTCTTGGTGGTTGTAAGGAAACTTCTTAACTCCAACTCTCGTTATGTGAAGGTAACTAATATATGAGGAATTCAATTAAGTTTACTGAGGTGTCCTTAACTTTAGCTGTGTTGTCCCAGATAATCCTCATGTCAGCCACCATCAACTGCAGACAATTTGCAGAGTACTTCAGCACCCCTGTTCGTGGAAAGATGAATCCCGCCTATGTGTTTGAGGTTGAGGGAGCACCTTATAGCATTGAGGACTTTTACCTGGATGGCCTTCAGGACTTCTGTCCCTTTAATGTACAGTACATAATGATTTTTTGCTGATGCTTTCCTAGGCCAGTATGTTTCCTAGTGTGTTTTCATGCTCCTCTTTACCAGCTGGATTCAGTACATTTTGATGATCCCTATATCTCAGTTGAGATGTACGACTTTGCCATCTGCCTCATTGAGAGCTTTGACAAGATGGAGAGCCAGAATACCAGGTGAAGACTCCTTGTCCCAACATTGCAAACTGCATTTTGGTAGCCTTGGATGCAGAGAAGGTAAGGGAGTCTGTATGTTAACAGTGATGCAGAGAAAGAAGGCGACATGAATTTCCTAGAGAGAGGCAGTGTCCTTGTTTTCCTCCCGGGCATACATGAGATAAGATATATGCAGGAAGCCCTGGCCAAGCTGGTCCACAAGAGGTAATTTTTTACATTATTAAATGAATTATTTTGCTCTTATTTCCTGTTATGGTCTACAAGTTAATCACTTTTGAAATGATTAAATGCACCAAGTTTAATGGTCTTTCAGAAATCTTTGTCCCTTTAACCCCATTTAAGACACTTTTTTCCCTTGTCCTTTTAGGTTGCAGGTTTATGCCCTCCACTCCACTCTAACTATGGATGAGCAATATGGTGTATTCCGGTCTCCTGTGCCTGGATACAGGAAGGTAAAATGGTTTTATGCTTCTTATTTCTTGTTAGTTCAAGATGGAAAAGGATAATGCACCCCGTGACCCCTCACGAGACAGGCCGAAAGGAAAATAAGATAGCTTGCTTGTTCAACTTATTCTAATGTTGTTCTGACCCTTGCAGGTCATCCTTTCCACCAACATTGCAGAAAGTTCCGTGACTGTGCCCGATGTCAAATATGGTATGTTCTCTTATCTCTCTTACCCACAAAATTTTAATCTAATATTCCTTTATCGTTCAATACCTTTGTTACTTGCTCTGCAGTTATTGATTTCTGCATGGCCCGTCAGTTGGTTTGTGACAAAGAAACCAATTATCAGTCTTTGCGTCTCACATGGGCATCAAAGAACAACTGCAACCAACGTAGAGGTACAGCACAAGCATTTAAAGTACCGTAAATTATGTGATTCATTCATCTTTCTTCGTCTTCTTCTCTGGCAGGAAGGGCAGGTAGAGTTTCCAAAGGCTACTGTTACCGTCTTGTCAGCAAAGCCTTCTGGAGGGATGAAATCCCAGACTACATGATCCCTGACATGCTGGTATGTACTTTGAATCAGTCATGCACCATCATGGTGGTTTTCAACTGTTGTGACGCTGGGAGCCGCATTTTCCTGTCACCAAGTCGCAACCCAGTTTTACAGTTGAGAATAATAAAGAAAATGTAATGTTCTGAAGTAGGCTCTAAAAACATTTTTAAACAAGTACACTTTTACATGTTGAGAGTGCCTTTCTTCGTCTTTAACTCAACTTCCACACTGTTGACTCTTTCTCTTTCCCCTGTGACGTTTCTCCTTGTCTCTGTTTGGGCTGCGCGCAGTCAGTGATTACCGCCTGAGATGCAGATTTGATTGGACGAAGGGGGTGGCTGAAATTGCATCTAATTGGTCGGTACGGTTCGTCACTACCATAAAGCCTGTATGTTGCTCCGCTTAAAATAGAAGCCACCCGCGTGACTTGAATCTATTTTGGCTATGGTGTAGGTCCGTATAGAACTGCTTCTGGGTCCGGACGCAGAACACGGTCCACAAGTTTGTGACCTCTGTTTTAAACTATGTCGCCATGATCGAGCAAGCCAGACCGAGCTGTTTCGCTCTTTAGCTTGGTAGCAAAATGGCACCACGACCCACTTTTGGGTCCTGAACCACCAGTTAAGAATCACTGATGTAATGCGGCCTTTGTGTCCTCTCAGGTTGCCCCCCTGTCCACCATATTGCTGAAGGTGAAGTTGTTGGATATGGGAGACCCTCTATCTCTCCTTTCGACAGCTCCCTCACCACCAAACCTTGACCAGATTGTTAAGACCGTGCTCCAACTGAAAGAGGTGGGTAGAGGTGAATAAATATTTTGTGTACACTGTGATCCAAATTGTTATTCCTTTAGGATTTAAGTTAAGGTTTAAGTTTTCATTTGGGATTTTTTTTGTTTCTCCTCACTGTTATGAATCTCAGAAGTTTGATTATTAGCTTCCCAGATTAGCCTAATTTAAAAAAAAGAAAACAAAAAAAAACTTAACAATAGACTTGACACTGATCTGATCGGCGTTATCGGTATCGGCCGATAATTAGCATTTCATGCTAATCGGCTTTCATGTCATAAGTCGCCGATCTGATCAATGACGTCATCGATCGGCTCCGCACAAGACATTTAACTCTGTGTCTTCGTCGCGTATGAATCCAAAAGCTAGTTTATTTTTAGCCTTGTCTTGTGGCGTAGTACTGTAACTATCTGACGGCCAATAAAGTTATTTTCAATCTTGTCGGTGAAGAAAAACACGTCTGTGTGGGACTATTTTGCGGTGTCTCAGACAAACAACACGTAAGCTATTTGCAGTCTGTGCACAACTGAAGTATATCGTGGGGCACGTCATCTAAATGCTTCAACACAACAAATTTGATCGGGCACCTGATAAGTGTACTGAAGGAGGAGCATGCTGTGTTCAAGCAAGGCAGCGTGGGGGGGAAAAAAAAAAAAAGAAAGAAAAAGCACAGGGGACGCAAACTCTGGACAACACCCGTCCATATAGCTGGGATAGTGAGAAAGTTAGAGTAAGCATGTCATTAATAGTATTTATTAAAGTAATTTAATTACAGTAAGTTCGCACCCATTATTTCTGTTATGTTGATGTAATGTTGATTTGACCTAAACTTATGTCAGTGGCCAATCCTTGAATGCCCCCTAGAGGTCATTGATGTTTTAACTTTTGTCTAAAATGCTAGAGAATACGTTTGAAGGTACTCAAGTATACAGTACACATGTATATAGAATAAATGAACAAGTCACATAAACATTTTAAGATATTGGTTTAGGTTAGGATATGGGTACAGGTTTAAGATATGGAATTTCAAATTCAATGGATGATAGAGTTGTTAAGGTGATATTGAAGAGGGGTCCCTATGTTATCATAACTTTATTGGTAAAGATATTTTTTTTGGGTCAATATAGGAATTGTCATTTTGAAAAAACGAGATCTTACTGTAATGGCAGGAATAAGAGAATTTCCAATGTTCTTTACAACGTATTTATTTTTGTTTTAAACTCGTGTCCATAATTTGGCACACTGCATTTTGCAGTTTTGCAAGGGAAAAAAAGCTCTTGTCGTCATCGTGGTTTGGTTAATTAAAATCCCCATTGATACAGAAGCCAATATATGATCTTGAACAATTAGTCACTGTAAAGTACAATGAATATTTGGTGAAAATGAACAAAAACACTATATGCTGAATGATTTAGAACACAGTGTACTGTCATTACCACTTTGGATATTATTCTCTTTCGCTCTGTAGATGGGGGCCCTGTCTGCTAAACAGGATAGTAAATGTCAAAATGAAGATGGTGAGCTGACGTTCCTGGGCCGAGTGTTGGCCCACTTACCCGTGGACCTTTACCTTGGCAAGATGATTGTCCTAGGCCATGTCTTTGGTTGTCTAGATGAGTGTCTCATCATAGGTCAGCCTGTCCACATTACAGTATTACAGAGATCAATTGTCAGAAGGAAGTGTGTTTTGGGAATGCTTTTTTTCCACAAACTACACTAACAGCCACTTGTATCTTCAGCTGCATGCAACTCTCTGAAGAGCTTCTTTGCCATACCTTCAATGCAGCAGCTTGCCGGTCACAGGTGAGTCCCATCCAAAAGCTGTCTTTGTGGACTTTGGTACCCCTACGTTGACCTTTATGATGAAAAAACACCCCCCCCCCCCCCAAAAAAAAAAAACAGTTTGTGCAAATTGTCTTATTCATACATGTAGGCTAGCCATTTTGTAACACACACACTGTATGGTCAGACCACGTGTTTCTACTTCTACCAAAAGGTTGACATGTCAGATACCCAAATGTCCCCAAGCAAATGACCATTTAATAGTAAATCAGACGGAGATTTTCTTGTTGCATCTGTCACTTCACGCTCTTAATTTTCTTTGTTGTAATCTGATAGTTCTTATGACACAGATTGGGCCTGAATTTGACCTCAAATGAATATTCTGTGTTATAAATATTTGCATTCTAGGAGCAAGCTGGCCTTTGCCCAAGGCAGTCAAAGTGATTCCATCGCATTTGTCAACACCTTTAAGGTAATGCCAAGCTGACAAACTAAAAAACAACTTATGTATTTTAAGAGTTTTGCTCAAGGCTGATGTTTTTTCATTCCTTCCCTAAAATTAGACATGGCTCTCCTTCAAAAAGCAAGGACAGTTGAGAAACTTGAAGGTACCCTAAACAGAAGAGCATGAGCTGACATCTATTTTGTACTGTAGATTTTTTGATTTTATTTATTTATTTTTCTCTCTCTGTGAAGTCACCTGCTTTCTCCTCTGTATAACTTCAACAGTTGGCAGAAGATGTCCTTAGTTTATATACTGTGATGACTATATATCATTGTCTATGCAGACTTTAAAACAACTGCGTTGTTTTCCTCTGTCCTATCAGGATGAACTGGACTGGGGAAAAGAGAACTTCATTCAGATCAAGAGGATCCGAGAGGTACCTTTTTAAAAGCATTCAATTCATGGTCCTATATTTGAAATTTTTTTCAGAGTGGTGGACAGATTTGTCGTGTTATTAGCTGGTAGACAATATATGTTGTTGAGGCTTTTATTGATGGGTTTTGCTACACTTTTCTAATTTTCTAATGTTATCCCACCAATTAGCGATTACTACATTGCTGCAGTTACTCCCCTAACGCTGGTAGAGTAGTACATGCTGCTGCCTTTCATGCTGATGGCACCAGTTTAGTGCCCCAATACCCAACCACTGCCGGCCCTTAACCTCCATAAAAAATGGGAAGGGCATCAGTGTAAAAACTGTGCCACACAAATCATGCGAGGGCCTCGCTGTGCAACCCCCTGATGGGACAAGCCCAAAGTCACAACAATATCCGCCCTTGTCCCCTTTCCACTAATTCTCTATCCAGGTTGCAGAGCTGTATGAAGATCTGAAAAAACGTGTGAAACAGTTCAACATCTGTGTGACGGAAAACAGCCAGCCCTTAGACTACACCAGCATGCACACACAGAAGTTAATTCTTCAGGTTTGTGCTGAACTTGCTCACTCAGTGTTTGATGTGAAGGCTTTTACTATGCATGGACCTCTTATAGATGGTCATTGCTGGTGCCTACTACCCCAACTACTTTGTACAAGGGGAGATCGATGAGGATCTGGCTTCCAGAGAGTTGAGTGGCTTAAACCCGAGAACGACTGTGATGGTACGTATGTAATCAAATATTGTTTACTTACTAAGCAGGTCTTTCATTGAGACTATTGGCTTGCTGTTGGGCCAATGGAGCGGGATATCTTTTAAATGTACAGTAATCCCGGACTATATCACAGTTAATTTTTTGCAGATTGAGTGCATCACAGATTTTTTTCAAAGGTCAGTGTAGTTCAATTACTCACCTGCACATACGGTAAACTTTGTAGGCTAATTTATTTAAATGTGGCAGCAATGACTCACAGAAGGCCAAATGGGCTCTTGTAATAAACCTAACTTGAGTACCTTACCTGATGGAAACACAAGCCACAGTCAGTGTTTTATTAAATAAATTCACAAATACAAACCATAGTCCAACAAATAGCTAATGTACACACTCATAACGATATCAACTGAAACAAATGCAAGTAAAGAGCAATATTTGGCTTGATCTTCTACAACTACAGTACAATAGTTCAAAACAATGACTTATGAGTATTCATAATACTTTTTGCTGAATACATTGCCAGGACCGTGAGTGTGAGGAACGGTGAAAATGGTTAACTCAGGAAATCGCCTGTTCACACTATGTCCGCATGGGCTGTTCATGTCATTTAAGCAGGGCACGCCCAGTAGGCCTGTGCGTGTGTTGTGTGTGGATAGTGACCTCAAGTAGACAGATAAAATACCTGCACCTCTCTCCAAAGTGCAGTTTCACAAATTGGCATTGAAATGCATATATGAAACATATATTTATACAGTAATATAATACATAATAGGTAAATACTTTGCAGATTTCATTTACTGCGTGGAGTTTCTTTAACATAACCCCCACGATAAACAAGGGTTTAGTGTAACTTTGCTGCTCTTGAGTTTTTGTGTAGTCATGGAAGAAGTTGGCTTCATTAGGTTTTTGTATCAGTTACAGTCTCGATGATACTGCAAGGTTGTCCGACTCTGCTAAATGTATGTCGCATAAAGTTAATACCATGACATGTCGTTTGCAGGTGAGGAACCTCCCTCCCTACAGTTTTCTTTACTACAAGCAGCTGCAGTCTCTGTTTCGCCAATGTGGACAGGTCAAAGCCATTTCTTTTGAGAGCTCCAGGTAGTGAAACATGACATTAGTTTTTTTTGTTTTTTTTAAATCTAGAAGATCCATCACTACAATTGTTTTGTGTCTGTTTGTGTGCGCAGAGCATATGTGGAATTCTACAGGACATCACATGACTCCGCAACCCTGCCTGAGGTGTCGCTCGCCCTCCTCCTGGCCCAGCAGAAACCTGGCCTAGAGCTTTCAGTCTACCCCACAGAACAAATCGAAATATATGCCAGGAACAGACAAATTACTCACATGAAATTTGCACGGTATAGCTCTGTTATAATGTTTCATGAAATATTCTCTCTGAACTGGTATTGATAAAACCCTGAGATCATAACAAAAGCAATGCATGTTAGGCAGTTTTAGAACAGACCTTATGTGCAAATGACAGCACAAAAACACTGATGCACAGCTTGCCTGTGTGATTCTGCTGTTTAGGGTGAATGTTGACTTACTAAGTCAATCAGTCTATCCAGTGGGAGTGGTTAGTAGCACCCTTGACCCAGACAAACTGCCTCCAAACCTAATTTTTGCGGTGAACGTCACAACGGTCTGCATCCTACCTCATCTTGATATTTCAACAACTCTAAATACCACATATAGGCTGTCTCAATATGTCTGTGTTTGCTGCAGGTGGTGGACGTGGGTCATTTCTGGGGATTCCAGGCAGATGAAGCCAGTTTGCAGAAGCAGCGCCAACTAACAGGAGAGATCAATATGCGCACCCTGCAACCTGTGACTGTGTCGCTCTATCCCAACCTTCTTTGCCTGGCGCCTTACTCTGAGGTAAACGAGCAGAGCCTCTACTACCGGGCCCAGATCCAGCACATACGTGGAAACACAGTGGAGGTAGGTGTGTGTGACATTTTCTGCCAATGATCTCCTCATCAGGCGGTGGCCGAGTGGTAGCGCAACTGCAGAGCTTGCGTAGGCCTCCTCTCACCTCTCACATTTCAAACACATGCATGTTCAGTTAATTGAAGACTTTAAATTGATGTGAATGGTGTTGTACACACTTGTCTGTCTATACAGACCCTTTCTAAAAATGTTTAATATCATGGATAAGTTTATTTCCATAATTCAATTCAAAACTTTAAACTTTCATAGACTATAGATTCCGGGCCCACAATTTAAACAATTTCAAGTATTTATTTGTTTATTTTTACATAATTTGGGCTTTAATCGCATAAAACCCACAAAATCAGGAATTCAAAAAACTAGAATACTGTGAAGAAATCAGCCCAAATTTTGCAGGCCATAAATGTTTTGAACTGAGTGTCAAACACTAATCATCAACTAAACTCAAATCACATGCACAGGTTTCCCCAGGTGTCATGAAATTGCTTCAGTTTGGTTCAATTGTTTCAGTTGGGTTCAATATGGGAAAGACTGCAGACTTGGCAATTAGCCAGAAGACCATAATTGATACCCTCCATAGGATGGGTACGCCACAAAGGTTCATAGCTAAGGAGGCTGGCTGTGTCCAAGCATATCAAGCAAGGACAAAATATGGCAGGAGAAGATGCACCAGCAAAAGAGATGACCGTGGGCTTCAGCGGATTATCAAACAGAGAAGATTCAAGAATCTAGCAGAGATCCAGAAAGGGTGGAATGAGGCGAGAGTCACAGCTTAAAAAAAACTCCACATTCAGATACATCCGGGAGATAGGCTACAACTGTTGGGTTCCTCGGGTCAAGCCACTTCTGAGCCTGAGCCAACATAGGAAGCGTCTCAACTGGGCCAAGGAGGAGGAGGACTGGACTGTTGGCCTGTGGTCTAAGGTCCTCTTTTCCGATGAAAGTAAAGTTTGCATTTCATTCGGGAATCAATGTCCAAGGCTTTGAAGGACTACGGGGGAAGAACAGAACCGAAGCTGCTTGAGGTCCATTGTGAAATAACAACAGTCAGTCATGATTTGGGGTGAATGCAGCCCTATGGGGGGCACAAGCCAGTGCAAACTGTTGGCCGGTCCCAAGCCCGGATAAATGCAGAGGTTTGCGTCAGGAAGGGCATCCGTCTTAAAACTTTGCCAAACAAATATGAGCGTTCATCCAAAGAATTCCGTACCGGATCAGTCGTGCCCCGGGTTAACAACGTCCACCACCGCTGCCGTGTGGGGAAAAAAATAAAATAAA
This sequence comes from Phycodurus eques, assembly GCF_024500275.1. Lineage (NCBI taxonomy): Eukaryota > Metazoa > Chordata > Actinopteri > Syngnathiformes > Syngnathidae > Phycodurus > Phycodurus eques. The sequence continues at coordinate 13,570,582 of NC_084538.1, read as the reverse complement.
ATTTCCAGTGGAAATTCAGCTCCCGTTGGTCGAAGTCAAAGAAGAAAAAGAGGTGGAAAGCGGGTTCTTCGGCAGAAAGAGAAGAGGAAAGCACAGAGCCTAGAACTGAATGTGGGGACTTAGAATGTTGGGACTTTGACAGGAAAATCTCGGGAGTTGGTTGACATGATGATTAGGAGAAAGGTTGATATATTGTGTGTCCAGGAGACCAGGTGGAAAGGCAGTAAGGCTAGAAGTGTAGGGGCAGGTTTTAAATTATTTTACCATGATGTAGATGGGAAGAGAAATTGAGTCGGGGTTATTTTAAAAGAAGAGTTGGCTAAGAATGTCTTGGAGGTGAAAAGAGTATCAGATTGAGTGATGAGGATGAAACTTGCAAATGAGGGTGTTATGTATAATATGATTAGTGGCTATGGCCCACAGGTAGGATGTGACCTAGAGGTGGAAGAGAAATTCTGGAAGGAGCTAAACGAAATAGTTCTGAGCATCCCAGACAGAGAGAGAGTCGTGATTGGTCCAGATTGTAATGGACATGTTGGTGAAGGAAATAGGGGTGATGAAGAAGTGATGGGTAAGTACGGCATCCAGGAAAGGAACTTGGAGGGACAGATGGTGGTAGACTTTGCAAAAAGGATGCAAATGGCTGTAGTGAACACTTTTTTCCAGAAGAGGCAGGAACATAGGGTGATCTACAAGAGCGGAGGCAGAAGCACGCAGGTGGTTTACATCTTGTGCAGACGATGTAATCTGAAGGAGGTTACCGACTGTAAAGTAGTGGTAGGGGAGAGTGTGGCTTGACAGCATAGGATGGTGGTGTGTAAGATGACTCTGGTGGGGAGGAAGATTAGGAAGACAAAGGCAGAGCAGAGAACCATGTGGTGGAAGCTGAGACAGGACGAGTGTTGTGCAGCTTTTCGGGAAGAGGTAACACAGGAGGAGCTTCCAGAAGACTGTGGACCACTCCAGCCAAGGTGATCAGAGAGTCAGGCAGGAGAGTACTTGGTGTATCTTCTGGCAGGAAAGGAGAGAAGGAGACTTGGTGGTGGAACCTCACAGTACAGGAAATCATACAAGGAAAAAGGTTAGCTAAGAAGAAGTGGGACACCTAGAGGACCGAGGAGAGGCGAAAGGAATACATTGAGATGCGACATAGGGCAAAGGTAGAGGTGGCAAAGGCCATACAAGAGGCAGATGATGACATGTATGCCAGGTTGGACACTAAAGAAGGAGAAAAGGATCTATACAGGTTGGCCAGACAGAGGGATAGAGATGGGAAGGATGTTCAGCAGTTTAGGGTGATTAAGGATAGAGATGGAAACATGTTGACTAATGCCAGTAGTGTGCTAGATAGATGGAAAGAATACTTCGAGGAGTTGATGAATGAGGAAAATTAGTGAGAAGGGAGAGTAGAAGAGGCAAGTGTGGTGGACCAGGAAGTGGCAATGATTAGTAAGGGGAAAGTTAGAAAGGTATTAAAGAGGATGAAAAATGGAAAAGCAGTTGGTCCTGATGACATTCCTGAGGAAGTATGGAAGCATCAAGGAGAGGTGGCTGGGGAGTTTTTGACCAGCTTGTTCAATAGAATTCTAGCGTGTGAGAAGATGCCTGAGGAATGGAGGAAAAGTGTGCTGGTGCCCATTTTTAAGAAAAAGGGTGATGTGCAGAGCTGTGGGAACTATAGAAGAATAAAGTTGATGAGCCACACAATGAAGTTATGGGAAAGAGTAGTGGAGGCGAGACTCAGGACAGAAGTGAGTATTTGCGAGCAACAGTATGGTTTCATGCCTAGAAAGAGTACCACAGATGCATTATTTGCCTTGAGGATGTTGATGGAAAAGTACAGAGAAGGTCAGAAGGAGCTACATTGTGTCTTTTTAGATCTAGAGAAAGCCTATGACAGTACCCAGAGAGGAACTGTGGTACTGCATGCAGTAGTCTGGAGTGGCAGAGAAGTATGTTAGAATAATACAGGACATGTACGAGGGCAGCAGAACAGTGGTGAGGTGTGCTGTAGGTGTGACAGGTGGAGGTGGGACTGCATCAGGGATCAGCCCTGAGCCCCTTCCTGTTTGCAGTGGTGATGGATAGGCTGACAGATGAGTTTAGACAGGAACCCCCGTGGACCATGATGTTTGCAGATGACATTGTGATCTGCAGTGAAAGCAGGGAGCAGGTGGAGGAACAGTTGGAAAGGTGGAGGCATGCAATGGAAAGCAGAGGAATGAAGATTAGCCGAAGGAAGACAGAATATATGTGCATGAAGGAGAAGGGTGGTGGAGAGTGAGGCTACAGGGAGAAGAGATGGCAAGGGTGGAGGACTTTAAATACTTGGGGTCAACCGTCCAGAGCAATGGTGAGTGTGGTCAGGAAGTGAAGAAACGGTCCAAGCATTTTGGAACGGGTGGAGGAAGGTGTCAGGTGTGTTATGTGACAGAAGACTCTCTGCTAGGATGAAGGGCAAAGTTTATAAAACAGTGGTGAGGCCAGCCATGATGTTGGGATTAGAGACAGTGGCACTGAAGAGACAACAGGAAGCAAAGCTGGAGGTGCCGAAAAAAGGGATATGTTGAGGTTCACTCTCGGAGTGACCAGGTTGGATAAAATTAGAAATGAGCTCATCAGAGGGACAGCCAAGGTTCGATGTTTTGGAGACAAAGTTTGAGAAAGCAGACTTGGATGGTTTGGACACGTCCAGAGGAGAAATAGTGAGTATATTGGTCAAAGGATGATGAGGATCGGAACTGCCAGGCAAGAGAGCTAGAGGAAGACAAAAGAGAAGATTGATGGATGTTGTGAGGGAAGACATGAGGGCAGTTGGTTTTTGAGAGTAGGATGCAGGAGATAGACTTACATGGAAAAGGATGACGCGCTGTGGCGACCCCTAAAGGGACAAGCCGAAAAGGAAATGAAGAAGAAGTCATGATTTGGGCTGCAATGTCCAGTGCAGGTGTTGCTAAACTCTGCTTTCTTCAGAATCAGAATCGGAATCATCTTTATTTGCCAAGTATGTCCAAAACACACAAGGAATTTGTCTCCGGTAGTTGGAGCCGCTCTAGTACAACAGACAGTCAATTTACAGAACACTTTGGGGACATAAAGACATTGACAAAAAACAATTGTGCAAAAAGATGCAGAGTCCTCTAGCACTTAGAGCAGTTCCAATGACTAATATTGCAATAGTCCGGTGCAATGACCATTGTGCAAAGGGCGCTGAGACTTCAAGGAGTGTATGCGGTTTAAAGTGACGAGTAGTGCGATCATCTGGGACAATGTTGGTTGTGCAAATGTTACAGATACTCCTCAATCAGTGTGCAAATGGAGCAGATGCTACTCTGGCATGAGTGGCCAGTATATGCAAATAGTGCAGCATGGCGAGACAACTACAGTGAGTGCACGAGTAATACATAATTGGCCCCACAGAAATGTGACAACGAACTCAAGTCAAACAATTTCCAGCTTGTTGTAATGGAATTATAGGTTAGGTGTTTAAGAAGTTGATCGCAAGAGGGAAGAAGCTGTTGGAATGTCTACTAGTTCTAGTTAGGAATGTCTACTAGTTCTAGTTTGCGTTGATCGGTAGCGCCTACCTGAGGGAAGGAGCTGGAAGAGCTGGTGACCGGGGTGCAGTTTTGAAAGTACCATATTTTGATTGATTTAAGGTGACCCTAATTTCTTTTTTTTTTCTCCAAAAACTGACAAGTAAATGGTGATTTCTTCTCAATATTCTTTTTTTTTTGAATTCCTGATTTTGTGGGTTTTATGAGCTGAAAGCCCAAATTATTTCAAAATAAACAAATAAATACTTGAAATTGTTTAAATTGTGGGCCCTGAGTCTATAATCTATGAAAGTTTAACTTTATGAATGGAATTATGGAAATAAATAAACTTTTCCATGATATTAATTTTTTTTGGAAAAGGTCTGTATGTGCCCTATTATTGGCTGGTACCAGTCCAGGGTCCACTTTGCAAGAGAGCAAAGTCAGCTGGGATACTCACCCGTGACCTTAATGAGGATAAGTGGTACAGAAAATTGATCGATGGATCGCCTCATCAATCATCAGCATATCACACTTTCGTAGTCATGACAATTTACCTTCTTGTAGATTGTGTTTATGTAATATACAGAACATACATTTTATGTAATATACAGTAAATCATGCACATCCATGATGTGTTCAACTCATTCTTCTCCATGCTTCACATGAAAGTATACCCTAGCAAAGCATGTTTTTGTTGTGCAGGTGTTCTTCTTGGACTTTGGGAACACAGTGTCTGTCCAATGCAACAGCCTGAGGGAGCTCCCATCTGACCTCCAGTCTCACCCCTTCCAGGTAGCAACAGTGTGATTTATCACTGAACTCCTTCTCACTTTCCACCATGTTGATGAACAGAACGACAAATGGAGAGCTGTCAAATGATATGGATCGTCTGTATTTTGTTATGGAAATCACTGAACGTTGACTCATTCTGCCTGTAACACATATTGTTCCGGATATTAAAAACAAAAACAAAACAGCGTTCAACGTTAATGGCCATTGCAGTGCTGTGTCAGGCCACTTAAGATGTAGATGCTAATACAAATTAGATTAGGTCCACTAGCAACTGATCCCGGCCCGTGGGTCTGTGTTTGCTGGGACACAAGCTGGCGCGAACAACAAGGAGCCTCTTGCTGAATCAATTATGAAACGACGCTCTAACATGCATAGCACGCCGTAGCAAGTGGCAATGCTTCTGCGTCCCTTCCAACGCAAGCTTTTCGGTCACACGGGCCAATCAGCCAATCAGTGTATTTCTTGTGATTTACACACATGGTCACATGGGTTACGCATCCAATTGGGTGCATTTACACTCAAATGAGGAATTGAAGAACACTAGCAGCCTGGCCAAGCGGTGTGGTTTCGTTTAGCCATCCTAAAACAAAATTTTAAGCACAACGGTTCATTATTTTATATCGAGACAAGACAACAGAGCTATGGAGGCAGGCCTTTCTCTGTGGAGTTTGAATGTTCTCCCTGTGCCTGCGTGGGTTTTCTCTGTTTACTCCAGTTTCCTCCTACATTCCAAAAATATGCATGGTAGGTTAATTTAAGACTCTAAATTGTCTGTGGGTTTGAATCTGAGTGCGAGTGGTTGTTTGTCTGTGTGCCCTGCAATTGGTTGATACCCTGCCTCTCACCCGAAGTCAGCTGGGATAGGCTTCAGCATACCCGTGACCCTTGTGAGGATTAAGTGGTGTAGAAAATGGATAGATAACCTTTATTAGTCCCACAATGGGGAATTTTGCATCCTTTCAGCAGCAATAGTGGAAATACAAAAAGAGCATGCAAAATAATACATTTGTGCAACAAGTACACTGAAGCCATAATCAATTAATGATTACAGTTATAGAGTAATAATTATGTTGTGCAATTGAACGGTATGCAGAATTCTTTTTATCCTATTACATAAAATACTGTAATAACTGTCTTGTGGTAATGTTCTTGACAAAATTTTAAAAATATGGAAATTCAGACAAATTTGGACAAATTGCTCTAGAAGTGCTTTTCTACAGGTTGACAGCTCTGTAACTGCCTTTCTCTTGCTCTCAGGCTCAGGAGTTCCAAGTTATTGAAATGCGTCCATCAGCTGAGTCCATCATCTGTGGCAACCAGTGGAGCAGCCGTGCCCGTCATCAATTCATGGCACTGGTGAAAGGCCGCTCTGTCATTGTTTCACTGTACTCTATTCTCCACGAAGTGATGCGTGTGCAGCTGCTCATGAGTAGCGATAAAAGCATAGTCGACATCTTTGTGGAAGAGGGTCACGCTGTCCATGTTGAAGAGAGCTTTGATTCCAAGGTAACTTGGCATTTAGGAGTCAACTACTAAAAAACACATTGCTTTCCTTTCATTCAGTAACAGCATGATTAATAATGTAGTGCAAAACAAAAGTCAACCAATTTAAATTCAGACATTCCTTTTGTCTAGGTAAATGATGGCGCCCTTAACGTAATATTATTGTTGCACAACCTTTTGAGGCAATCACTGCAAAGAAACGATTTCTGCAACTTGCACTGAGACTTCTGCACCTGTCAACAGGTATTGTGGCGCAGTCTTTGTGCGCAAACTGCTCCAGTTGTCTCAGGTTTGAAAGGTGCCTACACGGTGCTGTTATCCATTCTTGGGTGTTTTTTAGCTGTATATTTTTGGTCATTATCGTGTTGGAAGACCCATGACCTGCCACTGAGACCAGCTTTCTGACACAGAATCAGATTGAGCTTTATCGGCCCAGTATGTTGCAAGACACACAAGGAATTTGTCTCCGGTAGTTGGAGCCACTATGGTATAACAACAAACAGCCAGTATGACAAAATATACATTTAGGACATAAAAGACACAAGTATGGAGTGTCATTTAGCAATGAACGTGGACCGCTAGTGTGGTGATGCTGATATAATGGTATTTTGCAAACGATGCATTAATCAAGCAATTTAAAGTGACTAAAATTTCAATGATCTGGTACAGTGCGATTGCGCAAATGGTGCACAGTTGTATTTGCCCATTCTGCATACATTCACGGATGTAATGGTAGCGAGTGTCTATGTATTTAGTTCTGCTGTGGTCCATGGGATTCTTCGCAATTGTGATGGCTCCTTGCTTTTTGTCCAGGATCATTGTGGGCATAGCTTTCATTCCAAGATCACTCAGTAATGATCTCAGCCAGATACCTTCTTGAGAGGAAGGTTTGCTGTCATAATATCCTGCAGCATCTGGATTTGCGTTGAACTTAGACACACTACTCACTGCTTGAGCTTCAGTCTGGTCGTGTGGCCATTGAAGCATACAGCAGACTTCCTACCATTGACTGTCGACTGTTTGTTGATGCACTGGGTTACTGACACCATCACTTTTCCCCAATTTGACAGTGGCATGAACAGGAGTTGGTACAGGATTTGTATTAACCAGTCCATATTTCCTAACTCTGGTTTCAATGTGCCGGCACGGTGAGCAACTGGTTAGCACATCTGCCTCACAGTTCTGGGGACCGGGGTTCAAACCCGGGCCCCGCCTGTGTGGAGTTTGCATGTTCTCCTCGTGCCTGGGTGGGTTTTCTCCGGGCTCTACGGTTTCCTCCCACATCCCAAAAAATTGCGTGGTAGGTTGATTGAAGACTCTAAACTCCAGGCTCCAGCAGCCCGCGACCCTAGTGAGGATAAGCGGTAAGGAAAATGGATGGATGGATGGTTTCAATGTAATGCTTCTAATCAACCAACATACAGTTCTTTCCTTTGAAGTGGACTACAGAGTTGCCCAGGATAATGGACAGCTCACCCACGTGTTTTATCTTGTAGCGCTCATTCAGGGTCGTTTTTGGCTCGTTCATGCTCTTAGTCAACTGTTATCAAAATGAGATCATCCACATAAACAGCAAGTATCTCAAGCTTTTTTCTTGATCTCACAAACACACATCTGATGTGCTCTGTTTGAATCTAATTTCCATCATGAACTCTGTGGAAGCCTTGCTCCAACAGTGAAGCGGCTGATTCAGTCCATAAATTGATTTTCTTTCAGCTTGCACACCAGGTGAACGTGTAAAAACAACCTTTTCTGTGTCGATCTGGACCCATAACCTATTGAACGTGTACGTGAGCTTTAATCAAGTGCACAGCACATCAACAAAGTACAACTTACATCTGTTATGGCAAAATGACAAAATATACTAGTATATATTTTTATTATTTATTATTTTTTTGTATTATCCCATAGTTTACTTCAATAGTTCTTTGTTCTTGTGTGGCCTTTCCAAATCTACTTAGTAGCTTAGTTGTTTAATGTAACATTTGGTAACTAGGACAGCAATGATGTACAGCATGCGACAGCAATGACGTAAATAACCTGAGTTATTTTTCATTCTTACTTATGAGTGCACTTCCCTTCTTTCATCCTGTCTTCAACCTCCCTGTTCTCTCAAGGACAAGATAACTGTGTGAATAGGTCTTTCTTTCTTCTTTCCTCATCTCCCTCCCATTTTTCATCATGAAAGAGACATCATGAATAACAGGACCCTCTATTGTCAATTACTGTACTGCAACACCAACAGTTTGTTCCATTTGTGTATCTTGACTTGAGTTACTATAATCAATTGCAGATCCAAAAGAGGTTTCCAGATGCTGTGTGCGATTTTCATTCTTAATGACAAATCTTTTTCTTGCAGCAAAACCATGAGGTGCTGATTTCTCTGTACAAAGACATCAAAACAGGCATGTACGTCCCCAATGCTGCCAGCAGTTCCTGGAAGGATCGCAAGAAAGAGGAGAAGGAGCTCATTGACTGCCTCCTCTCCTACTTTTCCAAGCGCACCAACCCTTATTCCAGGACAAAGGCAAGATAAGATTAAAGGCTTTAAAATGTTTTTGTATCCCATATCTTGAAATTATTGCTGAATTAAGAAAGAATTAAATGAACTAATACTTACCAGGAAAATTTAGTACATTCAGGAGGTGCATATGCAGAACCTTTGCTCTGACTGTGACCCTATTTAACCAGGAAATGTTGCTATTTAAATTTACATAAGCCGAAGATTTTGGGCACACCCTATTTGGATAACTACAAACCCCAATTCCAAGGAAGTTGGGACATTGTGTAAAATATAAATAAAAACAGATTACAATGATTTGAAAATCCGTTCCAATCTATATTCAATTGTACATACTACAACAAGGTATTTAATGTTCAAGCAGATAGTTTTTTTTGTGTGTGAAATATTCACTTATTTTGACTGCAACACGTTCCAAGGGCATGTTTACCACTGTGTTACATGACCTTTCCGTTTAACAACACTATAAGCATTTGGGAACCGAAGATACTAATTACACTGGGGAACAATTTGAAAAAAAAATTCTGTTGAGTTAGATTTGTATGTTTTTTTTTCTAGCACGTCACGTTTTTTTCTCCTCAGCTTACCCTTCAGATAAGCAAAATTCCACTGATTAGACTTACCAGCTCATTACGATTGGACTTAGCTACAGCCACTTGGCAACTTGTTTTTGCAATCACAATTGAGACAGTGCGGTGAGAGGTGTGTGCCGCTCCCAATAGGTCAGTACTATCAATGTCTGCAAACAGAAAGCTAGCATAGTAGGAATTAAGAGGATCTGTGCTGGCTTTTCTCTTCAGTTGCTCAACAGTCCGGGCTCTTAGTTGTCGTATTTTTGCGCTACATAATGCGCCACACATTTCAATGGGAGACAGATCCGGACTGCTGGCAGGCCAGTCTAGTACTCTGACTTTTTTACTACGAAGCCACACTGTTGTAACACATGCAGAATGTGGCTTGGCATTGTCTTGCTGAAATAGGCAGGGATGTCCCTGAAAAAGACGTTGCTTGAATGGCAGCATATGTTGCTCCAAAAACAGTATGTACCTTTCAGTATTTACCTTTACAATTGTGCAAATTACCCATGCCATGGGCACTAACACACTCCCATACCATCACAGATGGTAGCTTTTGAACTTTGCACTGATAACAATCCGGACGCTCCTTTTCCTCTTTGCCCTGAAAGACACAACGTCCAAAATTTCCAAAAACTATTTGAAATGTGGACTCGTCAGACCACAGGTCAATTATCCTCTTTGCGTCAGACCATCTCAGATGAGCTTGGGCCCAGAGAAGCCGGCGCAGTTTCTGGGTGTTGTTGATATACACTATGGGTTATGCTTTGCATGTTAGCGTGTTAATTTGCATTTGTAGATGTCGCGGAAAACTGTGTTAAGCGACAGTGGTTTTTTGAAATGTTCCTGAGCCCACATTGTGGCAAACTTGAGGCTACAGCGCAAGCAACATTTCTTGTCACTTTAAGACTGTTCCATGTGGGAACATGGTACGCCATTGTACTGTACTGGAAAGAAGAATAAGAATACATTTGATTTTTTTGCTAGCTGTCCACGACCCACCCAAAATGGCTTCTCGGCTCCCTTTTGGGTCCCGACCCACTAGTTGTGAATAACTGTTCCAATTTATTGTTCACACCACAGGTTCGTCTGTATGGACCAAGCAGTCCTCACAAAATCCAATTCCACTGCTTGTACAACAACACGTACAGCAAGTAAGTCTTTCAAAGGCACAGTTCAAGTCAAGAGGTTTGTGCCTCTGCTTATTAATGAGCTGTGTCCTTCTCCCAGGACTGTGTCCATAGATCGATACAGCATCAACAGCATGGCTCTGAACGAAAACCCTCACTACAAGCACCAGAGAATGCTGGTGGCTGGGAGTGTGTTCATCAGATCATCAGGTGCCAGGGAACTTAACACATACCTCAAACCATAGTGATCAGTGATTCCCAACCAGTCTGCCGTGGCACATTTGTGTACCATGAGATTATCAGATGTCATGCGGGAAATTATCCAATTTCACTTAATTCAGGGGAGTCAAACTAATTTTACTTCGCAGGCCACATTAACCCCAATTTGATCTCAAGTGGGCAAGATCAGCATATTGGTGGCTTAATTAGTTATAAATAACAACTACAATATTTAGAGGTGTCACAATTAAGAGTAATCAACAACTAATTAATTATTAAATTAATCGACAACTAGTTTGATAATTTTAATCATTTCTGGTGCTATTGAGCGGGCAGGTCTGAGAAGCAAACCACTTCTCCCATGATACCCTGCAAAGTACACAGGGAATCATGGAAGACGCGCAATGCAGGAAATATCATGAAGCATTAAGCAAAACACTAAATTTAACTAGTGGAACGTCCTGCAAAGCTTAAATCAAAAGTATGGACGCATTTTGGTTTTGCAGTAATCAAAAACGATCATGAAAACATGACTGACTGTTGCAAAATAATTGCTGACCGCAGTCATCTACAAGTCTTAGTATATGTGTAATATGAAAAGCTACTAAAATTCCAAGAAGCAAGAAAGGCCAAATATCAATTTGTGAGACATTTCTATGAGGTTTTCCTCATGACAGCACGAGAGCTAAAATGTTGATGAACATACTTGAGCCAAGGTACAAGATTCCATCACGGGCATACTTCAGTAAAACGCTAAACACAACAAGATAGTTGTCCATCACAAGCAAAGAAGAGCAATATAACCACTACTGGGTAGTAATAAATATGATGAGAACATTTGAGCATTACAAATTTTGTTCAACGACAGTAAGTGTGTTTATTCTTAACATTTGTATTATTTCTGTGTTGAAAAACTGAAGTAGCAGGTAAATGTATTATTTATCCGACCTGAAGAGATGGTAGTTGCACTTAATTCAAATGAATGTATTTGCCCTTAAGGGTTGTTTGTTTTATATCCATAGTTAATTTTGATACCTTTACAAGAAACAAAAGGAATTTAGGGAATTTCACCTGAACTGTGTAGTATCCAGGTATTTATTTCACAGTCCCACAAGTGGAATTTTTGCCACTGAATCATTTCAAATCATATCGTTATAGATGAACCAATATCATTCTTGAATCGAATCAGCAATTATGAAACGAATCAACTCATTAAAACGGAGTCGTTCCACGAGTAACTCATGCCACCTGTGTATGTTCTAGGCTTTAACATGCCTTGTGCACCCCCTAGTGTTAAATAAACTTATTACAGTGTTTTGTTGCAGGTAACAACATTGTTCCAAGAGACACCTCCATCATGCCAGACATCCCTGGACTACCTGCAATTGTTTCAATGCTCTTCACCCCCATCATGGAGTTGCGGTTTGTTTTACATGGACATAACCAGTGCGCTGACACAGACTTCTGACTCACGTCAGGTTCATGTCTATTTCCTTTTTTAGCACTGATGAAGAGAAGACTCACTTCACCGGAGTACTCTGTGGTTTGGGGTGGAACAATGAAACACAAGAAGGCATCCTGCCTGAACATGACATGGAAATGGCCTTTGACGTTAAGTTTGATGTTGAAGACATCACTGAGGTAATGGCAAAGCTTTATTGGGTAAATGTAATGAGATCCAATACAAGAGCTGCATCCAAAAATCTGCCTTTGCAAAGATAATAATGCTCAGTTTTCATTGGCACACACGGAACAGGTTTTGCTCCACTTGTGTAGTCATTACAGTACGATTTCAATTGTGCAGCTCTGATTAGATGAAAGGTCTAAAAAATACAGTACAGAGATGTGAAAGATTCCTTGCCAGGTATAGAAAACGCTTGACTTTAGTTCTTGCTGCTGAGGCTGGCCCAACCAGTTATTAGGTTTAGGGGGCCATTACTTTTTCACACAGGGCTAGGTAACTTTGAATACTTTTCATTAATAAATAAAGTCCATCCATCCATTTTCTGTACCGCTAATCCTCACTAGGGTTTGAGGCATGCTGGAGCCTATCCCAGCTGACTGTGGGCGAGAGGCAGGGTACACCCTGAACTGGGCGCCAGCCAATCGGAGGGCACATATAAACAAACAACCATTCACATTCACACCTATGGCCAATTTAGAGTTTTCAGTTAACCTGTCATGCATGTTTTGGGATGGAAAAAAACCTAAACAGGCACAGGGAGAACATGCAAACACTACACAGGCAAGGCTGGATTTGTCCTCCGAACTGTGAGATGTGCTAACCAATTCTCCACCGTGCCCCATAAATAAAACCACAATTTAAGAAGAGCATTTTACTTGGGTTAGCTTTGTCTGATATTTGTTTTAATGAGTTTAAGTGTTGACGTGGGGCAACTATGCAAAAAATGTGTTTGAGAAAAATACTTAACAAAACTGTACTAGGGATGCACCAAAATGTTTGACCACCAAATATTTTAAATATAAATATAAGTACATCTTCGGTTTTCGGATGAAAGACTTCTGTCATTGAAAAAACATGACCGAAACGGGATGTTGTGATGACGTAAGCAAAAAGTTTAAAGCTCTGGGCAGGCTATGTAGTGCATAGCCCCGGTCTCTGTCGCGGCTGGCCGAGCACTGCCTTGGAGCTCAGAGTAGGATTACACTTTGAAGAAAAAGAGGTCGGAGGGGCAGCCACTAGAGGAGACCACAAAATGGTACGGGTTAGCCCGCCCAGAGTACTTTCTGGCTGGTCACGAGGACTGGAACTTCGCGGTGCACTGGCATGGAGCTCGGGATAACATTAGACTTTGGAGAAAAAGTGGGGAAGAAAAAAAGAACTGGCTGGAGTTAGTGGTGCCTCATGCCTCTGTGGCCGCTCAGGGTGCACCTTGGATGGCCGAGGTGGACAGCGAGCGCAGCATTCCCCTGCCGCAGCAACCAGCCATTGGCCCAGGGTGAGATTGCTTCCTGGCTGCCTTGGGCTGCCTCTCCGGCGGTCGTGAAAGCGTGCACATCACTTGGTAGGAACCAGAGAGCTCGCACTTAGACAGATTTCGCAAAGTGCAGAAAATTATCCAGCTGAGGAATTCTTTTTTCTGTAGTTTCTATTGGTTTTTCTTGGTGGTTTTTTTCCAGCCTTGGTTTCCCATTTTCAGTTTCCAATTTGGCCACTGATTGTCATTTTGGTTTATCACTAACTACACTATATAGGCCTATATCAGCAATTTCCGGGAGAATTGGTTGTCATCTTGTCTGGAGACATCTCCAAGACCTCATCCTAGTGAGAGCACAAGCAATATTATTGGTTTCCCAGGTCGCTGGAGTCGCCGCGACTGATCAGCGTGCGCAGTTGCGGCGACGTCTCTGCCAGTGTGATACGTCCTTTACTCTCAGACTTGAATTTCACCCGCAAGAGATGATACATTTGGTAAATTATAGAAACTTTCCAGTGTTTTCAGTTTTGCAGTTCTTTGATTACTTTGCCTTCAGATAAATGCTTTGCGAGTGGCTATCAACCGCCTGGTGTGTGAAGGTCCGAGTGGCACCATCCACTTGGGACCCGACAGGATAGGCCAATTTCAGGAGGACTGTCGTGAACGTCTCATCAGGTCCCACCCACACTCCTGCACACTTCTGTTGTCAGAAGTTTAGTGTAATGAAAACAGCGATTCATTACCAGTTTCATATAGATTGTTCACCAAGTCACCTCCGAGGGAATCTGTCACTCCAGTGCACTACGAAAAAGCAGGGAGGTGGAACCAGGTATGGTGCTCATTCGTGGTCTTTTATTCATGTGTTAACTTATGAAACTGATTATTGGGCTTGTTGATATGTTGCATTCTTCTGTGTGCTGTTTCTACAGGTTGAGCCTTCACTCAAAATGGACAGCACTGAGGTTGGAACTGGCAAATCAAGAGGAGTTCTCTTTGAGCTACATCCCCTCATTCTCCTCAACAACTGATAAGCTATGCACTGCATTTGCACTATTTCCTCTCTTTATATTTTAATTTACTTCAGGAGTTTACGATTTATTTTAACTTCCAGTGGGACTGTAGCTTTCAAAGGCAGTTTCTTTGTCCATGTTTGTTGTAGATATTGTCATGTCGAAGTGTTTGGTTTTATCGCTGTTTTGGTTTATTTTTTTGTATTTTTTTTCTTGTTCAAACAGTTCCTCGGCAGTGGCAATAAAAATAGTTTGTTCCAACAGATGGCACTTGCCAGTCACTCTTAGGTCCTGTGACCCAACTTGCCACCATGCACACTCATGCACGCACACATGCGCACGCAGGCACAAAGTCACACACACAGACAGCAGGCACAATGTCACACACACACACACACACACACACGGTAATACAAGCTGAGTGATGTTTCTGTTCACTGCCTTGGATGATTTGTTTGTATTCAAATCTCCCTTACCTAAATATCTTAACATATTGATTCCCCGTACACTGTTAATATGCAAATGTATTAGCTGATATTGTCATCAATGAAAGAATGTGACCTCGTCAGTAAGTCAATTAAGGAAATGTTATCCATCAAGGTACATTTATTTTGTCATGTTCTTGTATTTAAATACATAGTGTAAGTGCAAATAGTTAAGAGTTCAGGGTCTAGGGAACTACACAGTATAGTAGAACATAGTACAAAGTTGGACAGTTATTCAAACAAGCTTGTTATCACCAGATACCCCTTGTCTTCATAGTAGTTGTACAACAGTACCCACAACATTAGCATGTGTGTTGTTCCTTATTGGTATACAAAAGCAAAAAGCTATAATACCACATCTAAGACGCATATTTTAAAATTAGTTTGTGCTTGGAAACACCAAAAGGAAATCGTCTATACAGTCCCCTCCAAAAGTATTGGAACGGCAAGGTCAATTCCTTAGGTTTTTTTTATTTTTTATTTTGGGTTTCAGATCAAAAGTTCAGAATTCCAGCTCTTATTGCATGGTATCTACAACGAGATGTGTTAAACAACTCAGGTTGGGTCCAGTGATAGACTTAGCCAGTCTAAGACCTTCCACTTTTCCACCCTGATGAAGTCCAAGTCAATCAAAAGGCCTCAGGCCAATAGAGCATGGATTTTACCTCCTGAAGAGGAGACTGAAGGGAGAAACCCTCACAAGCAAGAACTGAAAGAGGCTGCAGTAAATGCCTGGAAAAGCATTTCAAATTAAGTCAATGGGTCGCAGGCTTGATGCATTTATTGCAAGTAAGCGTTATGCCACCAAATATGAAATGTTATTCACTTTTAAGTTAATTTAATCTCTTTAGTCTCTACAAATACTTTTGCTCACTTGAAAAGTGGGTGGCTTTAAACAAAAGGTGCTCTGTCCTGAGTTGTTTAACACATCTAGATGTAAATGAAATGAAAGCTGGCGTTCTGAACTTTTGTCTTATATTCATCTTTTGATCTGAAACCCAGAAGTCTTCATTATACAACAAAAACAAAGGAATATACCTTGCCATTAGAATACTTTCGGAGGGGACTCAGTGTGTGTGTGTGTGTGCACACACACACACTGTGAGAAGCCCCATCTGCTTACTTGAACATGAAGCAGCGAACATTGGCAGCAGAGCAAAACTGTGGCCACTTAGCTGTATTTTTTTTTGTGCCACACCATACAGGTTTGTGGTGAACACTGCAAAAGCTAAAATTAGGCGTGGTTTTCAAAACGGCACAAAATATAGCAAATATTTACCCAAAGCTCGACTTCATGCTTTTTTGAATAATAAACACAAACAAGTATTGTCTCTTTAGTTTTTTGAGTTGTGAACTTGTATACCTAGAGGCGTTATGAATGTGATTGTGTGTTTTATTAGTGTTTACACTGCTCTAGACAGGGTGAAGGCTTCTCTAGTGGATGCTTTTAGAGAATACCAAGATGACAAAGCGTGATGCCCCTTTGACGGTGACCGCGCTCTTCAAGCATGAGCGAGCGTCCTCCATGAAACTTGTGGATCTACTCCTCCTTTCTCTTGGCCCCAGGGATCTTTGCTTGTATCCTAGACACAGATAACAAGTAGGAATTGCATGTTTTTGATAGGATTAAGTCTCGGTTAGACAGTAAAGCACCTGCTGCTCCGTTCTCTCTTTTTATGGTGCTCAATTGAGCCCACACGTTAGGTTTTACTAAATAAGGAGAATGATGGTGGACATTAAAAAAAGTGCACTTGTAACTACTATAGGTTTTTGTTTTTTTCCCACACCTGGATGTTGACCATTGGATGAAAGACTTTTAATCTTAGTTTCAATACATAAGGGACTGTTCTTTAATGCTTAAGTCTTTATGTGCTTTGAAAGAAATTTCTGAATGTACACTCACTTCCCCACCACAGAGTTGACATGGGTCCATATTAGTCCCACGTATTGATCTATCTGTGCCTAGAAGGGGGGGGGGAAAAAAGGATGATTTTTTTATTTTTTTTTGTCTAATAGACCTTATGATGGTTTAAGGTTGAATATCTTTACCTGATGCTTCTCATATACCACGGGCATGGTGAACATGGAGACCACAGCTGTAGGCATAAAAAGAGGCATTAAAATGCACTGTATTCTCACTCAATGTGTGAACAAAACTACTTGCGTATCTTGGGCAAACTGTGTAAATATCTACACTACAAAGTTATAGCTCCTGACACACTGACAGAAATGCTGCCCTACTTAGGATTACATACGTAAAAGCTAAAAATAACCTGTGTATCCAGTTCATACCGTCACATATTGCTCCCGATGTGTAATGCAAAAAAGGTCTCTTAAGTCAACACGGGGTGGAGTAAGACACAGAGTGGGGTGAGTCAGGGTGACCTCACCTAGGATGACCAGTGTCAGGCCGTTGAAGAGAGCGCCCACATAGGTCAGAAGCCACATCAGCACAGCAAACTGAACAGAAAATCGAATTTTAAAATGGTTTTCCTTTCATTGTTGGTAATGGAATTTAAAAGCCCCAAGAGCCAGATCCTGCCATGAGATGTTTCCACCAAACATGGTCTGCTCGTCACGGTAGAGTGAGGAATGTTAAAACCTGATCTTGCTCATGGGTGTGTGTGTTACTTGCTACTTAAATGTGTGACATCATAGACGTGCGTCACAGGGTACCCAGTCAATGATTTCAGCAAAGTAGAGGTAGGCCTACTTAACACCATAAACAGAGGACAACAATGCAACATTTTTTGAGCATGTGCCTGTTTTGTCCTTTCCATTCCTATTTTTACTGGTAATTCCTGTTGTCCACCCTTTTGGTATGTTGGTTGGTACATCAATGGTAGGATGCCACAAAGTATGGGAGTTAAGATTAGTAATTTTAGCACACTAAGTTGCTTATACATCAGAAATCCTAAAGAATCGTGAACAGACGCAAACTGTCCTGCTTGGTGGAAACAGGACTTGGTGAAATAACTTCCAGACCAGTGCCAAAAACGGAAAAAGTGATTGTATGCAAACCTTGAAAGAGTCAATCAGGTCTTGAACAAGGAAAAGCCTGCGCAGCTCCCTCATGCAGGTGTTGGTGTAGAGCAGGATTTTGTCAGCATATTTGCTAATTTGTTCCTGGGATAGAGAGATTTCCATCTCCAGGTAGCCTCTGGATTGATGCAAGTACAGAAATTAAGTCAATCAATATGCAAACCCTTTAATGGATGACAAAATGTGGTGTGGTCATGGTTCACTCACTTAAAAGGATGCCCCTCATCCGTTTTCTGCACAGCCTGGAGCACAGATTTGTAGATGCGGAAGCTGATGGTGGCAGAGAGGGCAGCCAGGGCTAAGTAGGCCCCAACACTGACCACGCTGAACTGGGTCAGGGAGAAGAGGAGAAGAAGCACGCCGCTGAACACGGCCCCTGACTGCTTCACATTCCTCCAGTAGAGCAGGTCAATAGCTGAGGGGTGAGGACAGAGACAAACTGGGTTACGACCCACAAACAGCGTGACCAGTTATTCAGTAATTCGACTTTTCATTAGTCAAATATGTTCTCGCACCCCCTACTATGCCTGTTTGACAGTGGATGCTACACACCACACATCTGGGTCAAATAGCTGAAATATGTCATTTATTGGCATCAGCACACCCTTGGTTCTGGTTCTAATCTAGCTTCCTCGTCCAACTATGCAACCCAGTGCCAGGTGGAGTTGTCGCTATACATCCATACAGGCCCCTTTGCTGGTCTCAGTTCGTTCATCACGGTTGAGAGCGATCTCATACGTACACAAACATACATCCCATCCAAACGAGCCAAAAAGCAGGCGTCATATTGCACAAGTTGCCTGAGGAAAGTTAATGATTGACCCGTTGCTGACAGAAATGGGACCACAATCAGCATTTGTTTTTTTAAAAGATAACGGTTCAGTGTGACATGGCCACACTGATAAGCACTCAAATGATGGATGGTGATGTATGGAGAAACTTCGTACTTCAACACTGACCATGCCTTTTGTTGGCTTTGCATCATCTAGAGGTGTCAACGGTGCCCATCTGTAGGTCACCTGAAAATGTAGGCTGGTTCCCATGGTAACAGATGCCTTTTATTACCATTATGTACATCCCTGCTAATCCGCCGACAATAATATATTCACCGTGCATTCGTTGGAGTTGACGCCTGACCAGGCCTTATCATGTCTGTATGCTGAGAATAGTAGAATTGCTCCTGAGAATGATCCCTCCGGTGCCTTTCTTCTCCTTCCAAAGCAGTGCAACTGCTTTTTTGCCTGCTCTAATTTTAGCCATAGAGTTGTCAATGGCATAGTGATGACGGCCATCTTTGCTTGCCACTGAAAAGGCGTCTGTGAAGTCTGGAGAAGACCTCAGAGCGCTTCAGACTCATTTTGACTATGTGGGTGCACGCTCTAACGGTTCCCCTTACTTTCTAATGCAACATATATTCATCGTCTCTTCTCAGGACGCAATGATGTGTTGCATATCTGTCAAGTAGAAGTAATCAGGAGGAATTGGGAATGGCGATCGACATGCTCTGCCATCCCTATCTGTGACGACAAGCTGGGTCTGTTGGAGATGCTGTGAGAATAACACATGCATGCACAGGTGTGTACCTACTGCACTAGTACCCCCCTTGTACACACACACACACACACACACACACACACACAGAACGCAAAGCAGCTTTACTGTAGAGACCGGGTAAGTGCCGCACAGCCACATTGTAGAGGTTAAAGCATTAGCTTTGTGCAGTAGAAGCGGGTACTGACCTGCGGCTCCCATGGCTGAACAGGGAAAGAGGCAGCTGCTTTATTCACGGACAAAAGGAGAGTGTTGGGGGGGGGGGGGGTGCGTTTGTCCCCCCCTTCACACACGCACGCACACATTGCAGAGGAAAGGAGGTTCTACAACCGCACGAGCCAATCAGCAGCTGTCTGATGAGTGACAGCGCTTTAAGGGGGGCGTCTATGGGTTGGGTTGGCAAAGAAGCACAATGCAATCCAGCACACACACTCCCATTTCGATATGGTCTTTTAAGCTCGGGCAGCACTGCGGTCTCGTGGCAGAGTTTAAAACCAACACTTTAAAACTACCATTTGATGCTTTAACATTCAAATTGAATCCCTTCTAAAGACGCGCACATACAGTGGCCATTTACGGGTGCTACATCACAATGGTTTGGTGGAAATAGTCTGCCGAGCACCTGCCTGATGCAGTTACCATAGCTACCATATTCGCTCCATTTGATCACCGAGAGATTGGAGAAAAGGAGTGGGGGGGAGGTGTTCTTTGGCAGAGATTTAGTTGGTCTGAATCTGGGGATCCATAGGGACATAATGAGTGTGCACCCCCGTAAAGATCAAGACTGCCACTCCCTTTTACTGTGGAAAACAAAGGGACAAAGGCAGGTTAGCAGAGGTCTCTTACCAGTACAATGACTCAACCTGCATGTAAAGGGATGAGGAGAGGAGGTCAGTCTTATGACTTAATATATACAAACACACAAATTGAACAGACAACGCTTTCGTCATTTCGTACAGAATGACTGTTGTGCCATTGAGGGGCCTGTTAGCTATTAGCGCCCATCGTCATCATACATAAAGAAAACAGAGCAAGTGATTATCACCCGTGACAAGAATAAGAATCCCTCCCACCCTTCTCTTTTTTTTTTCCTGAAGTGAAACTAGTTTAGCCTGACCTCATTAAATCACTGAAGACATCCTTGTGGCCTCAAACAAGTCATCAGCCCAAGTGTGCAAACATGCAATGGGACTTCTGCTGCCAAAAAGTTTAAAATGTAGGACTTGGACATGTTGCCCTTTGAAACATCCAACTTTCATATAAAATAGATTTATGAACACAATTTACTCACCACAATATTAGCTACACTTGCACAATCTATGCATAAAATTACCTTTTACAAAATTATTTTGCTCAATTTTGATTGACAGTGTTAATTTGTTGAATATTGTTTTGTAGATGCAGTTTGCAGTATTGCACTGAGATGTGTTATACATGTTTATTAGCTTTCTCAACTACTAGTCCAACAACGTTGGTTCTACTCAACGTTGCGACTGATAGAATAGTTAGCAGTTTGTAAGGAAAACCCGGTAATACACAACAGAAGCCAACATTCACAGTGGAGTATAATTTTAGTGTGATTCATCTTAATTCCCTCCTGCCCTCTTTGCATTATATCTGACACATGCATCAAAATGACAAGGAGTGACTGCACCATGTCATGTAAATATATATCTAAACATCTTAATAATCTTGTACACATTAATGATGCAATCACTGATAACTTTGAAAACATTAATACAGAGGCAGCAAGATTTCACCAGGCTATGCGTCTGCCATATTTAAACATACCTTACGCATTTAACAAGGACATGCATTTACATGTGCCCCCCACTGCATGTATGTGAGATCCTATCATTATGGAGAAGTGGATGTAGCTGCTTCACTTCAAACACTTGTCCGGTTTAAGATCAGTGAGTCAGTTGTAGCGCATATAGAATGACGTAACACCATCATTGAGGCTTTATTTACTCAACTCCTGTGAATTGGCGCACAGCATCTTTTACCAGCGGAGGCCACTATTTGAAACGCGGGATTCAACAATCGCTATGGTTTGTGGATGCATCCTACCGGATAACTTTAAATTGACATCAATGTGGTTACATAATCAAATTGCTCATGCAGCCATAGGGCTAATAACCAACTGGTATTCTGACATTGGAAACTTCTAAAATCGGCATTTAAAATCAGAGGCCAGTCGGGAGGTGATGATGATGCTCTCTGGATGCAAACAGAGGGAGGATGTTTCTCCCCCCCATCATGTTCTACAAGGTACCATGGTGGTACAGCAGATAGCTCTGATGTAATCGGGATGGGTGTGCCCTGGTTACCATGGGAACAGTGTCAGTGCTGGCCGGATTCTCATCGTGGCAATAAAACGGCATATGCATGTAAAAGCAGTACCGTTTAAATTGTATATATTAAATATTAAAACTAATATTAAATATCTTTGCATGCATGTCAATATGAACAGCATGAATGCTGCTATGTATGCAAGTTACTCTCATCACTCCCCCCACGCTCCTCCCGGTTTTGTCCTCACACATGTAACACAATTGATTGTGCCATCAGGGTGTGTCTGTGCAAAAGGGAGGTAAGTGACATTGTTCTGTTCCCCGACATTTGACTAATTCAGTGATTTACGCACGTAAGCAAAGCACACTCAAGAGTACACATTTAAAGAAATTGGAGACATTTAAGTACATGCAAGACAGACACATAATACGTATGCTCGCATGCATGCACACGAACAAATCCAAGCAAGTACCCTGGCCCTTCCAGCCGCTCCAGGAGCTTTCCTTCTTCATCACGTCTGCAGAGGCCTGCATGCTGGTGATCACTTTTATCCGTTCTCTCGCTTGCTCTTTTCAAAAAATTTTTTACAGCGTCCACCTTCTTGTTTGTGCACTTCTTCTGTGGCTCGTGCTCACTCGCTCATCGCAGAGAAGGCATGAATGGTCGAAAAAGGATGCAGAAGCATGGCGCAGATGACAGTGAGGGAGGGAGCATGGGAGGGAGGGAGCGAGGATTCCTAGATGCTGCTGGCTGGCAGAGCTCACGCACTGATGCTGTGGATTGGCAAATGTGTCTGTGTGTGTTTGTAGCTAGGAAAGGGGGAAGGGGTGCAAATTGTAAACATCACAAGTTGCTGCTGCAACAGCAAACCAGCCATGCGATGATTAGTAGTCAACGGGGATGAGAGAGTGGGTAGGCTTTTGTCTTGAAAAGGTTTGCAGCCTAGGTTTTCGCAACAAAAGCTTAACCAGTGCCGCTAACGGACGGTGGGAGGCAAAGCAGGCTAATCCATCATCATACAGCGGTATATTGACTTTTTTAGTTTTATTTCATTCTGCAACCAAGATCGTAACTCACTTTATTTTCAATTCATCCATCAATTTTTGCTATTGAAATTAATTGAAATTCCATTATTCCAGCTACCAAAAAAACCCATAACTTTTTTGTTATGTATTTTAATCAAGAAAAATAGCCCCGTATTGTATAAAAAACTGAATGTAATGAAGTAAACTGATTTTGCAAAGTGTTGTATTGCACATGTGCTTTAAAGGGACGCGGCCTAGTGAGTAACGTTAGGAAGCTGTAGTCAGGTTGGCTTAGTTGGTTGGATTTGTCTGCGTGTGAGCGTCTGGGCATGAGTTGTGGCTTTTCAGCAGCTCCATGCGATTGTCCTTTGTCTGTGTGTTTGACTGTGCCATTCAATAAACGGCTGAAAGTGCATCAGTGACTGTGGCTCTCTTTGCCATGTAAGGGCACTACAGTACCTTTAGTGCATCCATTTTTTCCCCCACTTCACTTGAGTAGCAGTGTGTCTGAAGCTCACTCGTTTTGGCTCTCAAAGCAAAAACAATCGACCAAGTGACTGCTCATAACGCAAATAAACTAATCAATTGGGGCACTGGTAAATCAAGGTACCGCTTTTACTTTCAAATCATTAAGTGTTGAATGCTTGTATTTATTTAAGATTGTTTGTGATACAGTATGATTTTCTTTAAAGGTTGAACATAGCTGACCCTGCTGAGGACTGCAGACCAGTTGTGCTGTGACAGTATTTATGGTTGTGTTAAGCTACTCAAATAGCCAATTTCCACTGTGACTCATTGAGTGCTTTTGCTTTAATAATGAATATGGAGAGGCATGCATTTTGCATGCAAGCTTAAGCACAATAGTCCTTGTTTATTACATTAGGACGTGTGTGTTTACTGACTTCCTCCCCCAGAATAAGGGCAACTGCAAATGCAACAGATATATGGAAGATGTACCTGAAACAAATACGAGTGAAACTGCACAGTCACCATGATGTCAATAGTGACAGGAAAACACTCCCTTGAGCTACATCTCAAATAACCCATCCCCCGCCCCCTGTAGCCGACCCCACCTTACACCTTCTGTTCACTGCAGCCTCCACACTGCCAACACCCACTACCAAGTAGAAAAAACAGATTCTCTGAGCCAGACTGAACGTGCTCCCCCATCGGTGTTGCTATGGTAACTGGGGATGAAGCTCCAACCTACGGTGCTGAACAAAGATACACTGCTCCCTCTAGTGGTGGACAAACAGACATGACCTGTTTTTTCCCCCCTTGTATTTCCAGAACCTTCTCACAATAAGTAAACAAAACAGAAAGAGCTCGATCAGAAGCAGTAAAAATACTTGGCACCTCAACTTCCCCTTAAGTTGGGCCTGCAAGTATCGTTAGCACCCACTAATGATATATATTCATGTCTTTTAAGAGGATGCATCCAAAGAAAAACATTCTTTTTTAGCCATTAAACAATATGGTGTGCAAGTGTAATCCCTTAAATCACTCCTAAGGTCCTTTATGTAAACAGTGAGAGAAAAGATGACCAATAGTAGGCAAAATACACATTCTAAGGTTAAATGTGCATCTTAGATTGAATAAACGCCATCTGACTGTGACTCCCATGTCTGCTTTACCTAATCCCAGGATTTAAGAGTCCAACAAACAAGGAGCAATATGCTGCAAAATGCATCATCTCTACAATTTAAATATCACTCTTTGCTCACAATCAGCTAATTTCTTGGTTTACAGGTCTGACAATAGTTTGTCTCCCTTTTTCGCATAGTCAAGATGTGAATTGATGAAATTTAACTCTTTTTTTCTCCTTTAAATACACCACTAGGGGGAAGCAGACTCACGACAAGGTCTTCACACGTGCACATAGAAGCAGAGCAGCTGGGTAAGTCTGTGTCTCTCTCTAAACAAGCCTGTTTAGTTTGTGGCCTTGTCAACAAAGCAACACAACAGCATGCCATGTAGCAGCTTGCAGTAGGCAAACCAAGTCAGGGAATGTATTGCTAGTGCTAATAGGGCTATTTAAATTATGGTCTTTTTGGCTGAAAACTGATCAACAGTTCATTTACGAGACACTGGCAGCTTGAAATCTGAAAACATTTGAAAATGCGTATCAAAGTGACTTTTTGAAAACTTTATTGATTAGGTATGAATGCTAAACAGTTATCTGTAAAAATGGAGGACATGCATATGTGTCGGCTTGTGTTCAGTCTGGGCATGTTCGAGTACAGCACATCACAACCAAAAAAAACCAATGTAGTACTGAGGGACGGGTGGCACAGTGCCCGACTGGTTAGCACATCTGCCTCACTGTTCTGAGGACCGGGGTTCAAATCTGGCCTTGCCTGTGTGGGGTTTGCATGTTCTCCCTGTACCTGCGTGGGTTTTCTCCCACATCCCAAAAACATGCATGGAAGGTTAATTGAAGACTCTAAATTGCCCGTAGGTGTGAATGGTAGTTTGTTTACATGTGCCCTCCGATTGGCTCGCAACGAGTTCAGGGCGTACCCCTCCTCTCGCCCAGAGTTAGCTGAGATAGGCTCCAGCATAACCTAGTGAGGATAAGTGGTATGAAAAATGGATGGATGGATAGTGAGTGACAGAGGTGCTGTTGTACTATTTGTTTCGCTCCCAACTAAGTGTACATTAACCACTGAAATGCATTACTTACAGGACATATATACAATTTTAAACACACATACAGTGAATCATCTCGATTCGCAAGGGCTAGGGACCAAATCCCGCCTCGAACAGCAAAAATCTGCAAATTGTAGACTTGATGCCCACCCCCATGTTAATAGTTTAAACCTACTACTACTCAACTAAAATCTACTCAAACAATGTTCCCAAAACACTTAAATATACTTTCAAACTTATCTTACAACAGTACCCTTGAAAAGAAATGGCTTGCATCTTATTTGATTTAATTTAAAAAAAAAAATATATATATATATATACAGGAAGTGTGAGAACACTGATGTGTATGACACCGCTTCGCAACCTCGTTAAATACCGATTACTACTTTCCTATTAGCCATTTTATTACAATTTTGACTCGATGATACATAGACTGTTAAACCTACTGAGCTCGTTCATCACGTTGCTGTTTGCTGTCAACGCTAGCTACTCCTCCACTAGGATGGCGCCATAGGCGCGTAGCTTTTTGGGGGCATCTTAGGGGTCATTAAAAAAAGAGCACAAAATATGTGGATAGGTGGGAATAGGTGTTTTTCAGGGAATAGATTGTTCTACAGAAAAATTAGAGGGTATGTGAATTGGTCAATGACGATCAGCGAGGGTTCACTGCATAGTGTATGTGCAGACCAATGGTATGCAAAAGGTGGTTTAAATAAGTCTCTGACAGCATTAACTCTGGATTGCTATTCCTCAATATTGTGGGATATTTTGAAAGGTGAAACAACTGACTAAAAAAGTCAAGCGCTGGTTAATCACAACACATAGAGACAGTAAGGTTTGGAAAGATCAAGATGGAGAAGAACTAAAGTATAATCATTCTCACCTTTTTTTTTGTTCAAACCTTCCAGGAGGAAGGAAGGAGTTGATTTCCCAAGATCCACTTTGCCTTCATTGGTCTTCTTGTCCTCCAGATTGAACCTCTCTGGACGCACCTCTGGGGGCACAGTAGCAGTCGGAGGCTTGGGCTTGCTCAGGCGCTCTTCCTCTGCTTTGACCTTTTCTTTGACCGAGGGCTCGGCTGATGCAGCCCGAGGGGCACTGCGGGCAGTAGGGACACTTGGAACCAGGGAA
Source organism: Phycodurus eques (assembly GCF_024500275.1). NCBI lineage: Eukaryota > Metazoa > Chordata > Actinopteri > Syngnathiformes > Syngnathidae > Phycodurus > Phycodurus eques. The sequence continues at coordinate 13,544,176 of NC_084538.1, read as the reverse complement.
GAGGGATGGCCGGCTCCGAGATTGGGGCTGCCCACGCCCTGCTCTCTTTTGGGACTTTCTTCTGATGCTGACTCAATGAAGAGGTCGCTGTCGAGCTCCGCCTCTCTCTCCTCACGCAGAATGCTGTAGGCTGCAGGTGGGGCATGGTTGCCGGCCAGGCTGGAACCAACCTTAGAAACAACCGGCGGGCTGTCAAAGGGACCGCTGGACTGGTTGAAGGTGCCCTTGCTTTTAGGTGGTTCGGCAAACGGGTTGATATTGGCCTTGGGAGAATCCTCAGACACCAGTTCAATCTCGGAGTCTCCAGACTCTGCACTGCTGCCATCTTGGTCCCTGCCACCGACCTGTGGACCTGGACTATATTTGGTAGCTGCAGACTTCGCTGCATCAGCCTTGAACACATCATGGGAAGGGAACTCTTTTTCTGCAGAAAAATAAATACTACAGTCTACTATGAATTCATCATTCAATCATTCAGACATATATTAAATATATAGTACTGTAAATTACGGGTGCACAAACATTTGTGCTCAAGGGCCACATTTGATTTTTAAAACAGACAGATGGGCCTGGTCTAATAAAGAAAATGTTTCCAAAAACGTGTATTAAAAAAGTTTATTTTAATGAAATAATTCACGTTTTACGTTTATAATTAATTTACCAATTTAATAAAAAATAAATTGTAAAAAATAAATGTATGTAAAATGTATGTACTTATAACAAAAAACTGTGATAAGATAATGATTTTTTTTAGATGAAAAACAATGTAACAAATATAGATAGGATCCTTGATAATGTGAATGCTTGGAGGCCAGATTAAAGAGTGGACCAGGTCATTTTTGCTCACCCTTGCTGTATATGGACAGACTTATTGGGACACCTGGTCATTGTCATCAACAGGAATCCAAAAATGTGGAGTTGGTCCACCCTCTGGAGCTATAAAAGCTTCCACTCTCTTTGGAAGACTTTGTACAAGATTTGTTGTGTGTTTTGTTCTCTTAATAGAACGTTTGTGTGTTCACGGGTCACTGACGGACCTGAGAGATTAATTAATATTCTAGTTAATCCCAAAGGTATTAATGTGTTTTCTTCCACACCAAAGTCATCGAAGCATGAATGTCGCTTTGCGCACTGGGGCACATGCTGGAACCTCAACTTGCATCCTGGAACTCAAAACTGTTCCCACAAACTAAGACGTGTCCCAAGACTTTTTCATTTAGTGACTACTCGGCAATATAACAATAAAACAGGCATATGTGCTGTGCTTACGTGTAGGTGAAGCATTGGGGGTTGAGGCGGGGCTCTCGTCCTCTGGTTCTGACAGGGTTACAGTGGGGACCCCCTGCAGGCCCACACTAAGCACATTTTCACGATCACGATCACACCCAGTGGCTGGAAGGGGGCGCTGCTGAGGCTCGGCCTTGGATGCTGGAGCCTGCGACTCGGTTAGGGTGATCTTCACGGGGCTGGCTGACTGTGGTGTGCCTCCCCGGTTCTGGTAGGAGCGGTAGTCGGACGGCTCCTCATCAGACGGCTCCTCCACATAAGGGAAGGAGTGGGACCCCAGGGCTGGACCTAGATTCTCATCTTCTTCCTCTTCTCTTCCAGGGTTCTTATCGATGTAGCTACCTAGTGAGTCACGACCGGTCAATCCTGTGTCCACCAGGTTGTTCAGCGCCCCCTGCTGTTGGTCCTGGCGATCATCCCCATGGCTTATGTCCATGTAGTTGTAAGATTCTGTCTTTTCTAAGCCTGTGAGAGACTTGGGCATGTCGTTGGGCAGGTTGGACATGGTCTTGGTGCTGGAGCTGAAGGTGTACATGTCAGTGGAGAAGTGGTCCAGGCCGGAGGACCCAGAGGAAGCCTTTACGTTGTCAGACAGATATGAAGATTCTTGACCTGATGTAAAGCTCTGATTGGACAGCAAGGAGGTGTACACGTCACCATAATTCATAGGCTTCCTGAACAGGCCTGACATTGGGTCACCTATGAGTCCATCATGGACACGCGGGAGGAGAAGAAGTAAAATATAATTAGTGATAACTACAAAAATGGAGATAGCTTGAAAATGCACAAATCTGACACGATTCTGTGTCAAATGGCTCTTAATGTCATAATGTGCTTGAGGTCAGACTGGATACACAGTTTTGCAGCCCAGCGAGGCACCACTAACAGAGCCTACTTGTGCCCAAGCGGTGGACAAAGGAGGATTGTTCAGCCACCAAAACCCACAGAGCCACAACCAGTGTCTGTTCTAAATCATCCATAACACTAATGCTGCGTCTCATATCCAGAGATGTCAAATGTTCCAATATGGTTGTTTTTTTTTTATGGGCAGTTGTCATATGGCTGGTGTTATGGATAAGTAAAAATGTGCCGGAGAGGACATTCTGCACGCTTATTTCAATAAGTTGGACCACTGTCAAAATCGTGTTGGAATTTAGGTCATCATACATCTATAATTGAAGTATAATATAAAAGTATTAGTATTGTTAGTGTTGTTTGGAATCTTTCTGGTGTGTGTTTGTTTTGAATGAGACACGTGTTCTTTGCTAAATCATAATGTTCCTGACAAAATATTGAGAATTTTCCTGAGAGGTGATGATAGCGGTTGGCATCTCTACATATCCACCGTCAGAAATGGAATAGAAGACAGGTACCCTTAAGTCTACATTACTGTATCACATAGACTCCAGTCCATGATGACTGTTCGTACCTTTTTCAGGGCTAAACATATTTATGTCATAAATCTACGGTATAAAAGCAATACATCTCATGGTACCACCCCGTATAACAAGGCACCGTGTCCCTACATCAGTGAGGTCCTTTTTGTGTGTGCAGTGAACTGATGTTGAGCTGTGCAGATCCAGGCATATGTGGCGCATGCCGCTGACACATCGCCATACACAAATCCACCACCAGTACTTCTTTTTACACATCAATGCAGAATGCTAAAATGTTACTTGATAAAGGTTTTTATGATGGTGACAGTTTGAATATACAATGGACTATATCTGCATTATTCCAATCGGGGAAAAAACATTTTTGAAATCTGAATAAATCAGAGGTCAAGCGGTGTCCCCTCAGATTGTATTCAGCCTTAGAAGTTCCACTGTATTTCAAACCATCTGGCCAGAAGTAAAGGTTAAGTATTATATAATATATAAATAATATATATATTCTATATTGGCACGGTGGACGACTGGTTAGTACATCTGCCTCACAGTTCTGGGGACCGGGGTTCAAATCCCGGCCCCGCCTGTGTGGAGTTTGCATGTTCTCTCCGTGCCTGGGTGGGTTTTCTCCGGGCACTCCGGTTTCCTCCCACATCCCCAAAACATGCGTGGTAGGTTGATTGAAGACTCTAAATTGCCCGTAGGTGTGAATGTGAGTGTGAATGGTTGTTTGTTTCTATGTGCCTCGCGATTGGCTGGCGACCGGTTCAGGGTGTACTCCGCCTCCTGCCTGAAGATGGCTGGGATAGGCTCCAGCAGCCAACGACCCTAGTGAGGATAAGCGGTAAAGGAAATGGATGGATGGATATTCTATTTTGAAAAGTAAAACTATAAGTGCACAGTGACTTTTCCATCACCCAGAATTATTATGCCCAACAATTGACCGGTTATACATACTGTAGGAACAGGCCGTAGCCATGCTCATGGCATATATTGTATAAACCCAGCACCCACTCATACTCAATACTAATATTTGTGCTGTGTACAAGTCTCGTTGCCCCCTGCTTCTGTCCTCTAGCCCCCGCTTCCTCCCGTGCAGGGGTGGCACTATAAATAGTCTGGCTCCAGCTGCTGGGCTTGGATGAGGGGGTAAAGATTTAAAACTGCTGCCTTTGGGTTAGCAGTAGAGGGAGCATGAAGACTGAAGTGACAGAGGAGACAACAGTTCAGGACGTCCCTCCCTACTTCCTCTCTTAAAAGCCTCTCCACCCTTCCTTTCTCCCTTTGTCATTAACAATACACCACGTCATGTGCAGCACAGTCATAAGTCACGCTACGCATCCAAGCTGAGACCCAAAGGAGGAAATGAAGAATACAATCTGAGACATTAGCCCGTATGATCCCAGTATGAGACAGTGCCACAAACCTCAGTCAAACGTTGACAACAATAATCTTTGTAAAGGCACAATAATTGATAACACTCTTATATTGACTGTCATTAGATTGTGGTGCTGTACCTAATATTGTGGCTGGTCAGTGGAAACTTGATGGCATTTGTTCAAATTGTGCCCAGTGACATGAATGCCCTTGATGTGATGCTAAAGCGAATCAACAAATAATCCTCTTCATTCCACTACTAGCGTATAGATCCCCTCAGCCATCACCCTGGCAACGCCTTCATAATCTAGCACTCACTGATTCAAAACACTGACAAATTCCTCCTCGGCAGATGTGGGAAGCACTCGGAGCCACTACACGGCGTGAAGAGAGGTGATGTGTAATGCTCTGAATATTCACTAATCTGAGTCAGGCCGAACTGTGGGTAAAACACCCCCCTCCTGCCTCCCCCAGGTTCTCTCCAACTAGCGCCACAACTCAGCGGGTGTTGTATAAGTCATCTGCATCAGTGACGAAGTAGAATGCTGATCTTCACTGGCCGTGATGACAGTGGCTCTGTGCTGTTAGTTGAAAAACCTGCAGTATTGAGACTGGGAGCATTTTCAACCGAAGGGACCCACAAGGCTCTGACAAAAGCTTTGCCACACTCACATGGGATTAGAGGCGACAACAGAGGGATTCTCACACTGATGCCAACATAATTATGTCACTGAATGGACGGATGGTTAGATTTATAAAAAATAAAAATAAATAAATAAATCCTGGCGGATGCTCGGTGAAGGGGGCTTTCGTTGTCCTGAATTGAATGCGGGCTGACAATCTGTGCTAGGTCATATACAGGGAACTTGTACGCAGAGCAGAGATCATATCAAAAAACGACCCATGTTGCAAATTGATTGCATGGGAACTTTTGGAAATGACAGAAAATAAGTCCCAAATTTCTCTGTAGGGTTTTCAACCTTCAAAAGAGCAGTAAATGTGCTGCTCAAGGATGATTCAGTTACTCCATCCATGACCTTCTCAACTGTGGTGTTATGTTTCAGGAGTTTGCTTTCACTCCATGACCTTGTGGGAAAAAAATCTATCAAGCTCCTGTTTAATCTCATGAAGGCCATCTGTGCCTTTTGCTATTTAGCTAATATGGAATTTGTTACTCTGTTTAGACGGCTTTCAACTGAAAATGTAGATCGTTTTGGCATGCAAACCTTTGAAAATTGGTCTCAAATGCCACTGCCACTCCCTATTTAACACAGTTCTACTCGCTATTGATGCTCTTCCATTGACTGTTTCTAGTACCTGGTCAACCCGCATGCCAAGTGTGCTGAACCAATGCAGTACAGTACAATACAGGCAACCCATTTTGGGTGGGTCGGGATGATCTTGGAAAAAAAAGTGCATGTTTTTATATTCAGATTTTTTTCTATACAGTACAGATAAATTTCCATACTGAACATATTAGGTTACATATTATAGGATACACATAATAGGAACATTTTAGGCTCAAGCCGATACTTTACTCCATCAACAAATACAGTGCAGCTCAGCCTCTGGCTAGCGGACATCATGGCTAGCAATATGCTTTTGGCAGTATGTAAAAGTCATTTAAAACGGTGTATGAAAATACAATATACTGTACATGTGTTTTCAGAGGCAATTTCTAAACAAAAAAATGTCTTCTATAAAAGTGGGTCATGACTAGGGTTGGGCATCGAGAGCCGATTGGAACCGGGAATAACATTCCGGTTCTCCCGGAATCGTTCAAATTAAAAATCATTTCGCTTACCAGTTTCAATGCCTACAGTACGCCGACCCCGAAGAATCAGTGGCGAAAATCAAAGACGCGGCTGCGCAGTGGTGAACAAAAGTGTGTTTTAACTATCTTAAAATAAATAACCAGTCCCCTCAGTGCAAAACTTGGATTAAGATTATATTGTGCAAAGGAGGCTTTCACTATGTTTAGAAGTCTGATGACGTGATCCTTCCCGCTCCGAGCCTCAGCCTACACTACGCGGAACTTCAGTCAAGTCAATTGGATGAGTGTGAAACAATAAAATACATACGTCTATGCAAACATTGAGGCACCTAACAAGTTGAACGGTGGGTTGCACTCTGGTTGCACTGATGGTTTTGAACGTTTACTTTAGTCTTCAAACCAATGTAAGAGCTGATGACAGACACACAAATTAAAATAGAAATTACTATACTGGAAAGAAAGTACAAACAGTCTCACTACAAGTTTAAAGGTCAAACTAGCAACTTTACATCACAATGAATTGGGACAAAATTCGCAAAAACGTCTCACAGTATCACAAACACTAACCCTGTGTCTCATCGCTGGGTAGGTAAAGGAATCGTTTTAAAGAGCATTTGGTTCCATTCATTACTCTTTCGTTTCATTTTTATTTTTACCGGTGTCGTGTGAAGTTATTTTTCGTGCCAAAATGCTGAGTTCCGGTGCAAACCCTTCAAAATAAAAAGCGACATGCTTAAAACAGGATGTCAAGTTAAAACTTGTACATGTAAACCCATTTGACGTGATAAAGCAGTCGCAAATAAATATTTTATCAATGCTATATTGAACGTTTAGCGGAAAAAAATAATTAATGAATATTAATTCAATTCCACACACGTTGCCTTTTAGTTCATAGGTTTGCGGTTCAACAGTTGAGTAGAATAAGACAAGATGAGTCATAATATGATTGTGCTGGGAGGTGATGAAGTATACGATTCTTATGCAGTCATCACGTTACTCAAACTTGTAATGACTTCTAGATTAGCTTTACGTGGCCACTTACTATCCTATTTCAACATCTGTGAAGGCACAGAAAATGGTGTTGACAAAGGCGGTGTAACGAGTGAGAGCAGGTACAAACAAAATGACTTTTACGAAAATAGAAAAATAAGAGAGAAAAAAAGTTCCACTGAAAATTATCGACTGTTCTGAGTTGCAGTGATCCAAAGCAATAGAAGCATGCAATTATGGCATGACGTATCACTGCAGGCCACAGAGGACAAATGTTATTGTTCCATTGGCTTAAGGTAGATCAATGAAGAGGCAGTTTGAATAAAAGCTATTTGGATTCTGGAGCTGTGATGTTGTATTGATTTTTTTTCTTCTTCTTCTTTTTTTCCCCTTTTCGTTCCCCTTGTCTTGATATTTATGGCTGAAGAGTGTGCAGTAGAGTGTATACTCCAAACTGTCAATTGAGTGTAACTTCTGATTGGCATTTCACTTGCATCACAAAGCAGAATATAGCATGAGAGTGTGAATTTGCTGAAATAACCTCCATAAAAAACAATGCAGATGTAGTTTTGTGTGTGATAATCGCACTAATCCCATGAGAAGTGTTGCAATTCCCTGCGCTGGGATTTACCTTCAGCACAGGCATGAGAGATGATGGACACAGACAGAAGCATCGTATTACACGTCCTGCCTCTTAAGCATTCTTGGCGTAAACACAAGGGGCAGTAGCACGTCAAATAGTCAGACAGAGATTGACTGACATAAACAAAGCCTTGATGTTCTTAATGTCCACCACAACAGCAAACTTTACAGAAACAATGACATTTATATCAGTCTGGAAAAGGGTAAAAAAGCCATTTGACAGGGTTTGGGACTCCAGTGAACAACAGTCAGTCGTTTTCCAAAAATGGAGAAAACAAGGAATAGTGGTGAACCTATTCCAAGAGTTCAACAAGGACTGATCCAGGAGGTCAGAAAATAACCCCGTAACAACATCCAAAGAACTGCACATTAGAAAGACACTGAGCAAAAAAGGCATCTATGAGAGTTTCAAGTCGAAAACTACTGCTGATAAAAAGAACACAAACACTCGCCAATGGTGTTAAGCAGAGTGTCGTGCACATCCTCAACACACCCCAGGACAGCAAGGTACATACAGTACACAGTTGACAAGTAGGAGAGCACTATTACCTGCGTGTGTTTTGATTTAACAAACATGTCTGTTTCAGTAGTCCTAAGTCTAGGCACTTTGTTTTCTCACTGACCTCAGTGTTGAATGAACATTAACATTTTCCCAAAAACTCTGATGATGACTTTTGATGAAATATTCTGGGGACTGACAAGACAAAAGTTTAATGTTTTGGAAGGTGTGCAGCCCATTTGATCACAACATATTTTACACATTTATTTATTTATGTACTTTTTCACATCACTGTAAATGTATTGGACATGCTCTTAATGGCAAACTTGGACCGTGAAGACTAGTGACAACTCCAAGTTGTAAAGTTGTAAAAATAGACTTCGATTATGTAACAAAAGCTGCCTCCCAGACCCCCCCCCCCCCCCCCCCCCCGAGCCACTTCATTTGTATATGGTCATATTCTAAAAAAGCAGACTTCAAGTCTTTATTTTAAGCATCGGAAAATAGATGAATGCATCATTTGCGCTATCTTGTTAAATCCTGACATCACTCACCAATGAGGATGCTCACACTCCCACCACAACTGCACACTTCCCCTGTTCTGTTTCATCTCCATCACAAAGTCTGAAGAGACCTTACAGAGACCTGAGACCTTAAATGATTCCCAGCACCCCTAAACCTATGATCCTAGTATTGCTCCTGCTTACACTGCTCCCCTTGGGAGAATGAGCCAAGCTCTCGACATGCAGCTAAAAAGCAGTGTTGGCTCATGTGCGAACACTAAGTGCTTTGTGCACCCGAGACACACAAAGAAGAGCCAGACAGATGAGCAACAGCCTCACCTTTGTAGTCCCTGATGACATGCTGACACCACTGTCTGATTCATTGAGTCGGCAGGTGATTGTGTATTTTGATTACATTGTTACATGTAAAATGTAAAATGGTTGTTTGTTTGTATGTGCTCTGTGATTGGCTGGCAACCAGTTCAGGGTGTACCCCGCCTCCTGCCCGATGATAGCTGGGATAGGCTCCAGCACGCCCGCGAGCCGAGTGAGGAGAAGCGGCTCAGAAAATGGATGGATGGATGTATGTTATAGTGCAGCCATTTGCTGAAATCATTTAAGTTCAACAAAACACGTCCTTGTATATGATAGATATGAAGTATGGCATGACTGTGTGGTTTTGGTGCCGGCCCGTGAAATGAGAACGATAGGCGCAGCAAAGGCAGGAAGCCAGGCTCCTTGTTTTTTTTTTAACATCTCATGAATTTTTCAGTGAACTCGTGAAGGAAAAGTGCTCGGCACCAGTTTTCATTGTCAGCCTTAAAGCTGCGATATGCTGAGGAGAAGGATAAACTAAGAAGGCACATCTTTATGTTGAAGCATGACTTTAATTAACAGTTGGGGAAAAAAATACTAAATTGCAACTACAGTCCAGTATATCCCTCTATACCTCCAGTATGAATGCATTTAATAGAAAATCAGGGCAATTAAATGTCTTCATTACACCTTACAAGACACTTAATTAGGTACACCACACTACAGAACGATAACTTTTTATTGACACTGTCATGTATTCATTTACCAATATTTTTTTCCCAGCAGAAGCCTGAAGATTTTGGTCTAACATTGACTGTTATTTTGAACTGTTCATAATTCCTTACACCTTGACTAAGGTTCCAGAAGGAAAAAAAAAAAATGAAGAAATGAATAAAAATGGCACCAAAGCATGACGTTGCCACCACAATGCTTCCTTGTAGGTGTGGTGTTCTTTAGGTGATAAACAGTGTTGTGTTTGCCCCACATATCTTTTGGAATTATGACCAAAACGTTCAACCTGTGTTTCACTAGACCATAATAAAATCTACCAAACACGTGGGAAAATGTGTTATGGTCATAGATAAGGTGGAAGGAATTTTGAACAATTCAAAATGGCAGTCTGTGTTGCCAAAACACCTTCAGACTTCGACTAAAAAGTAATAAAGCCTGTTGGGAAAAGCCGACTAGAACATCTGAACTTTATTTTAATCAGAGGCACTTTAAATGGCAGATGTGTACTGACTCCCATTTGACACGAGTTTGATGTGGATTGGTTAATTATCCATGCCGCCGCATCCCAGTTATAACACACACGCACACTTATTTCAGTTGTTTACTTTTACTTCCTCTCTTGAGACAATTTTTTTTTCTTATTGGAGTGTGTTGTATGGGTTACAGGTCACATTAAGGGTGGAAAGTTTTTAAATGATTTATCTTCGTCTCATTTTTTTAAATGTCTGCCATTTTAACAGGGTTGTGTGGACTTTTTTCTATCCCCTGTATATGTAATAATCAGCATTTCTGGTGAGTATAACACATTTTATTTAAATAATTTTGTGTACTATTAATGCTTTATATAATTGTGAGTTGATGGTGGTATAAAAGGTGGATTAAGTCAGGTAAATTTATAGTATAGATTACAACCTGCTCCAGAGCCATATGTGGCCCTTTCATCCTTCAGCTGTGGCTCTCTGCGACTTTGGAAAGTAAATAGAGTATTTAAATTCAATTAGTTCTGAAATTTTTCCAAAAGTTATTCAAATTTGAATATCATGGTGCTCTTGTAACATTAAAATGAAGTTTCTTTTGGTTTGTCTCTTTGTTTTTTGTCAGTCAAAATATGCATCACAAATGCAGATGCATGAGGGGCCGTTAGGGACATTATTCAGGATTAGCTCTCACACTTACTATTCAAATGGTTTCACACACAAGCAAACTACTGAAAGGCTCTCATAAGGACTACTCAAACACTCTCATACACATGAGTCTTGCTCTCATTGACACTACTCAAATACTCTCATTGCCTACTCAAATGCTCTCATTAACACTAGTCAAATGCTCTCATTTGAACTACTCAAATGCTCTCACACACGCGCCTTGCTCTCATCAACACTACTCAAATGCGTTAACGCGAGCGCGTCAATCACATTCTCGCACACATCACTGGCATTCACGTCAATCATGCTCACTTCGTGACTAGTGTAAATCTTTTATTAGGTAGTTCAATTCAAAAAGTGAAATTATAGCGATGAACTGCACGCTGCACACACTCAGAGTGAAGTATTTCATATTTAAAATCTGTATTATTTTGATGATTGTAGCACATAGCAAATAAAAAAAATCCCCATACTGAGAAACTAAATTATAACGTCAAATGAAATAGTGAATTAATTCAAGAAATAAAGTGATTTTTGATGTAGAAGTTAGACTAGAATTAGCCCTCTGAAAAGTACTTCAGTGTTTAATCACTATGAGTACTGAAGAAAAACTTTTCAACTATATTCTTATTTATTGAGATGTACCTATATTTAAAAAAGTCATGAAATATTTGACTCTGACTGTGTGTAGCCTGGAGTGCATATCTATGACACGAGTTTCACTCCGACAATTAAATTCCTTCATTCCCTTTGGACACCTAAGTAGGTACACCGGCGCAGGGGAGCTTAAACGCGACTATCCGGCCATCCTGCCATCCTGCCTGCCACGAACCGTATATGTTTCAGATTGTAACGCAGCGGTGTTGAAACTCTGTCTCGAGTCCAGGAGTAAACACACGTCCACCGCGCTTTAGCCCGAAAGGCACATTTATTCGGCACCATCCGCGTCCGAATAATGGCGTTTCGCTCTTGATAGATGAGCCAGCCTCGCCCTTCGTCATACACGACACGGCTTCTGATTGGCCGACCATTACGTCATATCCTACAGCACTTACACATTAAAAGCAGCCATTTTAAATCAATGAGGAAAAGCGTTATTCTAACACAATAATCAACAAGTATACGACGTATATACATTAAACATATATATGTATGTACTATACAGTATAATGCTATGTAACGCTACTGCTTAAGTTAGGCTTACTATTGTACTTGTTTGTTCCGTGAGATTTTTCAATTGTAAAATATGTTTCTTGGCTCCATAAAGGTTGGCAATCACTGCTCTAGTGAGCTCATGTATTCTACTCAATCAAGGTCAAACCAACATTACGACATGATAATGGGTGCTAACTTACTGTAATTAAATTACTTTATTTTTAATTAAATTACTTCACCCACACCGAAACTAATTCGACAGAACGGTGGCGAGCCATATCGTATTCGGACTACGTGAACATACCTCAAGCGAGCCTTAAATGAACGTCATCTCCTGTCCTGCGCACCGGTGACCACCAACACAGGTTCCCCCCCCCCCCCATTTTGTCCTTATAATAGTCGGCGCGATCCACTCGTGTTGTCATCGCAACGGTTACTAGTGTATCCGGTCGCATTTGACAGGATAAAGCCCAAAGATCGTAAAAAACGGGATGCGGCGGTATCTGAATACCAGATTTTATTGCAGTCGTCTGACATAGTGCAATCGTGAACGAGCAAATTTGTCTCGTAATCTGATCAGGCATTACGTGTTGTCTGTCTTACACCGCCGACATGTTTTTTTTTTTTTTTTTTTTTTTAAATAACTTTATTGGCCTGTCAGATATTTAGAGTACTATGTCAAAAGACACGCGACAAGGCTAAAAATAAACTAGCTTTTGGATTCAAAGATACTGTGCAGGATGGCAACGCGGAGTAAATGTCTTTTGCGGAGCCGATCAACGGCGAATTATGACGTGAAAGCCGATCAGCATGAATTGCTAATTATCGTCCGATACCGATCAGGCCGATAAAATCGGTGTAAAGTATAGAATAATCTATACAAAAGATACCAAATGTATGCCACGCCACTGGGTTTTAAGGTAGACTTTTTGATAGTTATTGTGTTCGATGCCACTGAATTCTTCGTGTGTACCTAATAAAGTGTCTTGGATGATGACATTTTGAATTGTCCGGTTTTCCCCCTTACACTGCATTAAGTAATGCTGCGTCCAGTGATCGTATGTGCAGGCCTGCAGTGATGTCAGGTCATGCTCACTGTTAATGCATGCTGCAAATTGTTCCAACACTCCTCCGTGGTCACATAGAAGAAAGCATTGTCAACATTCATTGTTTATACAGAGCGGGAGGAATTTTACTTTTCACTGAGTTAACCCTGTGTTAGATTGTTTATGAATTGGTTGGGTTTTATTTACATTTTTTATTTTTTATTTTTTTAAGGTATGGAGCCTGCACCAACTGCCGGCCTTACCTGTAGATGCAGTTTCCATAGCAACTGGGTGCCTTTTCCCGTCGTCCTGGTACGGATGAAATTGTCGATCCAGGTCGTCGGCCGCCTCACCGCCGCTCGGCTTCACTTCGTCGCGCAAATCGTCGAGGCGCGTCGCCGCCTCCGCGTTGCCAAACATGCGGCCGTAGTCGTCGCCGAACCACTTGTCCTCCGAGCCGAGCTCCTCGCCGGACTGCGCGGACATGCTCGCGTTGAGTGTGCGTGTGTGCTGGGTTACGGGCCTGCTCGAGTGTGAGGCAAACACGCTATGCGGCGTCTGTCAGCCGGGGTGTGCGTGGACGCGTCCTCGGATGAGGCGGTGCGCTCGGTCGTGGAGCAGCAGAAGAGGAGCGGGCGCGATTCTTTGAGTTCGCTGCTCGCTACGGCGCTGACGTCATGGTGCCCGGGCGTCTCGAGGTAGCCACACTTATATAGGAGCTGCCGGCATTATGGCATCTAGAAATGACAAGGCCACAGTATCCATGAATGTGGTAAAAACAACCCAAAATAATGTGTACAAATCATGACAAGAAATAAGGATCAGTCTGCTGGGAAACTCGTTCAAGTCGTGTGGCGCCCTCGCATGGCTCATTGGTGTACGACATCTTTCAAAATGGCTCCCTAGCAACCAAACATGACACAAGTGAGCAGGACGATCAAAGTTTTGCTGGGCTAAAGGTACGCAACTGCCATGCGGTTCTTCCTGTCGAACGTTGTTGTGTGGTTTTAGATTAATACGTACAACTTTGTGTTGTATTTATTGGGGTTGTGTTAGCTTTAATTACACATTTTGGTATACAGCTAAAAAAAATCAAAGTGATGATCGTTTTTATAGTGATGAGCCGTCAAAGGCAGCAAGACCTTAGCACTGACATACATTTACATGCTAATATTTGCATTGTGAATTAATTTATTCCCAGCATTTTTTTGTTGTTGCAAACTTTATTATAATAGATGACTGTCTACAACACAAATTCACAGCTCCAAACATTTAACCAGAACAAGTCTTGAATAGTGATCAACAGAAGTAGCATTATTCAAGATGAACACAGAAAGGACAAGGAACAGAAAATAAATACATAAATTAAAAAAAAGAGCTAACATCTAGTTATATAGCATGCTAGGGGCACGTGTATTCATATAAATACATTAAAAGCAATGCAAGATTCAATTGTTTTCAGAGCTTTTTGTTTGTTAGAGTACTCAATTGAAAATTTCCTTTTTTAATTTGTATTATTATCTTCAAAGAGGCCAAACAATATATTCTTCCAAGCAAGTACGATCTTCCTTTCAACATTATTGTGAATAAAATCATATAGTTTTTTTGCCAAAAAAGATTAACATATGGACAGTACCAAAACATGTGGACAACTCTGTCAGGCTATTCATTAGAAAAGCTGCAGTTCACATCAATATCTTGTTTATATAACATTTAGCTGGGTAGAATTGAGGGATAAGCTTAAAAGATGTTTCTCTAACTTTGTTCGTAATTAGATATTTACTCGGTAGCAGCCAGACCTTTTTTCCATGGCACATCATCCACAAACCTATTCCAATGTGGAATAACATAAGGCAATGTTGTGATATCTTTCTGGAACAATTTTGGACAATCTCACCATCTGCCGGCGGCCGAAAATTGCCGTCACAACTTTCCCGCAAACGTTGCGTACGTCTCATGACCAAACCTGGAACAGTTTCATTTGATTTATTGTTTTAATTCTAGGTTTCCTTTTTAAAACATTTGTAGCTTGACTTCCCCTTTGATAATCTTTGTTGACTATTATTTCTTGTACGTAATTGTTTTCTTTGTCATATTATTAGATCAATATTGCTTCTGACGCCGCTGCATGCTGTCATATTGCATTTGTGCATAATATTGATGCTTTCTGTAGTTGTGATGTGATAGTGGCGGTATTAAGAGAGTGACTAAGTCGGTCGGATATGTTCCAACTAAAGGCACAGCCCGCCGCTGGTTTGGCATCTCGGCTCATTTGGAGAATTCTGAGAGGTGTTGAGTGCTACATGCGATGTGGGCCTTGCGGTTCATGGCTGAATCATGTAAAAGCCTGTGTTGCTTGCTTCCAATTGGACCTCCCGATGAGGATTGTGGGTTCGATCCCCACCAGGGACCAGTGGCAGGCGTTTCGTTTTGTACCTGGGCCTTTGCTGTGGACGTACCCCGACTTAATGAATTATCAATGTCGCAATTATAGAAACGGTCAATACTATACTACAACATAATGTAACAGCATGTAACTGTGCAGTTCAGTATCAATGTTCATCAAATAAAACAACAAACAAGGATATGAAAATGCATTACACACTCACCAGATGCTTGCTACGGATGTGTTTTGCTTGTCGAAGTCTGTTGTAACAGGTTTTGCTCTGACCAACTAATCAGAGGACGGAAAAAGGCTGATATTGTTGAGATCCAGCTTGCTGCCCCCGGCTGGCCCTGTGAGGATAAATTTGAAATCGGATTGATTTATGAAACGGTCCCGTTGCTAACATCATTTAAGTTACATTGGCCAGCGCTACTGATTCTGAATGCCCTGGGCAGATGAGATTGACATCGAGTAACACATAAAGGCGGAAGACTGACTGGAGAAATGATCGAACATCCACATGCAATACTGGAAGCAGTGCAGCCAAGACAAGGCTTTAAAATGAAGAAAACGCACAGGTAATAAAGTAAGACAATTTCATGAAACAAATATTAGAATTGAGGTCGTCAATGGAGGTCAATGCTTCTGATAGTGTTGACGTCAACAGAGAAGGCTTCTTGCTGGCCCTGACAGCTCACCGCTGTCAAATTGAGCAAGATACTGAACTCCCAGTATTGGTAATGCAGTTTTGGAAAAGCAAATTATTCAAAGTCCAAGTCTGACTCGGTACAGCGTCACACCACTGAAAACTACAACCACAGTCTTGAAAAGATTGTCTACAAACGAAAACAGTTTTAAATTCCAAAAATATATCTATCGATCTATCTAAATCTATTTGTACTTTATTTCAAAATGAATTATACACATTCAAAAAAAATAAAAAAAAATACAATTTCAACTGAATAGATACATTTGAACTGCGCAGTTATTGCAACAAATATTACTGGACTCTTGATATTAGTCCAACTGTGCGTGACGTTTGTGAAGGCAAACTTATCCAGGCACCAAACTCGCGCGGTGGGCTTCATTGTGACGCCACTCTTCGGGTGCTGCAACGATGACGTAATGTCATTTTCTTTCCTTTTCTTTTTTTTCCCCCTCTCGTTGCCATGGGAACCGTGAGCACGTTTCAGTGACGTGTCGGCACGTATTGCTTGTGACGCCTGCGTGAATTCATCCACTCGAGCCCACCCGGCGCAACGGCCCCCGGCCACGGGAGGAGATGATATAAGTGGAATCGCCTATTTGTTCATTGGGAACGATGCGTTGGTAAATAGAGGCAGCCGACGAGCGACCATCTTTTGATGATGTTTGACGCCAGACGGCTAAGTAATCTAAAGTTTGTGTTAGGACGCTTGGTGCAGTTACATTGGCTTCAATCGCCACTGTTAGGTTTAACTGGATGGCCACAGAGACTTTTAGTAACCTGATAACGTTTTATAAACTATACAAACAGGATTTTATTCTCAATATTATTACATAAGATCAGATGCATTCATTAGTTAGAATGTGTTATGTAGTATATCCACAACTGAATTGGAGTGGAATAAATGATTTGGAATGTTAGTATCAAATCCCTTATAGCAGAAGTCATTTTTAGATGGGAATTGTTTTGTGTTGCATTGTACTAACAAGTGAACTTGCATTATTTATTAACATTGCATTATCAGATGCAGTCAACTTCTGGGCAGAAAGGTGCGGGACAAAATAATGAAAAGCCATGCAGTGATGAGGATGTGGTCAGAGAGCTGGTCAGTATAATAAAGTAGTGCTTCAAAATGTTGTTCATGAGCCATTGTAAATGCATCTACATAATCTGATGTGATAATTCCCAACAGGCTTAGCGCCACGGACAGATCATTAGGGGTGCCGTGGGAAGTTCTGCATTTTCACTTGATTTGTGCCAAAATGATTCATGACAAAATATTGTCACTGACGGTGTAGTGGAAATCTCACCTGACTTTGGTGCGCTTCCCACTCAGTGGTGGTGTGAATTGTTGTCTGTTTCTACAGGGTGGGCCAAACGTAGGCTTACAGTTGTTTCATGTTTTAGATGCCTGCGTATGTACCATTTTGTTTAAGGTATAGATGCCAAATATGCACACAAAAAGTTCAATAAACCTACATGTGTACGGTATCAACCTGTTCCCATTCATGCAAGAAAGTAAGTCACGGCTTCTTGATGGTATATCAGCTTTGTGTTCAACTAAACAGGCCCAGATTTCACATCGAGTAAGTACATTTGTAAGTAAATTGGGACGAGATTATCATTATTTCCGTATTCAAAATTTGCGTGACATTTTTGGATAGTGATGTGCCTTGAGATGTTTTGAAAGTCAAATGGATGCCTTCACTCAATAAAGGTCAGGAAACACTGTGACACAGTACGGAAATGGGATCCATGCAAATTGAATCTCTTTTTTGTCTATTAGGCGCTATATAAATACAAGTTGTTAAATGTTAACATGACCAGTCGTAGTATCAACCGATAAAGAGCATTTTGAAAACAGCAGACCGTTCGATTGAACTCTCGTATTGGATTGTGCAGGTGTCCTTAATGTTGTGGCCAGTAAGCATACGCTCCATTCCTCAACAGTGCATGGCCAATGGACTCTCCTATGATGACCTCGCTGAAGAGGGGCCCAGTGTCACCTCCCTGGAGGTCATCTTGAGTGGTTTTCCTCAGATGGTTGGCCTTTCCTTCTTCCCAAGGCTCCGGCAGCTTCAAATAGTGGGCCAGGGCATAAAGCGCATCGAGGGACTGGAAAGCTGTCCCTTACTCCAAGAGCTCTGGGTCGTCGAGTGTAAGCTGACTGTAAGTGAGTTGACATTCTAATACTTGACGGAAAAATAAATGTTACTCCGCCGTAATCTGCTGCTGCATCGTTGTCCTCGTTGTCCTTTTTACAGAAAATATCTGGACTGCACCATTGTCCTGGCCTAAAGAAACTCTACTTGTATGATAATAAAATCAGTGAAATAAAGAATTTAAAATTGCTCGTCAGCATGGAAGTCCTGTGGCTCAACAATAATTACATATCTCAGATACAGGTTTGCAGAACGTCTAATATTGATACAAGTCATTTTTTTAATCGTGATTTTTATCTCGATGAAATAACATTTTTCGCTATCTTAAAGGGCTTGGAGACTCTTCAGAACCTGCAAGAACTAAACCTTGCTAACAATAATATCCAAAAGATCGGTAAGCTATTTTCTGTCCTTTGCATTATTTGGGGGGAAATCAAATACATAAGCATTTTTTTGTAATACCTTTAAGGGGACAGCCTTGTTAACAACGTCAACCTTCACACCTTCAATCTGTCCGGCAACAAGATCAGCTCCTTCAAGGTGAGATGACGGAAACGTTATTAAAATTCTTACTCTTGAAAAAGAATCTGGTCAACTGCTTGTGTTCTTGGTATGCGCATGTTTAAGATGTTTTGTTGTTGTTGAGAAGAATCCATTTGACTTCTTTGATTGTCAACTTATTTCTGTCGGACGTCTGTTTAAAAAAATAATAATCACCTTGATAGTCTGCATAAGATGTTTTGACAGGAAGACATACAGAAATGTTGCTTTTAGGCTCAGGGTTTAATAGATTTATTGAAGATAAAATATGACATTTGTTTGGGTCATACCAATGTTTGTTCTGAAAAAAGTTTATGCAGGCCAAAATTATTCACACGCAGGTGAAATTGTGGGTTAAAGTGAGTTTTTGTTTGTTGAATCTTCTGTCTTCAAATCATTCATCATTTTGAATACTATTCATTCATATTGGACAATTTTGCGCTGTTCTGAACGTTCCTAGTAACTTCTACTACTTGTAGGGGAGCTACTTTGACTTTGTGTGTCTCTATATGTGCCCTGCGATCAACTAGCGACCACTCTAGCGTGTAGTCTGTCAGCTGGGACAGGCTCCAGCACCTCGTAATCATGAACAGGATATGAGATGAATTGAAATACAACAGCAAACGGATGGATGTTATAAGTTGCAAATGCGGGAATTTTTGGCAAGTACTGGCAGTTAAGCACGCGACAACAATCTACTGTCTTCTTCGTATAGTATGTCTTGGCTATGTGGTAGGTGGCACGCTGGAAGACTTATCTTACAAAGAAAAAAAATACAAATTTGAAATATATGTTGGGAAATGCGCTCTCGCTTGAGAAACCACAGTAGAGCTTTTTGACCATAATACCAAAAGGTATCGTTTGGCGCAAATGCAACACTGCTCCGCATAAAAAGAAGACAATTCCTACAAGTGAAGCATGTTGCTGGCAGCATCATGCTCGGATGCTGTTTTTCCTGGGGCCTTAGTCAACGTGGAGGAAATTAAGAACAGTTCCAGTCACTTTAAGCACAAAACCTTCAGGCTTCTGCTAGAAGGCAAATCAAATGTCAGGAAAAGCCTACTACAACATGCTGAACATTTGGGGTTAATCAGAGGCGCTTTAAATGGTGGCAGGTGTTTGCTGACTCCCGTTTAACATGAGCTTGAATGTGATTGGTTAATTCTGAACATGGCTACATTCCCAGTTATAAGAGGCTGTACACACTTATGCAACCAAATTACCTCAGTTGTTTATTCTTACTACCCTTCTCATCAACATTTCTTTCTTCCCCATTGAGTCAACAGGTTACAGGTACCATGGTGGATTTAAAAAAAAAAAAAAAAAAAAAAAAAGACCATTTTGGACTTATTTTGTTTTGTCACAAAAACCTGGGATTTGAACAGGGGTGTGTAGAATTATATCCACAGTAGCTTACTTTGTTGAGGTAGTAGTTGAGGTACTGTATTTTTTTTTCTTTTTTTGAAAGATTGCCAATATCCCCTTTTGCACAACGCCTTATGCGCTTTCGCCTTATACCAATTTTCAACCTTTTTATTTTGTAAAAGTGGGGAAACTGTGTAAATATGTAATCTGATCCCAGACCGCAGTTTGACTTTGAATCTTGCACCCACCACAGTTTGAGATGACCTGATTGGAATATTGAAGCAGCCTTGACTGAGAGAATATCTATAATTTTTGACTTTTTGGAGATACTATAAAATACAGATTTGAAACAAAACTGGGCCATCTAGTAGGGAAATACTGCACCTAAAGGAGACTCACCAGAAGATTTAACAGCCCATTTGTCATTCTTACTTTCGACAACATTGTTTTTGTCAGTTCACTTTTTCTTTTTTCGTGAGTAATAAAATTGTTGTGCTCCAAATGATTGAGTAGAACAAACGTGTGTGTGTGCGGTGTTGTCGTCTCAGGAGCTGACGTGTCTGACCTGTCTGTCCCAACTGAGAGATCTGGCGCTGAGTGACTTCACGACCACCCCGAACCCAGTGTGTCGCCTGTGTAACTATGCCACACACGTGATGTACCACTTGCCCTTGCTCTTGTTTCTCGACACCTACGACGTCTCAAGCACGCAAATCAACGAAGTCGCTGAGGTAGTAAGATGTCCAATTCAAACTAGTCCGTCTCTCAATTAAACGTAAATGCTGACTATTACTTTGAGGTTGCTTCTATGTTAGGAAAATCTTTAGCAACTGCTGCCCTCGAGTTGATTTACATGATGAGCGACGTGGGCAAATGATCATTTTAATTTAAATTAACGATGGCTTTTTTTCCAAGCTTTGGGTCAAGGATTGTGTGCTGCGTATTTTCATGCTTGTATTTTAAGGCCTCCGGGGTGACATGCGCTTTCTTTTAGTCCACTGTAATGAAGAAGATGATGTTTTACAACATGCGTGCACGCACCGCTCGGAGGAATCTGACAGAGACTGTGCTTCACCTTCTCAAGAAGAAAAACGCCTCCTTGGAGTCACCTAAGGAAAGCATTCGGTCACTCAATTACACCTTAAAAAATGTAGGTACGCCTTCAGAAACCGCTTCAAGGATGTCATAAGACTAGGTTATTGACTTGTAATCCTTGTGTTGCATCCCCAGCTTGAACGTTCTCTTTGTAAGAAGTCTTTCGACGATGCATACAGTCACACGACGGAAGATTTAAGCACGAAAGGTGACAGCTGTGACCCCTCTGCCGAGCAAATACTGAGAAAGATTGAAGTACTACAGCAGAGACTGGCTATTTGGACCAGGAGGCTGCATGAGTTAGTTTGTGTGGTTATATTTATAATCGACAAGATGTAGACCTTGGTAGATTTTCTCCCATACTGTGTTATGTGTTTAAAGTGAAACAATTGTCACGCTTTTTCTTTCTTCAGAATAGAAAGCTGGCATCAACACCATCTGGGCCAAGCCACACAAATGATGGAGGACACAGTGCACTTTATGTCGACAGAGCTCCACAGTTTTGGAAATATTCGCCTGGAGGAAGGCAGCGCCACAGACCCATGGTACTATACGTTTCTGTTGTTGCGCCATCCCACATGCGTGCCCCCGCGTTACCGAGCTTGTAAAATGTCGTATCTTGAACAGGTTCACTTCCTGTCGTGACCTCCTGCTCTCTCGCTTTTCTCTCGCGGACTACATGAGTCACGGCATCACTGGCATCAGGATCAACAGAGTTGTCCGCATCCACAATAGCGGGCTGAGGCTTCGCTTTAAGGACAAACTTCATACTCTGCTGGCCAGGGAGGATTCAGTCACCTTGGCACAGCAAGTCAACCGCCACTCGATTAAAAGCAAACCTGTTTTCTTTTTATACGCATATTGTTTAATGCAAGAATTTCACACAGGAATTATAAGAGGCTGCTTGAGCACTTGTTCCACGTTAGCGACTCGCACCAAAAAGATGAGGACGTGTTGAGCATCGTAGAGGAAGGCTTCAAATCAGCAAAAGAATATAAGGTGCTGTGCATTTTACTTTTTAATCAGAAATTTCCAGTCAGATTAAAGACAAAAATATTATAAGAGGCCGTCACCGATGGTGTCGAGGTGCGTGGGTTCAGTTCCCACTCAGTGAAGGTATGAATGCGAGTGCGAGTGGTTGCCTGCGTCTATAAGTGCCGTGCGACTGACTGGCGACGACCAGTTCGGTGTCCAAGTCAGCTGGGATAGGCTCCAGTGCCCCGCGACCCCGAACGAGATGAGCAGCATTGAGAATGGATGGATATAACAGGCCAAAATTCTTCGTGTTTTTCCTTCAAACCAGGCCCTCGGAAAAGAAGCAGCAGTGCCTTTGTCCAACAGCCTGATTGTGAGCGAACAGCCAAGAATTGAATATTTACTGCGCCATGCTGAGCAAGCGTGTTCCAAGAGAAGAACAGATACAATCCCTTTCATATCCGGTGTGTGAATTTGGTTCAGAATTTATCAAATGCAATCATCTTGGCTGTAAGTAACTATGGGTAAATGCTTCCTGTTTACCCTGTAGGCAGAATGATCGTTTCCAAGGTGTTTCTGGGCCAGAGTGTGCCAATCAGAGAGGGAGAACTGGTGCACAGAAGAACATATCCCCGCGCTTGCTCTGTATACCGCAGTGTGCACACCAAGCATCGAGGTACATCACGTACTTTATGTGAGAATACATTTAAGTCAAGATTTTTTGAATTGAGCGTGCGCATGTTTGTTTGTTTTTTGTCTAGATGGAGTATACACTACCATTCCCAAAGGAAGGCAGTGGTTTGTCTTTGACAATGACCTCGTCTTGCCCGAGTACATGATTTGTTTTGAATATCTCACCGGAGTAAGTGGCTGGATTCGCATTTGTGTTTTTTTTCCCCTGTCAGATCCTGTAATCTGTAGAATGGAGATACTGTGCGCCTTCTAATTATGAAATGTTCAATCAGGGGTTGGTCTTCACACTTAAGTTCCCTCTGACTCTATTTTATCAAAACATTTTGGACTATTGTACGCGTCCAACAATTTAGGGAAAGGCCCTTTTCTGTTCCAGCATGACAGTACACAAAGCCAGGACCATAAAGGCATGCTCGGAATAGTTTAGTGTGGAAGAACTCAACCCAATCAAACACGTTTGGGATGAACTAGAACAGAGATTGTGAGCAAATCAGTGCCCTTGAACCTCACAAATAGGCATCAATTCTCACAGCCACACACTAAGGAAGAGTGGTAGCTGTTACAGCGGCAAGGGGCAACCAAGCAAGTTTTCATCTCCCAGGTGTCCCAATACCTTTGTCCATATGATTCACCACTGTGTTCGGTTCCTGTTGGCGGTAACAGTCGCAAAGAGTTGCCTACCTGCGCTACTGCAGTAAGTCGTTGAGTGTATTCTTGCGCTGCCGTGGAAACGGGTTCATTGCATGCTGTTCGCACCCTCCAAATGTCGTAATTACAGTAAACATTTGTATGTAAAACAATCAAATGCAAAACAGTAATTGCGACGATAATTGTGCATGCCTTTTGACGACATATTTTTCTGCCAAATGTCGTGTATTAGGACCGAAGCCCCCTGTACTGTATTTCACCATCCAGTAATTTAAGGAGCAGCTTGAGGGGCATGTTTTCATGTGCTTAATTGTTGTAGTTCAAATGTGTTGGGGGGGGGGGGGGGGGGGGGGGAAAGCTCAATCACTATCTGTTGAAATTTTAACAAATCAAATGGTAACCAATATTTCAGGATGGCCATCACCTGGATTCAGTGTGCCTTTCAAAGGGCAGTGAACAGCGTACCTCACTAGACGACTGCGTGGATGTCCTCGACCCTCCGACCTATGACACCTCACCGGACAAAGAAGCTGTCGACATGGAGCCGACACTGGACCCGCAGCCCAAGTTGTTCAATTTGAATACGGAAGTTCTCCTAAATGTGTCCGGTGCCAGTGTCCTTAGTGACATCACTGTAAGATTTATTTTTCAAATGAAGTACATACCTTCACTCTGAGCTGTTGTTGACTATATGTTGACTCTTCAGGTGCTGAACCTTCACAACAACAATCTGAGCAGCCTAAAGGAGATTTCGTCCCTCACGGCTCTGCGCCATCTCACCCTCAGCTTCAATGAGCTCACCAGCCTCAGTGACATCGCTCACATGGTATTGAATCAAACAAGTCACAATCAAGTGCCGTTTGAACGCCAAGCGTGAATGCTTTGAGCTTTCGTTCATTTTGAATTCTATTCTAATTTTGTCTACCTTACCAGCCCAGTCTTGAGATTTTAGATGCCAGCTTCAACCAGCTTGTGAGCCTTGAAAGTCTGCAGGGCTTAAAAGAGCTCAAGCATCTTGACGTTAGCTGGAACAAGTTGACCAACGTCAGCAAAGATTCCACTGTGCTCCAAATACACACACCTGCTCTGCAAATACTGGAAACACAACACAACCCATGGAAAAAGGTGCGTCCACTAATATATTCATTATAATAAAAGTTTTACAACTGTGCATAGTGAATATTGCTTTGTTTCTGTCAGCCAGAGGAAGTCCGAATGACCATCCTGAGTTTTGTGACGACTCTCACAAAACTGGACAACACACTGGTTACAGAGGAAGAAGTTGCGGATGCTGTTCGCAAGACTACTCGAACCATTATCAACCAGGTTAATATTTTGGGGATAAAAATGCTTCTCAGTGACTGACTCCAATGTATGATACCTTCGACACATTTCAACATTTGCAACCAAGTTTCTAGAAACCTTCCATGAGCTGGGGAACGTGGGAAATCGTCCAAATTTGATACGTTCCAAGGGACTTAATGAGACATTTGTTTGAAATTTGGTTTATTTGTGAATAGTTCTTCAAGTAGTTTATTTCCAAGTTATATCATTGAGCAACTATTAACATACATCCTAGAAAGTCACCTAAATCTGCTTAAAATGTTTTGTTGTTGTTGTTGTTGTTTTTTGCCAAGGTTCAGCTAGTTGCTTTTTTGAAAAACATTCAAGGTTGGTGTTTGGAAATTTGCTAAATTTGCAAATTCGACGAAGTTTATTTCTCTTCATTTCCATGAAAAGTTTCCAACAACTCTACATGGTAATTGAATGAGTGAACAGTTTGGGGAATAGCTACAAGAAAGTACACGCTCATCCAGAATTCCGTCAATCGAATATTATAAAATCGTACACATGCAAAACTAATGACCACTTGATTTAACTTTTTTTACTTTATTGCTGAGGAGATTGCGTTCCAAGGTTGCTCACATTTATTTTGGCTATAAAGTAAAAATAAGCTAACAGGTTGATGAATTCAAAACAGGTACGAACTGTCAAAGAAGATATCATTGTCTTTGTATTAGTTTGCCATCATGTCAAACTGTAATCACTATAAAGAGAGGTATTGCAAATATTTTGGTGAGAAACTAAATTGTATAAACAAACATTGTATATTGGTACTGATAGTGGCAATCAAAACTGAGCATTATTATATCTAGTAGACATTTAGACCATTCAATAAAGCTCTTGTGGTAGATAATTGTGCATGTGATTCTAATGTGCACAGTAGTACTGCAAACACCCACATTTGAAACAGTTCTAAACATCCATCCCGCTTACCGCTTATCCTTACTAGGTTCGCGGCTGTGCTGGCACCTATGCCAGGTGACTGGGCGAGAGGCAGGGTACACCCAGAACTGGTCGCCAGCCAATCGCAGGGCACATGGAAACAAACAACCATTCGCACTCACATTCACACCTACGGGCAATTTAGAGTCTTCAATTTACCTAGCACGCATGTTTTGGGGATGTGGGAGGAAACCGGAGTACCTGGAGAAAACCCACCCAGGCACGAGGAGAGCGTGCAAACTCCACACAGGCGAGGCCGGATTTGAACCCCGGTCCTCAGAAGTGTGAGGCAGATGTGCTAACCAGTCGTGCACCGTGCCCAGTTATAAACAGTTGTATTTGATTTTATTGATTAAGTTGCATTTAATAATAATAATAACAATACATTGTTTTTGTGCTGGCAGGAAATTATTATTGTTTGCTCACATACCAAAAACGAACACCCTCGTAGTCTCAGCCTGATGTCAACAACTCAGCTCCTCTCTGACCTCATCCCGCCACCCAGTGACCTCAGCCAAGACCTGCAGCCAGACTGGGCCTCCAAGGTCAGTCCAATCAGTTATTGAAATCCTCAGTTTTCCATGCATTCATTCTTCAAGTGCATATGGCGGCTGAATTTTGAACAGATAACCTCTCTGAACCTTGACAACCAGAAGATTTGTCAGATGAGCCATCTGCAGGCCCTTGTCAACCTGCGCTGGGCTTCATTTAATAATAATTACATCTGCGAAGTTGAAGGGCTAGACTGCTGCTCTAGTCTGGAAGAGCTCTCCCTCAATAACAACAACATCGGCACATTCAACGGTCAGTCATACCGTGGATTTCATGATAAACAATACTTCCTACTTCGCAATAGTACAGAATTGCATTCTCCTATGTCTTTTCATTCATTAGGTCTCTCAAATCTGCAGAGTTTGAACAAACTCAGCATGGATGGTAATCAGCTGTCCAGTCTGGACGCCTCTGTCCTCGACCAGCTACACAACTTGATCTTTCTGTCTGTGGAGAACAATCTCATCACTTCCCTGGATGGCGTCCACAAATGCCACGCTCTTATGGAGCTCTACGCTGGCAACAATCAAATTTCTGTGTCGAGAGATATCTACTATCTCAAGGTGAACTTGTTATTTGAACACCCATACCACGTACAGTATCTACTCAGATTCAATACAAAAGCTGTGTCATAACTTCAGGCATTACAAATCTCGTGTCATGATTGGCCTGAACAAAATGATGACAATTATGGTATTGTCACAGTACTGTATTGCTAAAAGTAATGAGACCAAAACAAATCACAAATAGACACTTTACAGTACAGTAATGAAATCAATCCTATATATATTCTTTTTGGCCATAGAGATGGTAAACAGGAACACCTAAAGTGAGTTTTCATATATGCAAGTCATTTACTTTGTCATTTTATGTTCACTAAATGTAATTCAAATGATTAAGATGATAGAGATACTGTAAAGTAAACAGTGTTGGGACTCAATTAAGACAAGTAATTAATTAAAAGGTTTGTTATTATTCATTTGTATTTTAGATGTTCTCAATTCAAATACATGTTGGTCAACAAATAGTCACACATGAACATAAACAACAAAATTAAATACCTTTTTTTCTTAAAGCTATTAAATACACAGATAAATACTTCCATTTGATGCAATTATATTATACATATATCATATGATTTTGTGCTGCTTTGATTGGACCTGACCCATGTACAGTATATTCAGTTAAAGTGAAATGACTTTAAAATGACTTTTTGTCATCTTGGGCACTTCAATACAATACAAGTGAGCACAGACTCTTATTGTAGTTTTCTCTGTGGATTCATCATCCTCTTTGTTTATTTGAAATGTACACATAGTCTTGTGCCTCTCACTCCCCACCTCCCT
This sequence comes from Phycodurus eques, assembly GCF_024500275.1. NCBI lineage: Eukaryota > Metazoa > Chordata > Actinopteri > Syngnathiformes > Syngnathidae > Phycodurus > Phycodurus eques. The sequence continues at coordinate 13,516,569 of NC_084538.1, read as the reverse complement.
CGTTCCCAATTATGTGGACATTAGAATGCTTCCCCCCCCCCCCCCCACACACAAAATAAGAATCTTCTAAGAACCATTTACTTTCTGTTATTAGGTGTTGGAAAGCCTTATCATCTTGGATTTGTTTGGGAATCCGTTATCAGAGAACTTCAAGAACTATCGTATTTATGTGGTGTTCCACCTGCCGTCTCTGAAGGCCCTGGATGGACGTGCAGTCGTACGTGCCAACATAAATGACGGCAGAGAGTGGAGGCGGTGACATGATTGTCATCAAGTGCATTGTCCCCCGTCCCCCCCAGGATCCAGCTGAATATGAAAATGCGAAGGCTATGTTTGGAGGACGACTCACACCAGACTTGGTAGCAGAAAAATTGGGCCATTCAAACTACGCTAGCATCACCTACCTCACGCTGCACTCCTGCTCCATCAGGTGGTCTTTTCAAATCAGCTGCATTTCCAGTACCTGAACCTTGATACGAAAAAATATATATATTTTTTCCCCAACAGGAGTGTGGACCTGTCTCCAACAGACGTGTTCTTCAACCTACACAGTATCAACTTAGACCACAACAACCTCACCTGCTTTTCAGGCCTAATCCACCTTCCTAATGTCAAAGTACAAGCAAGAGCAATGAGATGAATGACAACTTCTTGAATCGAGGCCAAAATGAAAAATGATTTTCCTTAATTACAGGTCTTGTGTTTAAACTATAACCGCGTCGAGTCCATCCTCCCGAGGCAGAAGACATTTCTAACAAACAGACAGATGTTACACAATAAAGTGCACTCCAGTGGCTACGGGCAACAAAGTTTATCCAAAGGGAGCAGGTAAGATCTGACTGTGAGGCAATGTCCAATAAAAATGAGAACAATTTAAAATATCAAACATATTAAAGGTAAGTTCAAAAGAGAACCGTGTGCAAAAGTTAGGGACCCTCAATTGTTTTGTAATCTTTAAACCCGCGCATATATTTATTAAAACATAACACATTTTGTTGCCCTTTATAACCGTTAGGGGGCAGCACCTACCAGCAAATCGTTAATATTTGTACTCAGTCGTGCCCGTACTTCAGCTGAAAATATGAACTTCAATGAAATACAGTCTACACTAGCCTATCAGCACTTTTCTTTTTTTTTCATCTAAAAAAATGTGTTTAGTCTTTCTAACGAAAATCCTTTGTACAATCTGTTTGTCACTGGGAAGGGGTTTACATGTTTTATTGTGAGGAGGTGTTGTGTAAAAAAGTCACAACATTCTACCTACTGTGATTTTTCTTGAGGCAATTTCATTCTGTTCTTTTGGTGAAATAATTCAGCAGGCGGAAGAGAGGTGTATATTTAACGCCAACACTTACAAAAGCCTCTTTCCTTTTTGCAGGCCCCTTGCGCCGGCCATCATCCTGGAGCCTCTGATGAGCAGCCTGGAGGTGCTGCATTTAAGTTACAATGGCATCTCCAATATGGCCAATCTGGAGCTCAGCAGGCTCACCAATCTTAAGACGCTCTTCCTTCAAGGTAGGTAAAAGTGCACTGGCTCCCGCCTTTGACAAGATAAACACTGAAGCGGTAAACTCAAAGCCAGGCGCACGGTGTGGCGAGAACAAAAGAGCCGCAGTGACTTTCTTTACAACAGCTTTTGATAGACTTTCATTGAGAAGCGCTCCATCAGGCTGATTGGTGCCACAGAGGCCACGTTGCCTGTCCACCGTACACTCGAGTTTTTTAGTACCTTATTTTTATATACTGTATATGCATGTATTTACTAGCGGTGGCCATTTGACTACTTTGATTATGGGACTGGTGCCAGAATAATGTTGCGTATTGGAGATGTAGGCCTACATGACTGGCCTACATCTCCATGTTATGTTGTCCTTCTATAGACAGCAAACTAGTTTTAAATGTATCAGCAGCACCTCTGCCGGTTGCTTCAAGACACAGTTAAACAACAATCACCAGAATTCTTATTGTTTACCCCTGTCAGTGATTCTCAGTGTGGTGTGCATACCACTAGTGGTATATGGGCTCCCTCTAGTGGTAGAGACAGAATCACTGAATAAAATGCCCAAACTCTGCATTATGTTACAGTGGTTTAAACTTTTTTTAATCCAATGTTGTAGATTTGTTGAGTACAGTTCAGTTGTATTTAACTTTTAAAAACAATGCATGAGCACTGAATTATTTATAACTGTTTTCAAACATAGATACAATTTCTCTTTTAACTTATTTGTAACACATTACAATTGAATCATCAATCAAACCAATGTGTGGGTTTTTTACTGAGTACTCTGGGTTCTCCCAACTTTTCAAATACGTGCATGTTAAGTTCATTGCGTGAATGTGATTGGTTGTCTGTCTGTATGTGCACTGTGATTGACTGGCAACTGGCCCAGGGTCTACCCCACCTCTCACCAAGCCAGCTCACCTGCGGTCTTAATGCGGACAGGGCAGGTACTCCAGGTAACTGGATGGATTGATGGGGAAACACACACATTGAGTAGCACAATTTGTGAGACACAAAATCTGAGTGCCTGCAAAAATGTTGACCCACAGCAGTAATATATACTCATATGCAGTGGTGTGAAAAAGTGCTTGCCCCCTTCCTGATTTCTTATTTTTTCCTACTTAAATGTTGAAATGTTTTTAAATGATCATTGTCCTGCTGCAGAACCCGAGTTTGTTTCAGCTTGAGGTCATAAACCTGACGACTGGACATTCTCCTTCAGGAGTTTTTGGGATACAGCAGAATTCATGATTCCATTTATGACAGTCTTCCAGGTCCTGAAGCAGCAAAACAGCCCCAGACCATCACACTACCACCACCACGTTTTACTGTTGGTATGATGTTCTTTTTCTGAAATTCGGTGTTAATTTTACGCCAGATGTAATGGGACACACTTTCCAGAAAGTTCAGCTTTTGTCTCATCAGACCACAGAGTATTTTCTCAAAGATCTTGGGGATCATCAGGATGTCTTCTGGCAAAATTGATATGAGCCTTAATGTTCTTTTTGCACACTAGTGGTTTTTGTCTCGCAACTCTGCCACGCAGGCCATTTTTGCCATGTCTCCTTATTATGGTGGGGTCATGAACACTAACCTTAACTGAGGCAAGTAAGGCCTGCAGTTCTTTGGATGTTGTTGTGGGGTCTTTTGTGACCTGTTGGATGAGTCGTCGCTGCACTCTTGGGGTAATTCTGCTCGGCCGGCCACTCCTGGGAAGGTTGACCATTTTTCTGTTTTCGCCATTTGTGGATAATGGCTCCCACTGTAGTTTGCTGGAGTCCCAAAGCTTTAGAAATGGCTTTATAACCTTTTCCACAATGATAGATCTCAATTACGTTCTTTCTTATTTGTTCCTGAATGAATCATCTCAGTATGATGTCTAGCTTTTGAGGATCTTTTGGTCTACTTCACTTTGTCAGGCAGGTCCTATTTAAGTGATTTCTTGATTGAGAACAAGCGTGGCGATCTCAGGCCTGGGTGTGGCTAGAGAAATTGAACTCAGATATGATAAACCACAGTTAGGTTTTAACAGAGGGGGCAATCACTTTTTCACACAGGACCATGTAAGTTTTTTTTTCTCCCTTCATAATAAAAACCTTCATTTAAAAACTGCATTTTGTGTTTACCTGTGTTGTCTTTGACTGATATTTAAATCTGTGACCAGCATGCAAAAAAAATAAGAAATCAGGAAAGGGATAATCACTTTTTCACACGACTGTAAATATGCAATCTAGCGCAGTTTTAAGGTATTAAATTGCATTGATGTATAGTGGTTAACATTGATCCTTGGAAATAGTGTCCGAAAGCTGTTCTTCCCACCTCTTCCAGGGAACGAGATCAGCCAGGTGGAAGGTTTGGAGGGTCTCCATCAGCTCAGGGAGTTGGTGTTAGACAGGAACCGGATAAGGGCCCTGTACGAGAACTCTTTCATTTCCCAGAATGTCCTGCTGGAACTGCACCTTACAGAGAATCGCATCCGGGAGCTGAACCATCTCTATCCGCTCATTGAGCTCCGCAAGCTTTACCTCGCCATGAACAAGCTTCAGGTATGATTTAGCCTCCCACTCAGTGAGCATGTTAATGTGAGTATGAATTATTATCTGTTTCTCTGTCTCTACACTGTATATGCCCTTTGATTGACTGGCAAGCAGTTGATGGTGTCATCCACATTTTTCGCCTGAAGTTAGCTGGTATAGTCTCCATCCCCCTGCGACCCTGAACTGAGAATTCCGGTGCTAGTGAGATTTTGATTAGCTGTTAATGATTGGTTGATATGGACAAGGGGGCGAATAGAAGGCATTTTTTTTCTGCATACGGTCAAGTTGTACATAAAGCATAGTAATCACGACTCATTATGCAATGTGAGGGTTAGCATTAAAGTGTGATTGAAGGTCAGGGCAGTGTGTAAGAAGACAGAGGGGACAATCAGTGAAACATGTACGGTAATCAGCTTCTCAGTCTGCATCTCCTCCTCACCGAGGGGGAGTGATTTGCACACTTTAGTCTGCCAATCCCTCTTACTTTCATGTATTTAATTAAGATGTAAAGTATGGCAGTTTTTCCAGCACACGAGTCCTGGCCGTGGGGGCGTCTCTGAATTCTAGCCAAACCCAACCATCAAGCGGGCAAACCATGGAAAACCTCCCCCTCCCTTCCCATTGCTCTGTTGCGTGCCCAAACTCTCATGCGATTAAACGTGTAATCTCTCCCATCAGTTGCTTCTATCCTGCCTGCACCAAAAATCATGAAAGGTTTCAGCGCCGACACATATGTCTTTATTATCCCAAACCCATCCAGCTGTAATCGGAAGGCGGTGGCCGCAAGGTCCGCAGGAATAAAACCAAAAGACACAAAGTAATCTTCGTTTTTTCCCACATTTGTAGGACATCTCAGAGCTTGATAAACTTGAGGTTCTTCCCTCGCTGACGGAACTTTCTGTTGTTGGCAATCCGGTGAGTTCGTCCACTTAGTCCATATGTTACAGTGAAGTACTAATCACTGGGACAGTTTATTGGGTACACAAGCAGATGTAGAAAGATATATTCGCACATCACGCTGACGGGGGTTTCTCACATGTGAAACAAAATGCTACCGATGCTGCTGTGCACGCCTACCCCTCTGCCAATACAGGATACGTAGTTATAGTCATTCAATAATATACACTCTGGGTGTTCTAAAAACATTGACAATTCGAAATATGACTATTGGAGTAACTGCATGTCCTTCGGAGGCCAACGGAATTCATTCTGATTCATGTGGAAATTTCAACGACATATTCAGATGGATATAGATTTTATAACACCAGTGTTCAATAGGCACACTGCCTGTTACATGATGCACATTTCCCTTTTGGGCTTCCTCTTTGAATCGGTTGTGCGATGTCTAAATGTGCTTTGCAATTGAGGTCTTTTTTTAATTGAATATGTGTTTGGGCAAATTCCAACACAGAGAATGCCTTTTCATTGCTCGTGATAGGCATTCTTCACCTGGGAAAAAAGAAAAACATCGCACTAACATTAGAGTTACGTTTAGCGTTAAACTTAATTTGTACATATCTTGTTACAATTGGAGATCATTTGAATGAGTATTGGCTTCATTATTACAATACAAAATGATGTTAATTATTTGGAACAGCCTTTATTTGTAAATGATTGTTTTGTTTCTGCCTTTTTTGGATCTTATTTTATAGGGCGGTATTTCCCAAACTTTATTGCGCCAAGGCACCCATTTAAAGTAGAAAATCTCATGGCAAACCACCAAACAACAATGGCACTTTTATTGATACTCCTCTTCTGTCATCCCTCACAATTGACGCTTCCAACATTGCAGCTCTTAAATGCTTTCCCTGGTAAACAACACGATCAAAAGCATGTTTTCAGGCTCACGTTCTGACTGTGACAATCCACAACACTGACCCAGTGTTGCTCTACGCTTCCAAATTCAGCGATTACATGATGGGCCGTCCGCTGTGCCTCAAACTGGCCGGCATCACAGACAAATCCGTTGACCAAATGGCGAGTGCTGTTGGCCCACTTACATCACCCATCTGGAGCTCGTGGATCAGGCGTGAGCAGAGCGTGTCCGTTCTGTGGCCCACGGATGATGTAGGAGGCCGCGGGGCCACGCTCAGCTGTGGCAGCCTCGCCCCCTCTGGATCCCATCTCCCCCTTCTCTTCCCATAGGGGGTTAATCCTGCCAAGGGGTAGAGGCCAACAACCACCCTTGAGATGATACGTCCTGCTGTTGACCACATGAGATCACTGCTTTGCCCGTGTTCCCGTGCCAAAATGTGTCCCCTCGCTTCTGGACTTTCACTGGCACACACTCAAGAGTTTAAATGCAGCAGTGGCCTGCAGGAACATAAAGTTGTGTGAGTGTACAAGCAGGATATTTTGGCACTCACCAGAGCATCGCAAATTAGAGCGGACCCCTGCATGCTCGCGATTCGCCACCTGTGGATTCACCTATCTGCTCATTCATTTTTTTTTTTCCCCCCCAATTGTTTAAATGTGCTTTCTTTTTTCTTTTTGTTATTTTTCATTTATTTTTCTGGTTCGGGTGGGGACGACAACAACCCCCAAAACGCTTATTGGCAGTTTATCCCCGCTTACTCAAGAATTTTTGGCTGTTTAAAAAAAAAATAATAATAATAATCATTTTAATTAAATGCAATTATAATGGGCGTCAACTACCCACAGATTTCCGCTAGTCGTGTTCTGGCCCGGTCCCTATCACCCATGAATAGCGGGGGTTGACTGTACGTTCCAAAAGACAGTTTGAGTCCGAGTCATTTCTTATTGGTTGCTTTGTGACTTCTTCCTTTCAGGTGGCTCGCAACTCTCTTCACAGGCCTGCAGTGATGCGCAGTCTGTCTCAGCTGCAGGTCCTGGATGGCATGACCGTTACCATGGAGGAGAGAACCAGAGCTGAAATTACAGACGCAACAGTGAGGACTGCACACGTCACGAATAAGTGCATAGAAGCGCACACGCACACACACACCGGCATTTGTACACATGTGCAATGGCTTTCATGCGCTTTTCAGCTCAGTCTCTCTACTTTAAATTCAAAGGTTCTTCATGTGTCATCTCACATTTTAGTGTCGGTTTAGAAACTTTATATGGCAATCTTAGCCTCGGAAAGTTGGGCAAAGCTTGCAATTGATGGCAATTAACAACAAAAATAACAAATAACAATAACAGGTGGTAACTTAAGAGCCACCATTCATGTATGCTATCATTCACACTCGGGCAAAAAATGGTGAACTGCAGAGCCCATTGAAACTCCCTTGCTAACCAGAACAGCAGCACAGCGGCACATAAACAGTCTCTCAAATGAACTCAAATTAAATGTGTATAGATTTACAGCATGTTACAAACCATCTCCATGCACAGACTAACAGGTAAAATGGATGCCATGGACTCGTATGTGGAGATGGCTTCTATTCGCGATTAGCTTTGCACATACAATTGCATGTTCATTAAATGTGGTTGTTTTTACTTTAACGATGCAGTACAGTAATTATGTACTGTTTTCAGTTGACTCAATTCAATTCTAGTAAATTCACATATAGTCTATAAATGTCCACAATTTTGCAATCCTAAAGGGCCTTATCATACAAAACTTAGTCCAGCATCGCGCGCACACAAACAAATAAGGGAAAAGCAGAGATCAAACGCTCTCCATCTTAGCGAATGGCTGTCTATGTAATGAGTGGAGTGGCTAGTGCAGTAATTCTCCCGTAGCCCTGAATTAAAAGCAGCCTAAGCCTGCTGGCATCATCCTGCTGATTAGATGAAATGTGCCTGGCCGATAATGCACCAGTGGATTTACTCCCTATTAGCCAGGTCAACGCGACCCCTCTGGCCGCTAATCGGACATGTTGAAATGACAGAGACGGACGGGATCCTGTGTTCTCTCATTAGGGCAACTCCCGACCCCCAACTCCACCCCCCCCCCCCCAATAAATGCCATCTGAGTTGCTCCTGCATTTGCTTTTATTTTAATTTCAACGTTGCCACTAATGAGTAGTAATGACTGTCCCCCACCATTAGGATTCTCTAATATGTGGAACAACAAGCAATCGAATCACCAATCCTGTGCCCAGAGTGTGGCTGAAGTGGACACACCATGGTGACAATAGTGGAGAAACACAAGCAGTTAGGTTTCATAGAGAGGCCCTTATCTGTGACTGAGCCCTTAAGATTGAACTCTCTGCGTTTAGAATTTCCCTTTAGCTTGCTCGCCTGACTGATTCTTTTTTTGATATTTCTTTCAAGCAATGTGAGGAGTGCTGTGGAGTTTCCGGCCTTGAAACGAACCTGCCTGGACTGATGACCTACATGCCTGTCAAAGGAATGAGCATGACTGGACTACAGAGCCTCATTCACGGACACGACATGCTCCCAAGTAACAAGGATGAACCTCAAGTTCAGTACACCTCCAAGTGTGAGTTGTTTTTTTTTTCCTCCATAATTGAACTTTATGTGAGCTTGTTAGGTTTTGATTCACTGAATGCGACGCTATTTTTTTCCCCAATCACAGACAAGAAGTCCACAGAGAAAAATCCTTCAAATTTACATGCCGAGGTGACCTCCAGACAGTCCCGAAAAGCAAAAAACAACTCGATAGCCCCGTGTCCTCTTCCCCATGGGAAATGAGAACAACACTTCTACGGTACAGGAACAAATTACCAACTTGATTCAATTCTCCAAATGTTTTTTTTTGGTTGTTTTTTTTATAAATATTGGGATGCAATCTGTTTTCAATAGATCTAGCCTCATCATAGAGAATTTAGAGCAGATATCTTATGATTTTGCCTTTATATACCACCGCAATGAATGTAAAATAAACAATGATGATGTGACCAAAGGGTCAAGTTTTACCTTTATTTTCAGACGCTTCACAAAAACACTCCATTTACCATTTAGGACATACATCAGTGTACCTCCAGTTAGTAGTACAAGAGCTGGATAATACAGATATTAACTGGAAAGGTGGTTCAAGACAAATGAAGCAGATAAAGGTAATTGATCACAGGTATGAAGTTGCCTTTTTGCAGTTTGCCTTGAGATAAAAATATGAAGCCTGTGGAGCTCTCAGTGTGAGTGAAGGAGGCTGAAAGAAATAAGGCATAATAAGACAGCAAAAAGCTAGGTCTTAGGTCAGGCCAAAGCACAAGTTTGGTACATTTGGTACAATACAGCAGTGGTGAGGAAACCACATTAAACATCTATAAGAACACTGTGGAGAAGGCTGGTGCATCATTCTCATAATCTACAATCAAGAGATGCCTTCATGAATGTCCATACAGAAGATTTACAATGAGGTGCAAACCTATGGCAACATTCAAAATCAGGAAAAATGATTAGAATTTGCCAGAAAATATCTTTGAAAAATCCTTCAATATTGTGAAGTCACATTTCTTTTGACAGATGAAATTAAGGTCAACTAGCATCAGAAGGAAGAGACAACTCTGGAGAAGAAAATGAATAGTTTGTAATTCAAAGCATACCACATCGTGTGTCCAGACTGTGTTACGGAACAGACATAAACTCATGCAAAGAACCCCTGTAGACAATTAGCCTGCTTTAGAGGCACATGCAGTACATCCCTTTTAAATGCATTTCTAATGACTGACTTTATTTTCTGACCACACGTGAATCACTAACCATGGTAATCTGAGGATGAGAGGTTTTTGGTGTCACTTTTGCTGTTATCCCAAACAAGTCGGGGGAGGGACCCGCCCGCCACAGATGTAAAGGGGCTAGAGGTTGGCACGCTTGCATCCATCGGGTCAGATGCGTCCCCAACAAGTGGATAATCCATCTTTAGCACACCTCTCTGTGGACAATAATCTGCAATCAGATAAAGATGTAATCTTGAGCGGGGTCCAAATGGATTTCAGAGATTGTCGGTTTCATCATGTTAGCCTCTTTTCGGCACAAACACACACACACACACAAACGCGCAATGTCAGCAAATCTCGTGGGATGTAACTGGAAATGAACCAGTGACCTTGTCCATTCGCCCTTTTAGGATGTTACTTCTGTTGCACACAGGATTATACATTTCCCTGCATCCCTTTAACTTGTGTCCAGTAGCGCAGTACTTAACACAAACACCAAAGACAGATATGCCCATCCATGCGTGGACGACAGCCAGTCTCAGGGTACATATAGATAACCATTCACGCTCACATTCATGCCCATGGACAATTTAAAGTCTTTAATGAATTTAAGGAGTCTCAACTCGTGTCTTTGGACCTCCTTCATGGTTCAATTGATTTTACATGACAGACAGTAGTTAATCAGTTGGTCTGTATCAATATTTTTCGTAGTTAATATAGTGGAACTTCCAAAATACTGGTACAATTCAACCAAAAATATTCTGGGGGAAAAAAATCTAAAGTTTCAATCGCTCAAGTCTAAATAAATGCAACAAATATCACAGGACTCTTCATATTGTAAATTCTTCTTCTTCCACAGTAAACAACAGAACGTGCTGTATGTGGTCCGCCAACCCTACGTTGCCCATCTCAGAACTACAAATGTATTTTTCTTCTTCTTTAGTTTTTTGTATTTTGGGGGGAATGGCAAAGAGAAATGTGTGATCATAAACAGAGAACCACAAATGGAAGTAATGGCTCTGTCAGCTCAGTACAATATACCCTTTTCCTTCAACCAGACACAATGTTGAGCATACACTTACTTAAACAGTTCATACCGGTGAAACGACCACATACTGTAGTTGAAGATTATTTATGTACTTGATAGTTCCAGCAGTACCTACAAAAATGCCATTAGGTGACAGTATCACTTTTTAAACACTTCCTTGTTTCCACTTCAAAGAAGGAGTTGTTTTTACTTTAAGTTCATTTTATTTAAACTCTCCTTGTTCAATTCAATGTTAAAATATTAGGTCAAACCTTGTCTGTACAGTTAAAGTTGAAAAGTTGAATATGTTAATTCACTTTTCTATTGTGTGGGCGAGCTGGAGCCTCTCCCCGCTGCCTTTGAGCAAGGAGACGGGTTACACCCTGCACTGGTCACCAGCCATTTTCCGACTTTATATAATTCTGGAATTTTTTAATTAGATCAATTTGGAAGTCACCCAACGTCGCAGAATGATTGTGTTTGACTCGTGTGCTTGTTTTTGCTGGCCTGTGTAGACGGTACAAGCATGCAGCTCGCAGTTCCAGGCGGCAAAAAGGGCAAAGCTCTCCGAAACAAGCTCCTCTAATGCATGTACTTAACTTCACTTAATTTGCGTTAACTCCCAGCATTAAGCGGGGCTAATGACTGCAAGTGAGTGCAATGTCATTACCTTGCCCTGCCCGCCTGACATGAAAATGGCAGCTGATGGGACTTATATGCACAGATTTGGGGGCTCAGCCCGGGTGCTCTTAATTCATGAGGTATTACAAAGGATAATTACACATGTCATATTTGTGTAACACGTGTGCAGTATGGATATGTAGATATGTATAAATGCGGTTGTGTGCAGCGTGCCCTCTGGCTCCATAGGAAGAGTCCCTCGAGAGGCTTTTTAAATGAAGCAGGAAATTGTGTTTGTACCACACTATTTGGGGGCGGGGGGGGGGGAAACATGGCTAGCCACGACATTTGCTTGCCGGAAGCTGAGTTGCACTGTGCTTGTTTACGGGCTAGTCGTTTGGTCTGAGCAGAGGTATCCAAACTCTTTCCTCTGAAGGCAGCATACAGAATAATTGAATCATACAGGTACAAAAGCCATTTTGACTTTCTTAAACACACTAAAACCAATCCTTCAAGTAAATATAGTTTGTTTTATATGTATTATATATTATTTTGGAAAAACTGCAACATCACAGCTTTCTGTTGAAGGTGATAAAGCTGCACTATGTTGAAAAGGGGAAGGTCGTGAGACAATGGGTGGGGTGGGGGGTTTATTCCGGGGGGGGGGGGGGGGGGGGGGGATTAAGGGCCGTGATTGTCGTTGGATGCCCAGCAAGATGTTTAAGTTGCAGCGACACCTGCCAGTATGTGAAAGGGTGTAGTGGAACAGGGGAAATATTCTCCAGCATTTCACACTCTCAACCAGCCAAGCTACAATGCCTGCTGTGGCGCACCTGTTTATAATCTCTCTGATAGCACAAACACACTATGCAGTGTGTATGTGAAAAATGGGCTGTTTTGCAAGTTTTGGTACAAGAGATTGATTAGTAAATTAGTTGTTGACAGAAAACTGCAATCAAACATTTATGTGCCCTGCCGCGCTGACACCGACCGACTATGGAGCTGCAACAGGCAGGGGAGCTTCATTCGACTCTGACAGCCCCACGAACATACTCCAAAGCTGCCCGGCATCCATGTTATATCGCCATAGAAACCCTTGACTGAATGTGTGAATGCATTATTTTGTTGTATATGTAAATATATATATATATATGTATATATATATATATATATCTTCTCCAGAGTGCTCAGGACCTCAGACTGGGCCGAAGGTTCACCTTCCAACAAGACAATGACACAGCACACAGCTAAAATAACGAAGGAGTGGCTTCTGAACAACTCCGTGACTGTTCTTGAATGGCCCAGCCAGAGCTCTGACTTAAACCCAATTGAGCATCTCTGGAAAGAGCTGAAAATGGCTGCCCCACCAACGTTCACCAACCAACCTGACAGAACTGGAGAGGCTCTGCAAGGAGGAATGGCAGATGATCCCCAAATCCACGTGTGAAAAACTTGCATCATTCCCAAAAAGGCTTATGGCTGTTTTAGCTCAAAAGGGTGCTCCAGCTAAATACTGAGCAAAGGGTCTGAATATTTACGGCTGTGTGATATTTCAGTTTTTCTTTTTTAATAAATCTGCAAAGATTTCAACAGTTCCATTTTTTTCTGTCAATATGGGGTGCTGTGTGTACATTAATGTGGGGAAACAAATGAACTTAAATGATTTTAGCAATGCATTCATTCATTCATATATTCATATAATATATTCACAATTTAACAAAATGTTATTAAAAGTTGTTGCTCACATAGCATTTGGAGAAACCCCCCAGTTGACAGCAGCACTGGGGGGTGCTGTCTCGAGGCCAGGGGGGCGCCACATTGGGCACTTTGCACAGGGCGCCGTTATGGCCAGCACCACCAATTAGCAAGTGATTAATGTATATGCTTGGATTTGGACACCCCTGGGCTCGGGCGTGTGGCAGTGTAAACCCTAATATTCACCGCATCATATTTCATAATTGTCCTCTGCATTTGGTTGTTAGCATTTTATGGCTAGTTTTGGACATAAATTGATGTGGACACCCAGATGTGGACCACGGGCCTTGACGTTGACACATGTGTCTGTGTCAACGTCACAGTCTCCCTTTGCATAGTTGTCAGAATTTTAACATTAAAATAAAATTAAGCCAAAGATGGTACATAATTCATGGGTGCTGCTGAGTGAACCCAGATGCACTGCCCTCTCCCTCTCCCTTTCTCTGTGCAGCTCGACCACGCGCTTCGTAGCTGGTTTAATGGGATGGAATGTGACAGGTTATGTTTTCATCCGCCTGATATGGAGCTGGGCTCAGGCGGAAGAGGGTGGAGAGCGACAGGCCCCGCGCTGATATGATCTGGATTCGTAATTAGACATGTTTGTGCTCGTCATGAATCAGTTATAGAAGATGCACTTTCCAACCCCCACCAACACACACACATTCAGACACAGAAGAAAGAACACATGCTCCGTATGGAGGCCATTACTGCTGCTCCACTGACTCCCTACATTTGCTCTGTGTGTCTGCAGCCGCAGCACCATTAGTCCAAGACTCTGTGAATAATTGCTGAATGGACCATGTTTCCACCGCTATCCACTAAGGCTCCAGTGTCGGGGAGGTTACGTTGTCGGGTGACATTTACAGACACGACGCCATTGATTGACGTTTTATTCCGTAGGTAACGGCAGGCGCATTGCTTGGAGCGACATGACAAATTACACATTTATCATCTTGTATTAACTTTAAATGTATTGTGGTTGTAGGTCACAATTGCACTCACATCAAGCCTTGAATAGAAATGCCTCTTGCAAATGCTGGTCATCAGCACAACACGCATCATTTTCCTTTCAGAGGGTGCACATTATGTCGTTTTATCATTTTTTTCATCCCCTATTATTCTTGCCGCTTTTCCCCCTGTTTTTTGTCTCCCTAGCAGGAATAAAGAGTGTTAAATATAGAAACAAATAATGACAGGAGGGCCACAATTAGACTTAAAAGAAAACATTTTGGAAATCTTGCAAATCTTATCAAAGACTTGCAATGTGTGGATGATGATGTTTTTTTTTTGGTGGTAATTTTTAAATATGTGTGCCCATTAAAGCATTATGTATAAAAACATGGATTGCACCGTAACAGACCAGTCTCATTTCCCCTAATGATTCTCGCAATATAATTAAAGCAGCTGTAGCAAAATACAGCAATCATTTCCATTGGGAGGGATTATAGGATATAATACATGTTGTCGCGACTAACTAGGTTTTTTATTATGCATTATTGTGTCCTATAAAAGTAGAAATTGCTTCTTTCCCCTGACGATAACAACAACAAAATAGATCTCCTGTGCACACCCTTAACCCTTCAAGCACAATGGCAAATAACAACAGCAGCAGTTTAATCTCCTTGACTCCAGATTATTGTTTTTCTTTGTGTTGATATCGTGGCCATTTAGTAGATGACTTCGTGAGTCTCTTCCGAGATAAAGGCACTTCCGATATATGGAAATAGAATTGTCTTTTTGCGTAAAGAAGATAAAAACAAGGATTACGAATACAACATAATCTTCCTGGCATGGCACTTTTGGGGTCAAGTAAGCGCATTACAGTCAGGTCTTGAATATCTTAACGTACTCTCTCAGTTATTAAAGAATGCCGTGTTGATCAATTATTCAAGATAAGGATGCACAATCATATATGTGAAGACGGGGGTGTTCCTTTCATTGTTACAACCAAATCAGTCATATGTAATGCTGCTTAACTGAACACGACTTTGCTCCTGATACCCTCATTATTTGTTTTATCCATTTTTCTGTAGTGCTTGTGCTTTTCCACATTACCCGTGGACAATTTGAGTCTTCGTTGAACCTAACATGCATGTTTTTGGAATGTGAGAGGAAGCACAAACTCCACACAGGAGTTGAGATTCGAACCCACATCCTTGGACGATGTGAATCAAACATGCTAAACATACGTCACCATGATACCAATTACGTTTTTTCCCCCTCTTTTTAATTTTTTTGATATTAAATTAAAATTGTTGTATTTATTGTATGTATGCTATTATTACCATCGCCTTCAACACTTTGTTTTGAAGCGTTAAAAATCGGTTTTCAGTGTACCGTAAGCAAGTTTTTCGAGCGTCTGTAAGTTTTACTGATGCGGCGAAGGTGGCCGTGCAAGAGGCGGGACTTTGTGCGCGTATGTCCAATCAGAGAGCAAACGCTACCCTCTTCTTCCCTTTCATTGGCTCACATCTTGTGTACGCGTTATAGTCGGTGTTGCTTGGCGTAGTATAGCTCTCGGCTAGCTGCTAATGCTCACGATTTCCGCAATTTTCTCGGCATTCTTGTCTGTTCTGTGGAATACCCCAGAAAGTTTCGCCTCGGTGGTGGATTTCAGAGTTCACGGTAAGTTTACGCCGCACCAGTGACAACGTAACTCGCCATATTGCCGCAATGTTAGTATGTCAGTAACATCAGCCTGCTGCTGGTCGGGTTGTCGTGGAAGATGGCTAACAATATAGCTAACAAAACTGAGACTAGAAAGGCACAAACGGGACAGAAATCAATTGTTTGTTTTAAAGGAGGGTTTGTCTAAATACTCGTTTACTAACTTTGCATGGACACGTTAGCACATTTATACCTCTGCTGCTTGTGCGTGTGTTTTTTTTAGCAACTCTGTGGCTGTTGCTATACAGATTTCATGAGTGTTTTCTAACATTTATTGAGCCAAAGCACACTTTTTACATTTGAAAATCTGACGGCACAACACCAAACAAAAACTTAAATAATGATGGCTATGGATTTTAATTTTACCCTCTGCAATCTATCTAGTGGAAGAGCATCTATTGTTCTAACTTCTGCCCGTCACTATACGTTATGCGCATAGCTGGATCCATCCATCCATCCATCCATCAATCAAAACTTTTATTTAACCATAAAATAAAAACCAATGGAGACCGAGGTATCTTTTTAAAGGGTGATCTAACCAAGAAGGCGGAGCACAATTCCCGTCATAACAATACGATGTAATAAACTAAACTAAATGTAGTCTACATAAAGCTCAACATAGACTTATACATAAAAAAAACATAGTACAGTTACAAACTACTGTCGCTGGACTACCATCCATCTAGAGCGGAGAACAGTAAATAGGCTACTGACCAAATGTGCAAGAAGCAAGCACAACAAAACAACATCAGTCTTAGACATGACAACAGAATGAGGATGATTTACAATAGGTCATGTACTTCAGCAATCAATATTTTTCAATATGTTTAAAAAGTGTGACTTAATAACTTTAATGTATGTAATATGTCAAATGTAACATATGTAGAGAGAGAGAAAAAAAATGGTTTCCACATATATTGAGTCCTGACAAGAAATCCCTACCATACCAATTATATGATACTGACCAATGCATTTCTGTTTTCTTTGCTTAGTCAAAGGTGTGATTCAGCAGCACTTCCCAACATGGGAATGATGACTGGAAAGGTTTCTTCAGCTGCCTGGAGATGACCTGCCACCCTTTCGGGAATGGTCAGAATGGGGCCAGATGTGCCCCTTCTCAATGAGTACAAGCAGGAGTTCTTCTGGAAGCGCTTCCCACAGACAGTGTTGGGGGGTCCGCGCTTTAAGTTGGGTTACTGCGCTCCGCCCTACGTCTACGTTAATCAGGTCGTCCTTTTCCTGACGCCATGGCTTTTCGGGGGTGTCGGCACACTCCTCTGCCAGTTGCAGCTTCTCCAGGAGCTGCACGCTGCCATGCTCTCCGGCGCGCTGATGTTTGCGGTGGCGGCGGGGGTCCAGGCTGTGGCGTTGTATGCCGGACGACGGAGCGGTGTCGTGGAGAGGTTTGGTGCGCCCAACACCCTAGTGGATGAAGAGGAAGTGGAGTTTACTCACTGCGTCAGTCCAGAGACGGTCCGATTTATTGCTCCCGGGAAGAGATTTGGGCTGAATGTGGTGATGCATACGGTACTGGCTGGGCTGCTATGTGGTTTCGGGACATGGTACGTGCTGCTTGGCAGACTGACCGCTCTGTACGGCAGCATAGGTGCGTCACTGGTCGTCTTTGTCCTAAGTTGGGTGACTGTGTGCATAGCGGAATATTCCCTGGTTGTCAATACAGCCACAGAGACTGCTACCTTCCAGGCACAGGACACTTATGAGATTAGCCCACTCACCCGACCACTCTACATCTTCATTTTCATTGTTGTGGACTTGACCGACAGGTGGGTAACTAGAAACTCACTAATAGCGTTGACTCAAGTCAAATCCATAGGTGACATTTTGCTGTACTTGATGGTTTTTAGGTTCTTGGGCCCAGTTCCTGAGCTCCAACTTGCCAGCCAGGTTCTTCATGTGCTTTTCCTCTTCCTACCTCTGCTGTGGGCACTGGGGATACTTCCTCCCCTGGACGCCTTGTTCCTCTGGGGCATGGAGCAGGGGCTTGTGTTTGGATTAGGAGGCTCCCCCATGTCCAGTAACTTCAGGTCTGTGTTGAAATATGATATACAGTACAGTGAATCCCCATTTATTGTGAGGGATACATTCCAGACACACCCGCGATAGTTGAACATCCGTGCTATTGGGAGACTATAAACACACTTTAGACACATTAATCTAATGAAAGTACACTCAAATAATGAAACAAGAATTAAATATTGGATAACTAAACACCAAAATTTCAAACAAACCATCTAGTTTTGTCGAACAAATGTCATCTAGCCTATTGCTAACATATGATGCAAAGCACTATAGACGGGCTAACGGAAATTACCATTGACATTACAGTAACTGTAGACTTTCAAACAACTGCTACTTTAACACACACTGAGGAGAAACATACAAAAGAGGATACAACATTACTCACAGGCATATGAATTTTCTGCTCTGTGAGAACATTGACTATTACTTGAGTTTAGTTGGGGACCTTCTCTGCCGCTTCTTAATAAAAAAAATTTTTCTCTCTGTATTCTGCTGCATCTCTTCCAGTAGACCTCAGTGCTGCCCGGCATGTTGCAGCACAACGAAGTACTATACTGAATGCATACAACTCTAAGTTAAGACTTGCCTGTGTCCTGATCAGGATTTTGGGGGCCGATCAGCGAGTTTAAAAAAACGACACCTGATCACCAATCCGATCACAAGATGGAGCAATATATCTATTTAAATGACTTGTTAATTTACTATATATACTTGTGTACTTAATTGCTCAAAAAATTATATTTACAATAAAAATGTATCTTTGTTCATCTTTTTATGCCAGTGAGGCATAGTGACAGACAGAACAAATGAATGGTCTTCTATTAGATGGCAGGAACTACATACAGTAATTAATGTATCCACTTTTTGTGACATTTTTGTTTGTTGGTGTGCCGTGCCGTGCGATTTTTCAATTGTAAAATATGTGCCTTGGCTCCATAAAGGTTGTAAATCACTGCTCTAGTCCTTGTATTCTAATCAGTCAGGTCAAACCAACATTACATGACAGAAATAATAGGAACTAACTTATTGTAATTAAACTACTTCACACACACCAAAACTTTAGAGCATGATTCAACAGAACACCTGCATGTTCGCTTACAACCGTTAGTGCTGTCACTAGCTTGCTAGGGTACATAACGTTTTGTTGGTTGCTTGCAAGCCGTATTGTATTAAAAGTACGTGAATATACCTCAAGTAATCTGTGAATGAAAGTCCTCTCCCGAGCTCCGGTGACCACCAACACACGTTTTCCCCATTTTGTTCTTACAAACACACGGCGCGATCCATTTTTGTTGTCGTAAAGAGTGTATCCGGTCGCGCCTGAGTTGACAAGATGAAGCCCAGTGATTGTATAAAAAAAAAAACGGGATGCGGTGGTATCAGAATACAAGATTTTATTACAGTAGTCAGACATAGTGCAATCCTGAAAGACCAAATTTGTCTTATGTGTTGTGTGTCCCAAACCGCCGGCATGTTTTTCTTTTTTTTTTTTTTTTTTTAAATAACTTTGTGGTCAGATATTTACAGTACTACATCAAAAGACACGCGACAAGGCGAAAGATAAACTAGCTTTTAGATTCGAATATACTGTACACGACGGCGACGTGGAGTAACTGTTATTGTCATTGATCGGATCAATGCTAGTTATCGGTCGAGACCGATGGGATCGGTGTTAAGTCTAGTAAAAACCCTTAAAAAAAATTATCGCTTAAAAATTTGTGATATAGCGGAGATGCAAAAGATTAACTGCGATATAGTTGGGGCCTGCTGTCGATAAAGTTCTTTATCTAATGTAAAAATCTTAGGTCACCATTTTTGTTTTAATGATCTTTTTGTCCTACTAGCAATGTAAATGCCTAAATAGTAGGGCGCGTAAAGTTAGCAAGATTATCCATCCATCCATCCATCCATTCATTTTCTGAGCCGCTTCTCCTAATGT
This sequence comes from Phycodurus eques, assembly GCF_024500275.1. Lineage (NCBI taxonomy): Eukaryota > Metazoa > Chordata > Actinopteri > Syngnathiformes > Syngnathidae > Phycodurus > Phycodurus eques. Next base: position 13,496,891 of record NC_084538.1, on the reverse strand, counting down.
GGGTCGCGGGCGTGCTGGAGCCTATCCCAGCTATCATCGCGCAGGAGGCGGGGTACACCCTGAACTGGTTACCAGCAAATCGCAGGGGATACATAAACAAACAACCATTCACACTCACATTCACACCTACGGACAATTTAGAGTTGTCAATTAACCTACCACGCATGTTTTTGGGATGTGGGAGGAAACCCGAGTGCCCGGAGAAAACCCACGCGGGCACGGGGAGAACATGCAAACTCCATACAGGCAGGGCCGGGGATTGAACCCCGGTCCTCAGAACTGTGAGGCAGACGGTCTAACCAGTTGGTCACCGTGCCGCCGTTAGCAAGAGTAAACAAACAAAAACAAATGTAACCAATTTTGATGGAATTTTAGAGGGGTGATTCAAAGGCCAAATAACCCATTAAATTGAATCTGATATGAATTTATTTTCAGTTTATTTGATCTTGTCAAGGTCAATCCTTCAGGAAGTTGCATCCAAATAACAGGTTTACAGGTTAAAAACAAATTTGGCACTCGACAAATGTTTTTGTCACTTTTGGTAACAATTCATCCATGTCGGAGGTGTGAACTCTACTGATTGATATCACTGTTGCTGTCTTCAAATAAATGGTGGCCTCTGCTCTGATCTGCTCAGTTAATTCACCAAAGTGTGGTCCAATAAACAAAGCGGATCACCTCTTATCGGTGCTAACACTAGATGGCTATGATTACCGTTACTTACATTTGTACGTGTGTGTGTGTCTGTGTGCCCTCCTTCATAGGTTGCTGTTGATGTTTGGCGTTTCTGCTGGCGTAGCTGTCTGCAATTACTTCATCCCATCAACACTGGGAGTCGTCCTCTTCTCCACTGCAACGGGATTCCTGCTGAGCTTGGACCTCAGCCAGGTTGGCACCCTCTGCCATGCTCCCAGGACCGAGTGCAAGGATTACGGCCTGCGCAGAGGGGGGTCACCCCCGCCTCTTCTTTCCATCACCTTTGGCTGGAATCTGGGCTGCCGGGAGGTGTTGTTGTATGTGAGCCTGTTGTTGGCAGCCCTGGCAGAAGCAGGCCTGTTGCATCACTTCCACAGTTCGGTTCAGTCCCAGAGTTTGGTCAAAGCACCGCAGGCTCCTGTCAGCTACCTCCTCTTGGTCCTCTTCTCACTCTGCTGGCTTCTCAGAGAGATCCAGGGGGCCTATGTGTGTGCCGGCTTATTACTCAATCCGGTGTACCCTAAAGGCATGTCCAGTGTGCAGACTTTCAAGCAGAAGAACAGAGGCTTATTCATTGCAGCAGCCATCAGAAGAGTCCTCCTTGGTCTTGGTGAGATCATCTTGAAGTCCATTGCTCTCCATATTACAGCTCAGGAATTAACGACACTGTTCCGTATGTAACCGTTTATTTGTGTGTTCACAGTTTCTCCATTTGCATTGATTGCTTTCCTGTCTATGGACAAATCCCTACAGCAGCTCCATGGGGTGCCTCTCAGTGTGGGATTCACACGAGCTTTCAGAATGGTAAGTGTACAAAAACAATAGAAATCTTTCTTTCTATATTTACTTTTTGCCAATTTACATTGAGCACAGATGTGTCAAAGGAAAACAGCCCAAAATTTCGTTTGTTATGGTTGTTTCCTTGACACAAATCCTTTTTCCATTACTATTTGTCTGGTCAACATGGTTTTTACTGCATGTTTACGTGCAGGTGTGGCAAAGCTCAGAGGATGCTTTACTGCAAGTGGTTGTGGTCATCATTGTGCGTCTTGCAGCTGGAAACAACAGGCTGCCTGGCTGGGACAGCCTGGGCACAGGGGTTCAGCTTCTACTGGTGAGGAGAACATGTTGTTTACAGTAGCTACCTTTTTTTCCCCACCTAATGAGCTGGTGATATGGGCTTAAAATAAGTGTTTCTTTCCCCACAAAAATCTGATTTCTGATTTCAATCGCTTTTTTCCCCCTTTGCTATTAGAAAAAGCAAATGACTGGCATTATTCCAAACAAGTTTAGATTTTTATTTTTATTTTTGCATAGAATTTTGTTTAGTTTTCCTGAAACAAAACAATATTTGTACCATTTGTTTTCTTTTTCCCCCCCAAGCTATTCCCCCCCAGCATTTACTTGCACAGAAATAAAAATAAAGTTTTTCCTTTTGGAAAAATTGCCCTTTTCTCAAAATATGTATGTAAACACAATCCTTAATAAATTAACATTTGAATTTTTCAACAATCCAACATCCTAAAATGAAACATCAATCTGCACGGATCGAAGAGTAACACCACAGCTCTCTTTTAATCTTTTTTATGTAGAGTTGTACAGGCAAGCCAAGCCAAGGCCACCTCTGCAAAATATTTGCAGCTGGGAGGAATTACTTCGGGATCAGGAGATTTAGACATTTATTTTTACTGTTTAATGACATCACGGCCTCAGTGGACCAGTCCACCTCCCAGGATCACAGTGACATTGCCCATCTGTTCATCATCTTCCATGAACTAGGAAGTAGCCTAAACATTAATTTAAACCAAGAAATGCCTCACCTCAATAAAATGTTAGATAGATAGGACGGCTCTAGCGGCATGTGCTCTATAAATAGCGTTAACTGATTTATGGTAATTTGCTGATGCCATTGTTGTGTTTATATATATATATATATATATATATATATATAAAAGACTGCAGATAATTAAAAAGAAAGATCAGTGTTCACCGCTAGTGCTTATATGTTACTTCCATAGATTGGCCTCCTGATGGATAGACTGACCCAGTTCCTGGCCAAGTTAAAGTTCACTCTCACTGTGTTGGTGACATCATGGACCGAGAAGAAGCAGCGGCGTCAGTCGGCCGGAACTCTCCTGGCGCTCAACGCCTCCCTCTGCCCGCTGCTGTTGGCTGTGGTGACCCTGTCTGCCCTGCTTTCCGCCCCCCTGCTGCCCCTCTTCACACTGCCCATCTTCCTGGTGGGCTTCCCCAGGCCTCAACGCAGTTGGCCGGGACCCGTCGGTACCGCCTGTCCGTGCCCAGACTCTATCTTCTACCAGCAAATGAGCGGAAGTCTGGCTTCTGCCCTGAGGACCGCCTTTGCAAGAGGGTCTCTGGGTTAGTTATGCATGCCTCCTATCCTTGAAAAGAGAGAGAGAAAACAAATACAGTAAATTATTCATTATTGGCATTTGCTCAGCAAGTGCTATAAAATGTTCATTAGCAACACAGTTGCTCGAACAGGTTTGACTGACAGTTATTAGTTGTCATTTGGAATACATTTTATCAATCCAAAATTGAGTGCTCAGGATAAGTGCTACATTTGTACAAGTCTTAAAAGCCAAATGTATTAGAAAATGAGTATGGTCTTGTTGAGTCATTTAAAATAAGTATTGGGACCATATGTGTAGCAGCCACAGCAAATACACTTGCACAATCGAATGAAATCTAATGATCATTTGCCAATATGAAAAGGTTTTTCTAATATTTTGGTTGCCTTATTCGGTATGGAAATGGGTCACCGTCTGCTGTAGTGAGTTTCTACATCACTGCAAACTGCGCAACTTTCCATTTTCCCTAGCGCTTGTCATCATTAGAGTTGTGGGTGAGCTAGAGCCCATTGCAGCTGTCTTTGGAGCGAGAGGCGGGGTACCACCTGGACTGAATGCCAGCCATTTGCAAGCAACATAGAGGCAAAGAACCATTCACCACTATGGACAATTATTTATAGTCTTCAATCAACCAAACTTCCATGTTACGTGTTTGCAATGCGGCAGCAAGATGGAGTACCCAATGAAAACCCACACAAGCAAACAACACGAAAAATCCACACAGGAAGGCTGGAGCCAAGATTTGAAACTTGAACACCAGAACTGTGAGGCAGATGTGCTAACCACTAAACCGCCATGCTGCCCAACACTGCAAACTACGACCACAATAGTAATGTAAATTATTGCTATCAAAGTGGTGCATTATTACATTGGTGAAGACAGATCTTTTGAATCAGTCTCTTGTATAGGATTGCATTAAATTATGCATGTATACATTGAGAAATGTAGTTTATAAAAAAACTAATTGATCGATTACCCGTTGTGGCTTCACAAAATGTAGAACCGTTTAAAGACACAAGGCAACTTGAAATCTGGCCTTTCATCATATGTTTGGCTTAGGGTTGAAATGAGTTGTGCCCTCTATCACGAGACGGTAGAAGAAAAAAATATTAACAATTATTAATAATGAACTGGTGATTCATGAAACTATCAAAGTCACACAAGGCCACCTGGTCATGTTGTATCTTGTGAGCTGTGTATAATTCAATGCAAGCACTTGTATGGCTGATGATCACAGTCCAGTGATGCCAGTCTGGAAGTGTCCCCCGCTTTGCCCACACTGGAGGGTGTGCAGCGAGCAGTAAAGGGGTCTCGTCCTTGTGTCACTTCCCATCACGACTCAAGGGCTGGTTTCTGACATGTCTCCACAGGATGTGACATTATCCCTGAGCCACCTAAAACAAAAGGCCTTTCTTCATTGCCCTGCCCCCAAACATAAACACCCACAATCTACTGGTGGAAATTCAAGGGCAAGCAAGGATAGATGCAACCATTTCTAACAAACTGTCTGCATCGCCGTGGCCAAGCACCAAGTGTTTCTCCTAGTTTGGTTTTGTTTTCTTTGGTTACTTTAAATGGTGACGACTAGCTCTCTCTCGCAGGTTCTTTAGCACCAGGCTCTCACTTTCTCGGCCGCTTTCAGGACCGCATGGTTTGGATCGTGATTCTGGAGAGAGGATACGGCTACTGCACCGTCAATATTAAGGTACACTTTCTGCTTATTTGTGATACAGTTCATACATTACATCCGAGCAGGCTTCATCAGTTCATGTAACAAGGTAGTTGGGACAGCACAAGCCCGTGGTGTTGGTGAAAAACTGTTTATTCTCCAAGTTACCGGTACACCCAGAAACCACGAATGGTATCACTCTTTTGGGATGGGTTATTTGGGATGCAAAACGATTGTCGCTAAGATGCCTTGTAGAGAGGCCTCTGTCCTTCAATAGCAGTCTGGTAGAAACCCGTTCATTAATATTTCATTCGGCTTTAAAAAGATGTTTAAGCCACCTGAAGGCCAATTGAGGACGTGTTGTTTATTTGTTAGAGGCTGAGTTAATGAGTCTCTTTTGAATGGACAAAAGGACTTCATCGTGTGCGGGAGATAGGTGGTGTCGTAAGCATCCTCCTCCGTTTAGTGATGGTCTCTCTCTTCTATGTCCAGAATGTGCACATTTTTGTCCTCCAGAGTTGTTTGTCTTTGCAGTGCATGTAGACAGCTAAGTCTTGACCTGTAGAGTTAGCCCGTCGATGTTGCGCCATCAGCCCACTCAGTGGTTGCTTGGTTTCCCCAATATTTACATCAGTGCATTCCGTAGGGGAACACTGTACTCTGCACAAAAAGGTTGAAATTCGTAAATGGTAAGTTAGTAACCCATATTTTTTGTGAAAGCTCCCAAATTCTACACTGAAATGACCTATTGACTGTTTTATTTCAAATCTACTATGGTGGTGAATAAAAGGAAAATCCTTGAAATTCTGCCATTGTCCAAATCCTTGTGGCCCTAACTGTTGCTGTCTGTTCTCAGGGTTTGGAGCTACAGGAGACTTCTTGCCACACGGTAGAAGCCCGCAGGGTGGATGAGGTTTTTGAGGCTGCTTTCGAGCGCCCGGAGCGTCTTGGGTTGACCCAGGGTTTGAACCTGCACTGGGCCAATGCTCTCACACCTTGCGCAGTGCTGGCAGTACGCGTCTACTCGGACGCCCGCAACGTCCTCTCGGGCATCATTGACTCTCACGACAACCTGAGGAAGCTTCAGGATGACTTTCTGAAAGCCTTGGTGTGGTTGCTTCTGCGTTATTGCGTTAGGAAGCATAAAGGCTCTCTGTGGAGCTGTGAAGAAGGGATGGGAATCGGTGGCCGGAGGTCGCAGTCTTCTCAACAGGCGCAGATTACATGCAACCAACTGCCTGAGGCTATCGTGGTGGAATCCAAGGTGTCTTCCCTCAGATTCAGACAGGACAGCTCCAGCCTGACATCTTTTGGCGACTGGTCGGATGAGGATGATCTATTTGGACCTCAACCAGCCAGGCGGACAGTGGCCTTGGTGACCGCTGAGGCCCAGTCTGGACACACAATGCTGCAGACAGGAGCCTCTCTTCCGGGCTCTGTAGAGATGGACAGTCTTTTTGAAAACATGGCCCTCTCTGCCCTGCAGCCATTGCAACCTTTAGGACTGGGCATCGGGATGCCAGCGGTCGACAAAGGTCACAACCCGGAGATCTTCAAAGAGAGTCCCGGCTCACTCCGCCAGCTGACGTTCAGCTGTCCCCAGTCCGAGGTGTTCAACCTGCCAACGGGATGGAGGACGGCGCCGTTGTTACCGAGCCGGCTGCTGCAGCTCAGACCTTTATTCCCCGAGGACTGGTACAGATTTGCCTTGGGCCAGTTCGGACCCGTTGTGCAGAGCGAGACCTCCGAGGACATGACCAAAGCGCTGAAGGAAGACGAAACCTTGAAGGACCTCCACGCTCAGGTCGCACTCTCGTGTCTGGTGTCGCTCGGGGCGGAGTCGGCCTTTACCAGCCCCAGTTACATCTACAGGCTCTACTGTGGAGACGTACCGTGGACAGAAGGCCTCGAGTGGCTTTCCTCCAGCAAAGAACTCCATCAGCTCGCCCTTAGGGCTTTCAGGTAAAAGTCACAACAGTACTCCTCTGCGTATAACTTTTATGGTGTTTTACAGAACTGAAGCCGTTTATCGTGGAGATACGTTCCACACCCACCCGCAACTGACGAACATCTGCGCTAATATAATAAATATATAATATATATGTTATAAACACATTTGTTCCTAGTTTTACATTTCCCACACACTATGAATACACTTGAACGTATTAAATCACGCTTTTTATGAAAATATGTTTTTAAGTATTGCTTAGTGCCTGTAAGTGGCCAAGCACGCTTGTGTCAAGCTGTCTTTTCTGTTTATTCGTCACTCCCAGTTGAAGATTACTGTAAAACTGACACATAAAACAAGAGAATTAAAAAATTATAAACTGCAGTATAGGGGGAAAACTAATGCCCTTGCCTGTAGAAACGATGTGCCATTTGTTGAATGCCGTCACAACAGGAAAACAAAGCTAAAGAGCACACTCACGCAGGTGCTGCTGTCAGCCACAGCTCACGGCCAGACACTTACACACACAGGCATTGCCTTTGAAAGGCACATGCATGTACAAGGACACTACAATACGCACAATATTTTCTACGTATTTTATGTTTGTGTGTTCAAATTCGTTTAAAGTGTATTTTAATAAGTTTAAATAGGTTTTAAGTGTGCAAGAGGGGTAAAACTATACAAAAAATAAAATAAAATTTATTTATGTTGTGGGGCGGCATGATGGCCGACTGGTTAAAGCGTCAGCCTCACAGTTCTGAGGACCGGGGTTCAATCCCCGGCCCCGCCTGTGTGGTGTTTGCATCTTCTCCCCGTGCCTGCGTGGGTTTTCTCCGGGCACTCCGGTTTCCTCCCACATCCCAAAAACATGCATTAATTGGAGACTCTAAATTGCCCGTAGGTGTGAATGTGAGTGCGAATGGTTGTTTGTTTGTATGTGCCCCGCGATTGGCTGGCAACCAGTTCAGGGCGTACCCCGCCTCCTGTCCGATGATGGCTGAGATAGGCTCCAGCACGCCCGCAACCCTAGTGAGGAGAAGCGTCTCAGAAAATGGATGGATGGGTGGTCTCTGGTGGATTTTCACCTATTGCGGGGGTTTATTGGAGTGTATTTCTTTTGCTTCACGAGGACAAACCCACTTCTATGGTTTGTGTCAGGTTTAGTTTCAAGCTCTTGTTCGATCAAGCAAGCCTTGGGCCCATGGAGTCCCCCGAGGAGATGTTCAGTGCCTTGGAGGAATATGAAAGGGACTGGTACATTGGATTGGTGTCTGAGAAAGGCTGGCATGATAGCATCCTTCAGGAGAAGCCCTTCCTCTTCTCTTTAGGACACGACCTCTCTATGGTAAGCACACATCTCGTCATTTTCACCATAAGACAAAACAGGTCAGTAGAGTTGTGACCGTTGTCATCCACAGGGTACCTACACTGGGCGAGTGCTGTCTTTGCAGGAGCAGCTGGTGCAAGTGGGCCGATTGAACGGCGAGGGGGTGCGAGGCCAGTGGGCCAACCTTTCCTGGGAGCTCCTGTATGCCACTAATGATGACGAGGAGCGCTACAGCATCCAGGCTCACCCCTTCATGTTAAGGAATCTGACTGTCCAGGCAGCCGACCCCCCTCTGGGGTATCCCATTTACTCATCAGCACCCCTTCACTTCCCCTGCCTCTGACCACAGCGGTGGAGATAGATTTTTCACTCTCACCGCAAGTTTTCATGTCTTACCAGTGAGGACTTATGAAAAGACAACAGGGATTTCCCCCCCTAGAATGATGGAATATTGACAACTTGTTTTTTTTCATATTTGCATTTATTTATCATGGTGCTTTAGTCCAGTACCACAGAGGAAAAAGCAAACGTACATTGAAGTTGTAAAATTCACATTAGAACTGACACATCGACCAGTTACATGTGGCAGAACATTTAAAAGGGTTTTTAAACAGGATATACAGTGGGTACGCAAAGTATTCAGACCCCCTTAAATTTTTCACTCATTTTTATATTGCAGCCATTTGCTAAAATAAGTATTTTTTTTTCTCCATTAATGTACACACAGCACCCCATTTTGACAGAAAAAAACTGAATTGTAGAATTCTTTGCAGAAAAATTTAAATATCATACAGCCATAAGTATTCAGACCCTTTGCTCAGTATTTAGTCGAAGCACACTTTTGAGCTAATACAGCCATGAGTCTTTTTTGGAAATGATGCAACAAGTTTTTCACACCTGGATTTGGGGATCATCTGCCATTCATCCTTGCAGATCCTCTCCAGTTCTTTCAGGTTGGATGGTGAACGTTGGTGGGCAGCCATTTTCAAGGTTTTTCCAGAGATGTTCAATTGGGTTTAAGTCAGTGCTCTGGCTGGGCCATTCAAAAACAGTCACGGAGTTGATCTGAAGCCACTTCTTCTGTATTTTAGCTGTGTGCTTAGGGTCATTGTCTTTTTTGAAGGTGAACCTTCAGCCCAGTCTGAGGTTCTTAGCACTCCGGAGAACGTTTTCATCCAGGATATCCCTGTACTTGGCTGCATTCATCTTTTCTTCGAAAAGAAGAAATGGACAGCACCGGAGTTAAATGAGTGTCAGTGCAGAGGGTCTGAATACTTATTGCTGTGTGATATTTGTTTTTCTTTTTTAATCTGCAAAAATTTCAACAATTCTGTTTTTTTTCTGTCAATATAGGTTGCTATGTGTACATTGAGGAAAAAAATGAACTTAAATGATTTTAGCAAATGGCTGCAGTATAACAAAGATTTAAAAAATTGAAGGGGGTCTGAATGTTTCCCATACCCAGTGTATATATACAGTATACTAAAAGGCTGATTGGAAGCTAAATTCAGCAGGAGCACATTGGTTTGGGATTTATTGTTTTTAAATCAACTGCCCTTCACCAAATACCTGTTTTTAATTGTTACAATATTCAAATAACCTTCCCTGTCTGGTAAAAAGGGACACAAAATACAATTATTTGAAGATATCAAGGATGTGCCTTGGGTAAGTCTTGCTGTATGTGTTCAGTGCAATTTGTTTACAGTTCACTTGTTTACAACTTGAAAATAATTTTGATTGACCTTTGTTCATTTTTATATGTCTATCTGTATATAATAAAATTACTTGTAAGAAGCTGATATTATTCTACTTTGCAACCCCACCCAAAATTTGAAATCTTCCTGTCCAGAAGCCACTTTTTTTATAAGGTCTTGGGCTTGGTGAAGTAGGCAGAATCTGCATCCTGGAGGAGAAGAAATGTAAAATGAACACTAATTGTCAATATTTACAGGGTGCCTACCCCCCCCAAAAAAAGTCTGGTCGTCACCTGTATATTTTCATTTGGCTGTTTCTTGACTTAGATACAACTATGAGTTAAATTATGGATATCATTTTATAGTATATAAGTAAACAGTCTACAAAAAGAATGAGTTAAAAAAATCTATTCATTTAAAAAAATCGTTTTTTAAAAAAACTAGTATTTTACTGCAGCATCCTGCCATGAGCCCGAATGGCTTCAATTTAGAGGAATGCGACCCTCAGCCTTTTCTGCCCAGCAGAGGCCACCAGACACGCCGGCCAATCAGTCAGCACTAGAGGTGTGTGTGTGTGTGAGGGAGTGTAGTTGGGGAGATGTCATCCACCCTTTTTAACAGAATTAGCAAGGTCACGAACAGCAAAGGTCCCCCAGTTGATGGCTTTGCATCATCCACATTCAAATAATTTCTGTTTACACTGAAAGAAGCCTCCATGCATGGTTGTGATAGTGCAAGGTCAGCCCTACGGAATGCAACGGTGCACAGTAGCCGCACGCTGATCCTTTAACGTCGCGGCCTTTTCACACAAGAAAACAGACTACACCGGAGTCGGCGGCTTAAACACGGGGACACGGTGGAAGAGCAAAAATGCTTTGTTGCCTTTGGAAGGAAGATATTTATCACAACAGAAGGTCAGAGATTTGTCAAATATTTCTCCCTGCGCTCATGCGAGTTGTTAAAGTGGCTGCTATGGTGGATCAAGGCTTTGCCCAACAGGTAAAAAGAAACTAGCGAAGTTTAAAAATGTACATATATTCCTCATGAGGCTTTTTATATACACACTTACCAAACCAGATTTGAAATTCTGAACCCTTTTTTTGCTCAGGGTTTTCGTGATGAGCCAGGCGAATGTGGGAGTGTACTGCCAGACATAGTAGAAAGCCAGGAAGGGTTGCTGCGCGATCCACATTTCCTTGACACTGTTGGCAATCCCCACCAGTATTAAAGACACACAGCGACTGGTGGGCATCTTGTGTCCCTGGTAACCAGCTGAAACCACAGGCTGAGGAATGGATATCAGTAGAATCACAACATCAAAATAGAGTATGTTTAATTCCCAAAACCAATTATTATTATTATTATTATTATTTTTTTTTTACCTTGTGCAGGTCTTCAGTGAAGGCATTTTGTGCTATGAATGATTGCACAGGCCCTGGACACACATTGCTGATGAGTATATTAGGATAGTCATTGAGCTCAGTCCGAAGGGAATTATAAAAACCCTGAGGAAAAACAGTTAGATAACATGTAATCAAGCACTAGGTATGATGAATAAGCATGTATTGTAGTTCAACAAACACGAATACGATATGATTGGAGACCTTTAGGTGCAGTGGTTTATTTTTTTCCAGTTGCTATCATTAGCTAATTTGGCATTTGTTGTTAGCCAGTTTCTCAACATTAGCAAAGTTATGAGAACATGTTGATTTGATAGCATACGCACTCATTTTCTTCTTCTTTTTTGTACAAGCACAATGCAAGCTATTAAAAGAGGAAAATGAATTTTTTTTTTAACTTCGTGCCAAATTAACAAAACAGTTATTGCATATTATTATTGACAAAAATAAATTTTTACTCTTGTACCCAAATACATTTCAGAGCCTCTACTTTTTTACTTTTGGGAATCGAATCAGTACTTTTACTTTTTACCATTCCCCTCCCTCAAGTACCTGTACTGAAGTATAGCGCATGAGGATTTTTGCCACCGCTGTGCATTAACAAGAGCGCTTTGGTTACCATGAGACAAAATTTCGCTCTCTATGGTACTAAGCGGTTAAGGACATATTTATACGCATTGTGTCAATTAAAATGTGTGCTGTACTGCAATATCTGTGTTTAATTTAGCACTTGCTGCACGACTATGAGACGGTGCAGATGTGTATTTTGTCCTATGTTTGTGTTTCAAGAATATTTGTTCAAGTGAACAATGTACCTTGCGACAACTTGGGACACAGCTCCGATAAGAACCACAATTTGAGGCAGGATATATTTACATTAATTAATCATTACAAATTTCCAACACTAACTGAGCGACAGCTTTTGCGCATTTTCACCTGAAGAGCATGTTTACTGGCAGCGTATCCTGTCGCCAGGGGCGCCCCGGCGAGGCCCAGCACGCTGCTGACGGTCACGATGGCACCGGTACCGCGCTGCGTCATGTGAGGCAGCACCTGCTTGGTGAGGGAGACGGTACCCAGGAAGTTGAGCTCCATCAAAGCCTGGTACACGTCAACACTCGTGTCCAAGAACAAAGAGCGCTGGCTTCGGCCCCCGTTGTTTATTAGGATGTCAATCTAGTAGGTAAGGAGTAGTGTATACTGTAAAGTCAACCAGGACAAGGTAAATTTACATGTAACATTAATTCATGAAATCCCTTGAATTTCAGATGAAAAATCCACCGTAACTAATGAAGATTGGTTCACAACACAAATTCATTGGAACCTCCAAAGTTGAACGCCACTAAAATTTTGAATTTTCTGGAACAATATGCCTCAAAAGAAAAAACAAGACGTCAGCCAATAATGTGAAGACGCTCACCTCCCCAGCCGCATGCAGTAAGCTTCACGCATGATCATGGTGAGAACATTGAAATTTTACTATACTTTTTTTATTATTATGATGCCTGTATGACATTTCGGAAAGTTTATAAAAAAAAAAAAAAAAGTATAAATCCCCTCTACTCACTAATATGTTTGCGCCATCTACATTCTGCATAATTTTAGTGTCATTATAAAGCAGTTAACTTATTTTTACACTTGTACGACAGTTAAGAATGTAAAAATTGCCGGTACAGCTAATTACCATACCATTTGACTCTGGAACAGCTCATTTTAGCGATCATTTCCTATTGAAAAAAATGACTGCAATGGACTTTGGAAGTTACACTGAAGCACAACTATTTTTTATCAAGAAAAACTGTCATACTCGTCCAAAGTACTCAATTGCAGCTTGGGTTTTGGCTTCATGGGTTGTCCTCTCCAACAAATCCATCGGAAGAACAAGAATATCCTCATTCTTGAGGGCCGAGGACTCTGGAGGTACACATAAACGGGATCCAGTGACAATAACAAAGAATGTAAATATAAACCCTCCTAAAGTCAAGGCAAACCCGTACAACAGTGGAGACAATTCATTTAGGATGTGTATTAGAGCTGGCCCGCCAGTATATAGCACACGCGCCACTAATATTACAAATCCCAGAATGCTTCGCTAGTGTGTTGGCCCATCAGTCTAGACCGGCGAGCGGCCCCTCCCTTTCTGTTGCAGTCGTTAGCAACTATGCTACCAGTCTCCTCGAGCAAATTTACACTTCTCCTTCCAAAAAATGGCCAAACAAAAGATGGAAAATGGTTAACTTCCAAGGCAGGTGGGAGGCAGATTGTCTGTTCACTAAAGTAAAAGACAGACCTGTTTGTCGCGTGCGGAGCAACGTGGCTGTAACAAAGAATATGACAAAATTGAATTAATGTTTTTTTTTTTTAAATGCCCTTTTTCAACTCATAGGGAGGGACTGTAATAGTTTGAAGTTTGGATTTTTATTGAAGGACATTCTTATTTTGTTTGGGTTGTTTTGTTGTTGGCCTTTGAAAAAAGATTTACATGAAAAAGAAAGGTAGTTGGAGATTGATAAATAGAAGATGGACAGACAGAAAAATTCAGGTTATCTATTTCAATACAAAACAACAAATACCACTGCTGTCTTTTTTTCGCAAATTTGATTTATTGTGTTTAGAATATTAAAGTTTGTTTATTCCAGATACAGTGTTTAAGCAAAATTGAAGTTTGTTGTCCTATGATCAACTTTAACGCTACATTTCTGGAGTGAAGGGACACATGCACATCGCAGTGATTTTTCATTAAATATTGAGTTTGGCCCACGACGTTGTCCCAATTTTTTATTTTGGCCCACCGTGAATTTGGGTTTGACACCCCTGATTTAGAGAGTTTCTTTAAAGAGGAGTGGGGCAAAATCTCTCTTGAGCTGTGTGCAAACCTGGTGACTAACAACAATAACAAATCTCCTTGTTTCTCCACTAAGCACTAACTTGTGTTTTGCTTGGGGATCAAATACTTAATTCTCGCAAGAAAATGCACATTTTGCACCTTGTGTTTGTATGCATTTTTGACTATTTATCTATCTTATCTATTTCCGTAATAAGTAAACAACCATGAAAAATTTGAAAAATTACAAATTCAGCAAGGGATTCAATATTTCCTCCACAGTATAGCCATACACTGCAGATTAATATAATCTAAATAAGTGTGGTCTCACCTAAACATTGCCGTTTCACCCTCTTTAACTCATCCTCGCGGCGGGCGGACAGAACGAGGCGCGAGCCACACCGAGCCAGCTGGTAGGCCAGCTCCTCTCCGATACCGCTGGACGCGCCAGTGACCCACACCACCTGACCCTTCAGCTTCACCTCTGATTGGTGAAACACACATTAAAAAAACAAAACAATAAATATATAAATTCACAGGGCAACATGGCATTATGAAATAAATTACGTAGCATCTTTACACGCATCTCACTAGTTGAATTGCCTACTTCACTTTTAATAAAGGAATGGAGTATGTGGTTTTAAAAATATCCATCCATTCATTCTCTATAGCTCTTGTCTTCATGAGGGTCGCGGGTGAACTGGAGCTATCTCATTTGACTTGGCCTGGTACACCCTGGACTGGTTGGCAGTCAATCGCTCACACTCAATGGACAATTTAGATCCTTAAATGAACCTAACATGCATGTTTTTGCTATGTGGGAACAAATCAGAGTACCTGGAGAAAATGCACAAAATCACAGGCTGAAAGGACAAACTCCACAAAGGAAGCAGGCCTGAGCCAAGATTCAAACGCAGAACCTCTCCAATGTGAGGCATGCACGCCAACCACCATTATACGGTGGTGCCATGTGGACTCACATCGCTTTTATTTTGTTGTAATGAGCAGTTAGGATTATTGATCTACATTTCCTTAACACTAACCACATTGCAGGAGTTCTGAAGGAGGAAGCTCAACATCATAACTATTGATTTTTTTTTTTGCACAGATTTGTGTTCCAATAAAATGACTCCAAACCTATAAATGCTTATTTTTGTCAGATTTTAATTGAAACGTAAAAAATCGAGAGGAGCCAGTTGAGGTGGCTGGGGCATCTGGTTCGGATGCCTCCCAGACGTCTCCCTAGTGAGGTGTTCCGGGCACGTCCCGCCGGGAGGAGACCCCGGGGACGACCCAGGACACGCTACGTCCTTCGGCTGGCCTGCTGCAGGAAATTATTCCATTTCACTCAACTGATCTGAAATTTACCGGTATTTGAATTTATCACAAATAATGTTTCTTTGTTCATCTATCCATGCCAGCGATGTATAGTGACAGGCGGAACAATTACATGCTCTTCCATCAGATGGCAGAAGGTACTAACCCTGCCACACCCAGAATTATGGCTGCCAAACACACAAAACTGCCACGCAGTTCATTTTGCGCATTCCAGGAGGAGTATATGCAAATAGGTTATTTAGCATGCGCAGTGTGATTTATCACCTGAGACAAACTGCGGCCGCTGATTTTGCATCTTTCCCTCCAAATAGTGAGATTAAAAAGGCAGGTGCAAAGCGGGGCCAGCGTAGCACCGGCATAATGAGGAGGCGGTGAGACCTTCTCTGCTAAAAATGCTCGTGCCATAGTGTCTATTGAGCAAAGTAACTTTGGAACTTCAGTCATGCCATATCACCTGTGACAAAACACCTTTCAACTCAGCATTTCCTTGCGTCTGGTTCATTTCAGCCCCAGGTGACAAATGCTGATGTTCTCTTACAGATCGGTTTTACAGGTCTGCTGTCCAAAGTCAAACTCAGTGTCCCGCAAGAGGGGCAAATACCCACACACTCTGGAAGAGTTAACTCAAAGAAAACATGACACTGATGTGGTTGCTGGCTTCCCGAAAAGCGATAGCTTTCTTTTTATTTGTCTTCCACGAACACATTCCATCACTTCAAACTTTTATTTTGCATTTGCACTGGTCTCCAAATGTTCCATGGTGAAAACAATCACAGCGAAACTCCATTAAAGCGAATCTCTTTATTATATATCGACTTTTCCCAACAGTCCACACAATCTGTTGGAGCGAGTGAACACAATTTAGCGCCCGCTATGTGGGATCTTCGTTAGTAAAAGATTGTCATTTTAGTCGATTACGCGCAACCCGCCCACCAACAGCGTGTTCAATCTGTTAGAATGAACACGATTGCGTTTGGGATCTTAGCAAATCAGGCCCGATACAGTATGTGATGTGTACTACGTACAGCACAGTATATACTGTAGGCCTATACAGCAATGTGTACGCTGAACTTAAATTCAACACTAAAAATGAAATATGATGATAGCGTTTTTAGTGGGCAGCATGCCAGTGGTTCGTACTTCTACCTTTGAGTTCTGAGAATGGGGTTGGAATCTCTGCTCCGGCTTCCCGCGCGCATATTCTCCCTTTGCTTGCGTTGGTTTTCTCTGGGTGCTGAACTTGTGAATGTGAGCGCGAACGCTTGTTTCGTCTATTACAGGCGCCCTGTGATTGGCTGGCGACCAGTTCAGGGTGGTGCCCGTCTCTCTTTCTCCCAAAGCCAGAAGTTTTTCTAGGAACTTCCTTTTGCAAAAAGTCAATATTCGAACCCAGTGCCCAAACTGTGAAACAGGCGTGTGAGTCGTACATCTTTCCGCAACATTTATATAAATTGTAATATTGGACATTTTTACATTGTGTTGGCGACATCGCAGTACGCCCTAATAATAAAATAAATAACAACATAGCCCAACATTGAGCGCAAGAGGATTGCGTAACAGCAACTTAGCGGCGAAGTAGTCAAACGCGTCCACTTGAAAAGCCGTCAAATAACGAGACTTGCCCGGTGTCCTCACCTGGCTTGCGTCCGAGCAAACTTGCCCACAGCAACGTCAAATCTGCGTCGGCGAACACGAAGGCCAGCATGTGGACCAACACATAAAATAATATGAAGTAGCACAGCGTCGATACAACACACACCTCCATTGCTGCATATGGGAAAGCAGTGCAAAAAAAGGAAAAGCCTCGTTTTACAGCTGCGGTCACTCGGATTGCTTACAAAACTTGGCCGGCAGTTTACAAAACAAACGTGTGGACGGATATTGCGTCACTTCCGGTTGTGAACAGCCCCAGACGCTGCCGCGCTGCCATTATACCAATAATTGGAATATGTAAGTGCCGATATGCATAATACAATATACTTTTGAATGCATTTGTGTATTTTAGATCATCCAATTTCATTGGATATTTACCAAATTTCCCATAATTCATAACGTTGGAGAGGTATTACTGAAACATGTTTGGCTGTTATTTGCAGATTATAAATTAGTTCACCTCAACAATGTACAGGGTGGCCCAAAACTAGGTATACACTTACATTTTTAATTTTTTTTTTTTTTTACAATGACCTTTAATCTCGTACGTGATTGAAATGTCCTCGTTCACAATCGCAACATATCTCAAACCAGAAAATTGCAACAACAAAAAAAATGCATTATTAGACCACCCTTGTTTCTTCAATGTATTGTTCATTTGAATGCGTGTTACCACTAAAGGTATATTACCTGAGGAATGCAATGAACATGGCAAAAATGCAGCTGATCCCATAAAACTATGTCCTTTTTGAGGTGCGTAATTGTATTCCCAATGGCTTTGGATAGATCAAGAAAACAGAAAAAAAAAAGGGAAAATGGCTAGATATCAGCTCTTAAATGAAACTCTTATATCTTATTTCTATTTCTGTTTTCATCATTATATTTTTCTGAAAAGATATACCTATACATTAAACATAAACAAGAAACTGAAGAAACAAGGGTGGTCCAATACTTTTTTCCATGACTGAACATGGGCAAGACAGGAAGTGCGGCAGCAAGCAGCCAGCCTCAGATTGCGCAATCCATCACAAAAAGCAGAAAGGGCATTTATTGGTAAAATTACTGTACAACACATGGGAGGTCTACTGGCAAGTGTCTGTTCTGTCTCTCTTCACGTCGCCAATATGTTTTCAGACACTTGTAATATGCATTCTGATTTTCCTTAGTTAGGCTAGGCTAATGTGTTTAAAATCTGTGCGTTACATATTTACAGTAGCTTTGCTAATCAAATAAATCACAGATAAAGTGCAAGGTGAGGCAGATAGAATTCCGCCTCCACGCTGGCTGGCAGCTTCCTTCAAGCCACACTGAAGAACATGAACATACAAGTTCTTCTTTTACGCAGACACCTGAACTCGCTCCGAAAGACTTGAAGCCATAGCAATCTGTGTTTGAAGCTCAAAAAATAAAAGGAGAACTTTGACAGAAAATTAGCAGATTTTTGTTCCGAGGGAGAGGAGCATGCACAATTTAAGAAAATTAAACGTTTTTAATTTGACCTCAAATAAAATCAGACTATGAAACAAATAATACAAATTTTTAATTAAAAACTAGATATTTAACTTCGTGCCCAACGACTGGCTGGCGACCAGTTCGGGGTGTGTCCGCCTTTCGCCCGAAGTCAGCTGGGAAAGGCTCCAGGACCCTGTGACCCTGACAAGGATAAGCAGTGTAGAGAATGGATGGATGGATTTTGAACTTAAATATTTTGGTTTTGTTCGTTTGTTTGCCTGTCTGCATATAAAACATTTTACCTTTATGGTAAAAAACATTTCAGTATACACTACAGTAATCCCCTGCTATATCATTGTTCACGCTTCACAGTTCCGCTAAATCCAAGATTTTTTTGTGAGTGTTATTACAGTTGTTACTCTATTTTTTAATACTGTTTGTACAAAATCTTTGTGTTATCCATTGCTCTTGCTCTCTCTTAATATACAGATGTGTTATGTGTTTAAATGTGTTTGTATTGTTTTAAAAGTGTGTTTAAAGACATAAAAAACATCTTAAGTGCCGTAAATGCTATAAAAACATACCTAGGGTGTATTTAAATAGGGTATTTCTATATGGATGATTTAACTTATTACAGGGTTGCTCTGAAACATAACCTCAGCGATGGAGGGAGATTACTGTAGTCCTATATTAAAATTAATTTTTTGTACAACACAGTAATTCCGTGAGTTGGCCTATCCTTGTAAATAAGTAGGAAATTGCAAAGGCTCATACGCTTTCTCCAAAGCTCTGGAAATAACATTACTTATGGCCAAATATGATGTGTGTAAAAAGAATGCTGATATAGAGTCACGGAAAAAAATTATTAGACCACCCTTGTTTCTTCAGTTTCTTGCCTGGTACAACTAAAGGTACATCTATTCAGTCAAATACAGTATACCGATGACAACAAAAATAGTCCATACGAGTTTAATTTAAGATCTGATAGCTAGCTGTTTTCCATGGTTTTCTTTATAGTAACCAACATTTCTGGGAATACAATTAAGATAGCATGTCAAATAGGACATACAGTAGTTTTATTGAATCAGCTGCATTTTTGTTGCGATCCTTGTATTCTTCAGGTAATATACCTTTAGTGGTACAACTACCAGGCATTAAAATGAACAAGAAATTGAAGAACCATAAGGGTGGTCTAATGTTTGTTTCAGTCACTGATGGTGTAGTGGTACACTCGCCTGACTTGGGTGGAGGCAGCGTGGGTTCAGTTCCCACTCAGTGATGGTGTGAATGTGACTGTGAGTGGTCGTCCCTGTCTACAGTATATGTGCCCTGCGACTGACTGACTGGCGACCAGTTCAGGGTGTAGTCTGCCTTTTGCCCGAAGTCGGCTTGGATAGGCTCCAGCACCCCGCGACCCTGAACAGGATAAGTGGTATTTGACAATGGATGGATGGATAACATTTGTTTCCATGACTATATATACAGTATAGACTGCATACATTTTATTTATTTGTACTAGTTTTAATTTGTGGTTCCGACTTTAATGGAAAATATGCCACTTTGTTCTGTTTCAATCTGACTCTAATATTATTGCCCCATGAACCTCATGTCACGTCACTTGGTTTTAAACAGTGGGGAAGGTTTCAAAGTAATTTATGGTTTTCAAGGGTTTTTACTTCATTATTTCCATATACCATCTTTGTTTCCTTAATTCCTACCATGCTCCACCCTTCCTCCTTTCTTTCCTTCTTGGTTTTGTTCCTTATATATCATCCTCGTTTCCTTCCTTCTCTCTCTTCTTCCTCCTTTCATTATTTCCTTTTTCCCTCCATCCTTCCTCTCTTCATGCACCCTTCATTCCATACTCCCTTCCCTCCTTATAGTTTCCTTCCTTCATTCCACACATCCGTGTTTCCTTCCTTCCATTCCTTCTTCCTCCCTACATTCTTTCCTTTATTCTCTTCATCCTTCTTTCCTTCCTTTCATACCATCCTCGTTTTTCCGCCTTCCTTCCTCTGTCTCTCCCTCCTTCCATACATATTTGATTCATTAATTCCCTCTATGCTTACATCCTTCCTTCCTCCGGTCTTGGCTCCTTCCATTCTTCCTTCCTTCCCCAATTTAAAAAGGGTATACCTACTGTACCTACTTTGCACATTTGCATATGCAGTATGTAACGTAAATAATAGCGTCGAAGGCGCTCCAAAAATGCGTTTCAATGCATCCGAATCATGTCGATAGGCTACGCAGACGCAGTCCGCACGCGCCGAGCGCGTCTTCGGTGTCAGGGATGATGTCATGTTTTCGAAGGCAACCTGCAACATCCGGGTCTTCTC
Organism: Phycodurus eques; assembly: GCF_024500275.1. Classification (NCBI taxonomy): domain Eukaryota; kingdom Metazoa; phylum Chordata; class Actinopteri; order Syngnathiformes; family Syngnathidae; genus Phycodurus; species Phycodurus eques. The sequence continues at coordinate 13,476,182 of NC_084538.1, read as the reverse complement.
CGAGTGCCTGTGCGCACCAGCCAGCCAGGAGCTAACGGTAGCTAGCAAGCTGTCAAGCTGTCAAGTGGAGAGGCTGGGACAGACGTTTCAGCTTCCCACATTCACACGGAAAAAAAACAAGCCAAAAAAAAAATAATAATAACGCTACTATATCCTCGCGATCGCCTGCTGGGATAATGTAATGCATCAAGGTCGTACCCAAAGAGAAAGCTCCGCTCTAGCGCCATTTCTATGCACTGGCTCTTGTGTGAAGATTGCTCTTTGCTAGTCGGCAAACCCACCGACGCTTAAGTCCAGCCAAAGCCCCCTTTCGTCGCTTTAGGTCAGTGAGCCTTCCTGGTGTGGACTCCGCCTCGGCGTCTCTTGCTGTCAGCCACAATTTTGGACATTCGGTAAGTCGTTAAATGTCTCTCGTTGAACCGCTAACTTGAAGGCTTGGCTAAAGCTAACCTGTTTAGCATGTAGTGCTCGCCGAGCAAAGGCCGAGGGCTCTCCTATGGTATCTTAGCTTAGCACAAGTTCGCTGTGAGGGTCCAACAAGGGTCAAAGGCCCGCAAGTATCCAAGCCTGCTTGTTTCTTTGCTTCGCGGTCTTAAGACGTTCTACGTAACAATCATTAGTGTACAATTGTTTACGTCTCAACAGGTTCATGATTGTAATGAGCTCACTGTAACTTGTACTGTTGGTTCCGCGGTATCTGCCAAAATCGCAGTTATCAAGTAAGTGGCCAGTCGGTTAGCGAGCATTAGCGCTGCGTGCTAGTAGCGAATGCTTTGACTCATTTTTAGTGGCCTTTATAGCGCGTTGTATTGGTCATTGCGAAGGTCAGAGTTATGTTACATCGGGTGCTTCGTAGACTAGAACCGTGGCACCATTTTACTTGTTTAACCTGGCCAGGAAGTGGTGAAAGGGCGTTTCAATTTACTCCACACCAACAGTGTGCCTAATATGTAGTCAAAATATGTACACAGGCCTGCTATTTTTAGAGCAGTGCAGGCTGTCTGAACGTCAAGTTGTTAGTCTTTGGTAGCAAATTCGTTACATATTAAATTAGATTTAAAATGGTCATACGCAGTATAATCACTCAAGGGGAAATTCAACTCACACTCGAGCCAGAACACACATGCAGGCTTGCAAGGAGAAGTGTCAGAGCTCAAGGACACCTCGGCAGTCGTCAGGAAGCAGACTCTCACCTCTCCAACAACTATTTACCATTTTTTACATTTACCCGCTGCAGTACTTACAGTAGCAACAAGACAAGTAGCTGCCAACTTTGTGGAGTTTTCTAAAAAAAAAAAAAAAAACAAGGCTTGAGCACTTCAAACACTGCCACAATTCTCCATAACAAATAATTTGACAAAAAAAAATTGGTTGGTGAAGTACATGACCTATTCTACTACCCACACTGCTCTTCTCATGAACAATGTTCTTTCTACAAGTTATTTGTGTTTTCACATACTTGGCCAATAAAGATGATTCTGATTTGCGGTATTTAAGTAGCGTTGTAGTGATTCCATTTGAAACGTCATGGTAATTTTGTTGCGTTGACCTGGATAATCTGAATTTTGGCCTGTACCAGCTTATTGGTGGATATTTTTAACTAAAAAATGTCAGCCAATCGGAGAAGGAGTTCCCCGAGTAGCAGACGAAAGGAAATGGTCGAGGAGATATGTTGAGAAATAATTAAGTTACTGTTTTACTCCAATTTGAAGGTGTTTTAGACCATGGCGATATTACACAAAAACGTTCCCCAAAAAGTTTTTTTTTTTCCCCCCAAACAAAAAAATTCAAAATTTCTCTGAAACCCATCATCTGATTTTCAGAATTCTAGGCGCATTGTACTCAGCTTGAAGACTTAGCATTTTGACAGACAGACACAAATCTTGTCACATTACTGATAGATGAGATACTGCACCTTTATACACAGTGCTGCTCGACTTAAATATCAAAACATATGCCATATTTATGTCAACAGGTTTCTAGAGGGACACAATGGGGGCATTTCTGGACAAACCAAAGATGGAAAAATACAATTCCCATGGTGAGGGTAACAGCCTGCGCTTTGGGCTAAGCAGTATGCAAGGCTGGCGGGTAGAGATGGAAGATGCACACACGGCAGTAATTGGCTTGCCTCATGGCCTCGACCCCTGGTCATTTTTTGCTGTTTATGATGGGCACGCCGGCTCTCAGGTGGCCAAGTACTGCTGCGAGCATCTGTTGGAGCACATCACCAGCAACTCAGACTTCCAGAGTGCTCTACAGGAGGATCCCTCGGTGGAAAGTGTGAAGAAAGGCATCCGCACAGGTTTCCTCGAGATCGACGATCACATGCGAACCATCTCGGAGAAGAAGCACAGCGTGGACCGCAGTGGCTCCACTGCGGTGGGCGTGATGATATCACCGAGCCACGTCTACTTTATTAACTGTGGCGACTCGCGGGGACTCCTGAGCCGAGGGGGTGCCGTGCACTTCTTCACACAGGATCACAAACCCAGCAACCCTCTGGAGAAGGAAAGGATCCTGAATGCCGGTGGCTCAGTCATGATACAGCGAGTTAACGGCTCCCTGGCCGTGTCTCGGGCCCTAGGAGATTTTGACTACAAGTGTGTGCATGGGAAAGGCCCAACAGAGCAGCTTGTCTCTCCCGAGCCTGAAGTTTATGCCATCGAGAGATGCGAAGGGGAAGATGAATTTATTATTTTAGCTTGTGATGGCATCTGGGATGTCATGGCCAATGAAGAATTGTGTGACTTTGTCCGGTCAAGGCTTGAAGTCACGGATGATCTTGAAAGAGTCAGCAATGAAATTGTTGATACTTGCCTGTACAAGGTATGCCATGTTGACTCAAAATGCACCTTTGTGTTCTCGCATTAAGTCTAACCTCTCTGGCCTTTGTCTTTCTTCCACAGGGTAGTCGGGACAATATGAGTGTTGTTTTAATCTGTTTTCCTGGAGCTCCAAAGGTTTCTCCAGAAGCAGTTAAACGGGAGGCTGAGCTGGATAAGTATCTGGAGTCAAGAGTAGAAGGTAGGCACAACAAACCGGAAAATTAATGCGTAGGGGAAATTATGACGACAGTTGTAAAATGTTATGGTGGATGAAATTAATTTCTGGTCCATTTGAAATGTCAAGGCAAAGATTGTGCTTTTTTATTTTATTTACACTTTGGATTTCTATTAAACGTATATCCTCAAGGAGTGGCCTCAGCTCTAACAGAGGTAGTACTTCAGTTATTCCCAGGAAAAGTGCCCCGCTGGTACCATTATGAAGCTGTACATAGGAGATGTTATGTATTTTCTTTCAATTTTAAAATGCCCAGGTGTTTTAACATGTCTGTGAAATGTTTTTATCAAAATACCCTAAGGATCATAAATTATAGGATACTTGTCAGTCGGCACCCTCTTTTTCTAGCCTCGTTGAAATTAGCTTGTTTTGACGAGGCAGTTCCGCTGGGTGTATTGCTTTTGTTACCCTGACGATTAGGGGTGGAGCTACTTGTTGAGCCCCGTACTCTTGACGTGCATGTCAGACCCCATAAAGACAGTAAAAGCATTCATTGTATTTTCACCCGTGAAGGTAGAACTTCATCACCAAGCTACCAAATTATTGTTAATTTCTGTAATGTGTAAATTAGTATGCAGATCTGTGTATGTGGTGCTTTCACTGGACGCATCTACAGAGCTGCCAAATGTTAAGGAACGTCCGTATTTTATCAAGGAAATCACTGAATGATGACTTGTTACGGTGCGTAAGATCGATTGTAAAAATCCAATAAAATCCAACGTCCAACATTACCGGCCAGTACGGCGCTGTGTCCCCGGCCACCATGATGAAAATTTCAAACATTAATTCGATTAAATAAACACTGTATTGTTTAAAAAAAAGAGAGAGGGGGGGCGGAGGGGGGGGGGGGGGGGGGGAGAGCTGCTTGTGGGCACGCTATTTTATGATGTGAAAAATGACAAATTTGGACAATATTTCTGGAACTGAACTTCTGTAGGTTGGCAGCTCTGTATCTGCAAACACCAATACCTACCCCGTGGCCGCTAAAACTGGGATTTATTTTTTAGATATCAATTCTCATGCCTTGGACATGAGAATTGATAAAACTCAGAACAAACAAAATACATATCAACATGGTCTTGTAGCCGTGTAGTGCAAACTTCTGAAAATCACGCTTGTCTGGTTCAGTCACCCTATTTCAGCAACGACAAGTGACACAAGGAAATACAAACAGAAAACTAATATGAGACGCTTACACATTCCATTCCCAATGTAACAAGGGAGTATTTATTTTCATTTGATGACTTCATTGTGTCTAGCACCACCCTTATACAAGCATTTCTAGAAATAAACTCCTCCTTCAGAAGAACACCTGGAATGGGAAAGTAAGTAAAAGCTCCTGGTCATTAACTACAGCAGATTACAAAAATAAATTAAACCAAGGTTGTGTATAAGCTGAGCACATTTTAACAGGTGGTTTAAATGAATCAAAGTTAAGATGAGGTTTATTTCTCTCTGGTTCTCTGGCGTGCCTCCCCACCCATTAAAGTGTGAAATTACACAATCAACTACATTTTTGGCAAGCAGCCTGTTTCTGAAAATATGTCTCTAAGGAAGCATATTTTAACCTGACTGTGACATTACATATGAATCTGTACAATAATTGACAAGTTAATGTAAATATTTAATCAAACTACTGTATTTGCATGTTGTGCATATCTATAGGTGTTTCATACACTAGACATATTGGGTGTATTATAATTGAGCACTATATATCACTGTTAATAATAATATACTTTACACTTTAAAAACGTACAAATATTTCTTAAACTATATTACTTAACCAACATGCAACATCCTAATCTTTTTTCCTTTCATTTTTAGATTAAATCTCACTTTAGTGCTGCTCTTTGTTTTTACACTACTTTGTTTCCTTGTTGGTTGCACCTATATTATTAACATAAGCGTATGTGTGTAAATACAGTGGTGCCTTGAGATATGAGTTTAATTTGTTCCCTGGTTACGCTTGTAACTCAAAACACTAGTCTCTTCAATCATCTTTCCCCATTGAAATGAAGGAAATGCTTCCTCCTCAATTTAGATTAATAACATAATTCAAGGGTGTCAAACTCGTATTTGTCACGGGCCACATCGTAGTTATGACTTCCCTCGGAGGGCCGCTACAACTGTGAACCCATATAAATGAAAGATTACCTCCTATACTGTAATTACATACAGTATACACAACACATTGATGAATAGTCAGTTTTGAAATCAGAAGCCTATAAAAACATGTTTTTCAACTATTACATTTCTTTTCAAAGGGGGATTGGTAACAAAAAATGCTTGCAAATATCTCAATGGTATTACACCAGAACACAATGAGCAATTTTTATTTGCTTTCACGGGCCACATAAAATGATGCGGCGGGCCAGATCTGGCCCCCGGGCCACCAATTTGACACCTATGACATAATTGAATAGACTGTAAAGAACGTTTTTGCATCCTGATTTAATGCTGCAATACAATTAATTGTGCTGCTGCTCCTGGTGTGCCCGCCTAGGCCACCAAGGCGCGGTATAATACTGCACTGTCATGCAGACACAAACGATGAAGAATAGACTTACTCCTACTGTCAGAAACTTAGTAAGATATTAGTAATTTTTCATAGAGGATAAATAATATATGCCTATGAGTATTCGACTTTACAGCGATCTGATCTGCCTGATCGGTATCGGCCGATATTTAGCATTTTTTGCTGATCGGCTTTAATGTCATAATTTGTCGAGCCGATCAATGACGTCATTGATCGCCTCCGCAAAAGACATTTACCCGTGTCGCCATCGTGCACAGTATATTTGAATCCAAAAGCTAGTGTATTTTTAATCTTGTCGCGTGTCTTTTGACGTAGTATTGTAAATATCTTAAGGCCAATGAAGTTATTAAAAAAAAAAAATTTCAGCGGTTTGGGACAGACAAGATGCTATTTTAAATTGTCTCTTTTAATTTTAGCTATAGTCAAGTCTGTTGAATTAGTTTGTAATTAACCTCAACTGACTTAACAATTTTTGAAAGTGATTATGTCTGTGTTTTTAAGACATTACTTGAAACCTTTTCTCACTGAATGATCTACCGATAATTTCCCCCCCCACATACTATATAAAAGTTAATATTTTTCAACTGTATCTACAGTTGGCAGCTGTAGCTGTTGATTATTCATGACCAATCCATGACACTGTCTGGAACATAACCATGCTGAGAATTGTTTTTCCCGGGACCAAATGTAGTACAAAAAAGTGAAATTGAGTGGCCATTTCTTGTTAAATGTGATGCAGTACACACTGTTGTATGAAACAGCCCAATAGTACATAGTCATTTGTTCCTTTTCATTGGCAATTATTTTGCCTGCCTCTGTGTCGAAGAAGCTTACTTGAGATTGTGTTTTTCATCAGATATCCTCAAAAAGCAGGGTGATGAAGGCATACCAGACTTGGTCCACGTTATGAGGACGTTAGCGTCAGAGAGCATCCCCAACCTCCCTCCTGGAGGAGAGCTGGCAAGCAAGTATGTGACCTAATATTCTAGGAATAAACATATGTTCACTCACTATGTTTAGCATTCTTAAAAAAGTTATATTTTCTCCTCTTCAGACGAAGTGTTATTGAAGCGGTGTACAACAAACTCAACCCCTACCGAAGCGATGACACAGTAAGTTTCCCAGTTTGTCTCCTCTAAACTCCTATAACTCATTGAGGCTTTCCTTTGGTTGAAGTATGCATGCTTTTTGAAATGTGGCTGTAAACCTTAACTAATTCCGTGCATGGTAGGTAACACTTTTTTCCCCCCCAAGTGGCACGTAAGAGATCTGAAATGTGATAGTAAAAATATTAACTCTGTATCATTTTTCTTATAGTAACTCTTCTGTCTTAAGTAGAATATATTACTCATGTTTATGCACTTATATTTACATCGACCAAAATGCAGAAAAATAGGACAATAATCCTTAAAACAACAAAAGAGCTGAAACTCTGCACATGCAGTGGTACCTTGAAGATTGAGCACAGGCTGTTCCAGGATGCTGGTCAACTTCTGATTTGGTTGACTTTTAAAACATTCCCCGTTTGAGGTCAATTACAGTGCCTTGAAAAAGTATTCATACCCCTTGAACGTTTTCACATTTTGTCACCTTACAGTCACAAGTTTGAAGGTATTTTGTTGAGATTTTATGTAATAGACCAACACAAAGTAGCACATACTTGTGAAGTGAAATGAAAATTATATATATCGTTTTAAATTTGGATAAATCTGAAAAGAGTGGTATGCATTTCTATTCAGCTACCTGCACTGTGATACCCCTAAATAGAATTCAGTGCAATCAATTGCTCCTAATTAGTAAAAAGTAGCACTACGAACGATTGCGTGCCAGTTTGAATTCACTCGCGATTCTGTTTTGAAAAAATAAATCCTGAATCATAATTTTTGCATTCGAATGAAAACAAATCGAAGTACGTATTTTACTCTTAACAAGAGCTGCAATTCTTTTGTTTACTTCTGCCATAATTTTTACTTACTACGCACGTGCAAGCAAAATGGTGACTTGTTAAATACTTACTTCAGCCGCTATATTTGTGGATTTGAAAAACACACGTGTGACTCGTGGATATATTTGTGGATTTGAAAAACACGTGGAAATAATTTTGAGACATCTCTCTCCCCATACTCTGTTCCCAGCATGCTTTGTGGCATGTAATGCTGAACCTTTCCCTAACAAGGGAATACAATTTCGAAAACTATATATAATTTCCTTTCCCACTTTACAATTATGTGCAACTGTGTTGGTCGATCACATAAAATCTCAATACAAATCATTTAGATTTGTAGTTGTAAGGTGGCAAAATGTGAAAAGGTTCGGGGGTATGAATACTTTTTCTCGGTGCTCTATATTTGGAATAAATTCAGCTTGTGCCGCCATCACGTAGCCTTGAGTAGGTGGTCAGATTTTAACAATTGTCATACAGACATTTGGGTTTCATATTAATACGTTAATAACAGTACAACACTCATTCAACATTGGCTTAATTTTAGTGAAGAATGACGAGGTGGTTAATAAAAGTTGTATCTGATCCACCTCACATAAGTTATTTTTTAAAATATTAACTCAACCCCCTAATGTAATGCAAAATGTTAACAATACACAGACCACCTTTTAATCACAAACATGGTAGCTACAGTTGTTGTAAAACACACCCGTGTTCAACACTAATTAAGCATCTTCATTCGTCATTCAAGCAAAAAATTAGCTGAACCAGTGAAATCATAGCTGCAATAATATAAATAAAAATGAGTTGCTGTTTTACCCTTTATTTTATTGTAGTACATCAACAAAATCATTATATATAATGATCATAATCAATTTTACCTGATTGCCTTGCAAGATATAGGAATCTAGGAAATTTCACCTGCACGGTCCAGTATCCAGGTATTTCTATCACAGTCACACTGGTTGAATTTCTGGCTAAAAAGTTTTTGAAACTATTTCAAGCCACTGAATTGTTTTGGAGCGTATCCTTCTAATATCAATTGAACCATTATCATCCTTGAATCAAATCAGCAACCACGAATCGTGATACGAATTGAATCGTTGCCAAAACGAATCGTTATTAATATATTTATAAACGTGTATACAGTGGTGCCTTAATTCATTCCGTGACCATGCTCGACAAGTAGCAATATATTGTATAGTCATGAAAACATAATAGAAGAGAATTTATAGATATTAACTGGTTTTGTCTATGAAGTGTAATCAAGTAAAAAGTCTCGCATGCACGCGCGCAGACACACACACACACACACAGCAGTTTCATTTGCGTGAATGCGCCTTTAAATGCTGCGTGTCTCTCTCTCTCTAAACCCCCCGCGCCCCCCACACACTCGCTTGACCCCCCCGCCCCCTCCCACATCCCCTCTTATGAGTAGGATAGCTCTGCCTGTGCCTCTAGTATGTGTCGCTGTTCAGCGGTTACGTCACAAAACCTTTTGTTTTACATTTCTTTTAATGAGAATACTTGCACTCAACAGTACGGTATCATGTACAAACACAGTAACAACATTTGTCACCCCACATGACCTTCAGTTCTTTCATACTGTTTAGTGAGCAGATTTGCTTTTGTGTGATTCCTCATCGTCTTCTGCAGACACATATAAATGTAACTTCTCTGGTGTGAAATTGATCCCTTGTCCACAGTTTCAAAATGTTTTAAACACTCTTTGCTGTTGTTATTTTGTGTGTCTGTGTGTGTGTGTGTGTGTGTGTGTGTGTGTGTGTGTGTGTGTGTGTGTGGCTGGCTGTTGTGTTTTCCCATCGTATGCTTGTTGGGAGCTATATGTGCTTGTTTCAAATACATGTGTCATTGCCTTTGTTTTACACTTTGCTTTTCGAGTAAACTTCCAACTAGTCGTGGCAATGTACAGTGAGCAAATACTTTTGGCAATATAATGTAGTTCTAGCAGTGTTGGTCTCTTTGCATTTGAAGCAAATGTAATGTCCTAACTTGAGAACATCGACCTCCACAAATGTTTTATAATCACATGCTACTGAAAGAGCATTGTCTAATATCCATAGGGTTAGTTTCTATCCAAATATATCCAGTCTAATTTATATTGGCCGAGTTCTGCATTTGTTTGCTGTAGAGGGCAGGCAGGTCAATCATTAAAAAGAGGACTTCTTGGGACTTTGGTTTTTCATCTAATTTGAACAAACTGGTCCCTTTTGATGTCTTTAATGGGTTTGATATTTGAAACAAATGAGGAGTGCAAAGTGCACCAGGAACTTCAAGGTTTTAATTTTCACAGAGACTTTCAAGGCTTGAAATATAAAGAGGCGAGCTGGTTTCTAAAGCAGAGCGGATTGATTGCCTGACCCCGCCTTGGCTTTAAGAAACCTTGCAAAACCCCTCAAATTTTTGTCTGTTCTGTCGTTGGTTTCAATCTCACCACTTCCATATTGTCATTGTGCTTCCGGAGAAAAAAACTTTAAATCTGCCCACATTACATTTTGCGCAAACAGAATATTGTGATAAGCTAGTGAAGGCAGCCATGAATTAAGCAGTGACTGCAGTGAAATGTGATAATGTTCCACTCCAGTCCTGCGGGGGCACTTATCAGAATCATCTTTATTTGCCAAGTATGTCCAAAACACACAAGGAATTTGTCTCGGTAGTTGGAGACGCTCTAGTACAACAGGCAGTCAATTTACAGAACACTTTGGGGACATAAAGACATTGACAAAAAACAATTGTGCAAAAAGATGCAGAGTCCTCTAGCACTTATATGCATTACTACATGGTTGACAATAGACCAACAACTCAGGGATTAATAAAATAATGTTAAATAGAATGTACTCTAAATATAAACACCGACCAGCCACAGCATTATGACATAATTAGGCAATAGCCAATAGAATAGCTGTATCAACTATTCTGCTTTTAATAAGATAATAATTTACAGTCTTGGCTGGTGTATATATAATACTAATTCCTGAATACCACCAAAAGGCAGTGGAACGTCTAAACTCAAACACAATTTGTTCCAGGGCATTGGTCAATATCTAATTTGTTCAAATTCCAAAAGCAATTTTCACGGGGTTTAATATAAATGGAATAATCTGTGAGTCCACTTCTTGTTTTACAAGTCTAACTGCAATCTGCGGTGGCTGGGAAGTACAAAACAATATAACAAACTGTGAGACATTTTTTACAGAAAACCGGAAAGGGAACGTACCATGACGTGTTATTAGTGATTCCCATGTGCTTCCCTGGCAGGGCATGCCCTGCTCCAACATTACTGGCTACGGGTCATGCGCCGACATGAATCATGGCAAAACCAGTGGCTGACTGATCTGCCACTAATGGAAACAGTTGCCAAACCACGCACACTGCGCCATAGGTTTGCGGCAGCCTAAACCCTAACCCACCATAATCCAAACTTTAACCCATCCTAAACTGCCTTAACCCCAATCCTAGTCCGAAACCTAACCATAACAAACTTCTTTGTATTTTTATTTTGCACAAATGTGATACATATTTGAGATGGTCATCTCGTTACATTTGCGAAGCCTATCCCAACCACGATGCATGAGCTAAGCATGTTGAATCGGGGTGTGTCTTGTCAAGATTCCTAATAATGTGGCATTCTGTGATATGGTACATTCCCTTTCCAGTTTGTGTAACTTGTAATTCGTTTCTGCTTTTTTTAATTGGTTTTCTCAAATGTAAATTTTTGTTCTCTTAAATGTAAATTAGTTTTGGCTTTCGTTCATTTGTTTTCTGAAATGTCAATTTATTTAAGCTTTTATTAGTTTTTTTTCTGAAATGCAAAAGTGTTTCACAATTTATTATATTGTTTTGCACTTTCCAGCCACCTTAGCTATCCACTAAAACACAACAACAACAAATGATGAAGTCATTCTTAGCGCTGATGTTACATGGCAGATGCTGCGGATGATTACGGCATTTGTCTGGGATGTGAATGTCTTCACTTTAAAGTTTAAACTGACTGCAGTGTAGATACGATCATCTTTTATTATTCGTGTTGCTTCAGCCACATTGTGCTGAGCAGCAAGGACAGAAACGTTGTACCGCTTTTCTTTGTGGCCATAAGTTCCATTCATCATCATTTATAGCCATCTTAAAAAAATTGTGGTGGCACTTGACTATAAAAATAACCTCTTTAATTAGAGGGTTTGCTGTTAATTTCAGTGAATTTCGTTTGTTGAGTCTGAATGTTTGACCCAATGAGCAATGTTTTTAATTAGAGTAGCTTTTGCTCAACAAATAAATATAAACGCAATTATAACCAATACTTTAATAAATAACTACTTCCAAAGATTAGTTACATTTTTAACCAAGTGCAATCATAAGAATACAATAGTAGGAAAAAGTATGTGAACTATTTGGAGTTTATCACATTTCTGCATCAATTGGTCATAAAATGTAGTCTGATCTTCATCTAAATCATATGAATAAACAGTCTGTTCAAAGTCATACCACACAATTATATATTTTTATAGAGCATAACGTAAACATTCAGAGGACAGGGAAGAAAAAGTATGTGAACCCTGGGATTTAATAACTGCTTGACCCTCCTTTGGTAGCAGTCACTCTCAACCAAGTGTTTCCTGCAGTTGCAGATCAGACCTGCACAACGATCAGGATGGATTTTGGACCATTACTCTTTAGAAAACTGTTGCAGTTCAGCAATATTCTTGGGATGTCTGGTGTGAATAGCTCTCTTGAGGTCATGGCACCGCATCGGGTTGAAGTCAGGACTTTGACTGGGCTACTCCAGAACACGTATTTTCTTCTTCTGAAGCCATTCTGTTGATTTGCATCTGCGTTTTGGCTCATTGTCCTGTTGCAACACCCAACGCATGCCAATACCATGATGCTCCGTCCACCATGCTTCACAGTTGGGATAAGGTTTTGATGTTGGTGTGCTGTGCCATTTTTCCTCCACACATGGTGGAGTGTGTTCCTCCCAAACAATTCAACTTTGGTTACATTGGTCCACAGAATATTTTACCAGTCGTGCTTTGGAACATCCAAATGTTCTTTATAAAACTTCAAACGTGCAGCAATGTATTATTTGTTTTAATTATTATTTTTATTTGTTTATTTCTTTATTTAACCTCATTGAGCATTCTGCGCTGTGCTCTTGAAGTCATATTTACAGGGCCACTCCTTGTCTAACTGTGGACTGATGAAGATCAAGACTTTCAGAGATACAACCCCAATTCCAATGAATTTGGGACGTTGTGTTAAACATAAATAAAAACCGAATAAACAGAATTTGTAAATCATCTTCAACTTATATTTTATTGAATACACTACAAGACAAGATATGTAATGTTCAAACTGATAAACTTTGTTTTTAGCAAATAATCATTAACTTCGAATTTTGTGGCTGCAACATGTTCCAAAAAAGCTGGGACAGGGTCATGTTTACCACTGTATTACATCACCTTTTCTTTTAACAACACTCAATAAAGGTTTGGGAACTGAGAGCACTAATTGTTGAAGCTTTGTAGGTGGAATTGTTTCCCATTCTTGCTTGATGTACAGCTTCAGCTGTTCAACAGTCCGGGGTCACCGTTGTCGTATTTTACACTTCATAATGCGCCACACATTTTCAATGGGAGACAGGTCTGGACTGCAGGCAGGCCAGTCTAGTGCCCGCATTATACTACAAAGCCAGGCTGTTGTAACGTGCAGAATGTGGTTTGGCATTGTCTTGCTGAAATAAGCAGAGGCGTCCATGAAAAAGACGACAGCATATGTTTCTCTAAAACTTGTATTTACCTTTCAGCATTAATGGTGCCTTCACAGATGTGTAAGTTACCCATGCCATTGGCACTAACACAGCCCCATACCATCACAGATGCTGGCTTTTGAACTTTGCGTCCATAACAGTCCGGATGATTCTTTTCCTCTTTGGCCCGGAGGACACGACGTCCACAATTTCCAAAAACAATTTGAAATGTGGACCTGTGGGACCACAGAACACTTATCCTCTTTGCATCAGTCCATCTTAGATGAGCTTGGGCCCAGAGAAGCCGGCGGCGTTTCTGGGTGTTGTTGATAAATGGCTTTTGCTTTGCATAGTAGAGTTTCAAGTTGCACTTACGGATGTAGCGCCGAACTGTACTTACTGGATTGGTTTTCTGAAGTGTTCCTGAGCCCATGTGGTGATATCCTTTACACATTGACGTTGGTTTTTGATGCAGTGCCGCCTGAGGGATCAAAGGTCACGGGCATTCAATGTTGGTTTTCGGCCTTGCCGCTTACTTATTTCTCCAGATTCTCTAAACCTTTTGATGACGATATGGACTGTAGATATTGAAATCCCTAAATTCCTTGCAATTGTATGTCGAGGAACATTGTCCTTAAACTGTTCGACTATTTTCTCACACACTTGTTCACTTGGCTTGTGAATGGGAAACTCCTTTTATACCCAATTATGGCACCCACCTGTTCCCAATTAGCCTGCTGACCTGTGGGATGTTCCAAACAGGTGTTTGATGAGCATTCCTCAACTTTCTCAGTCTTTTTTGCCACCTGTCCCAGCTTTTTTGGAACGTGTTGCAGCCATACAATTCCAAGTTAATGATTATTTGCTAAAAACAATCAAGTTTATCAGTTTGAACATTAAATATCTTGTCTTTGTAGTGTATTCAATGAAATATAGGTTGAACATGATTTGCAAATCATTGTATTCGGTTTGTATTTATGTTTAACACAACGTCCCAACTTCATTGGAATTGGGGTTGTACTTTTGCAACCTTTTTCTAGCTTTATACAAGTCAACAATTCTTTAATGGTAGGTCTTCTGTCTTTTGAGCAACACATGGTACACATCAGGCAATGCTTCTTGACAGGAGACAGTTCCAAACTGTTGTGTTTTCTAGTGGCTAGAGAAGCTTGAATCCCACCTGACTCTGATTAGCTCTTGGAGAATCCTACCCTATAGAGGTTCACTTACTTTTTTCTCACAGTTCTATGAATGTTGACGTTATTTTCAATGCAATTTGAAAACATAATTGTGTGGTATTAGTTTAAGTAGGTTGTATATTCTTGTGATTTCGATCATCAGACCACATTTTATGACCAATTTACGTGGAAATTCCAATGGATTCACATACCTTTTCCTCCCACTGTGTGGATTTATATATTATAGATGTGTATTGCTGCTAGACCAGAAAAAAAAGTTCAGTATCACGTTATAATGTGATAAATTTCAAGTTGTAACATGATAAGTTTCACTTTTTAATGTGATAAGTTACCACATTAAAATGTTATAAATTTGACTTCTGGTTTTCTAATTAAACACTTTATTTTACAGTAAGAGCAGCGTAGTTACATAGCTTGTAACATTTGATTTATGAGACTCAAAAAGAAGACAAGTACCTCTCTTTCCAAAAATAAAGGAGTTTTAGTAAGTTATTGTTAAATACTTTAAATACACTCGGTTTACAGAAAGAGACAATTCATACATTTCAGCTTCTTCTACCATTAAAAGAAAAAGTTAATGTTGACGATGCTTGAGAACCTTTCCCTTATCACTGGTACCTTGTAGCCGATAAACCTGTGAATTTTAATTCAATCTGTTCATATGTAGTTATTTTTCTTTTTTTTTTTTTTTAAATAATGTGAATACTGATGAAATTGGGGCCCAAGTCTGAAGGGTGTTGTCCTTCCTCTCCTCTCTTGTCAAGGACTCAGCGTCCACAGATGACATGTGGTAACACAGCGTCGTACCACTAACACAGCATAGCGTTTACAAACCACCATCCTCTCAAGACCCACAGCAGCTCAGCCCAGCTCAGCAGTCTGTCTTGCCGTCACTCTGAGCTTTTGGTTTCTAAGAAGGGAATTTCATGGGAGGAGGAAGAGGAGTTGCATGCACACAAAAGTGGAGATAGTGCAGCGCCAGTCCACTCTGGAGTTCAGGACCCCCCACCCAGCGTCGTCTCCCCCTTTGTGTTCACCCATCCTAATGCTTCCCTCTAAAGTCAAACATAACAAGTGAGTCCACACGGCTTTCTTACCTATTTTTTTGTTCAATAATCAACTTATGTAGTAGGTTTTTTTGTTGTTGCTGTAATTAATTTGATTCACATTTCCTTGTGTGTGTTTGTATATTTCTGTTTTTGTGAAGTGCAATTGTCCTGTACAAACAGCCTGTATTTAATGCAGCTTGATTAAGTTAAAAAAAAAAATGAAAGAAATGAAAAAGAGAACCTTTTTATGCACTATCTGCCTTTTCCCGCTCTTCTGGAATTCTAAACCCTTTCTCCATAGTGAACATTACTGCTTGTCCTCCAGGCACAATGCCTCCACGCTTTTATTTTTCCTCGCTCCTCAGTTAGTCTATGCTCCTTTAAGAAACGGGTAAATTGTAAAGTCGACAGCACAGTAAGCTCTCTATATCAAAACCATTTACACCCTACTTATCCCCACCCCATGTGCTTTTAAAAAAAAAAAAAAAAAAAAAATGTATTTTATTTTTGTATGTGGTTTTCTGTACACGCTCCAATAATAACAGCAAAATGTCATTTTGAAACAAAATCCACCTGTCTGACTAGATACTTGCGTGTATTGGTGCTTGTGTGTATGTATGTGCACGCGTAACTGCTATTTTTTTTTTTTAAACTTTTTTTTTTTTAAGGGAATGACAAAGCTATACTCTGCCCTTTCCATATGACAATATTCACAGAGTGTGAGTGTGTTACCTGGCCAAGTTTAATGCAATCCCAAGGACAAAGTAGGCCTGTTTCGTAGACATCTACACAAGTCCTAGAGTAGTTTTGAGTTTTCTAATCGCTTTACGCCAGCCTCGTGTGTGTGTGTGTGTGTGTGTGTGTGTGTGTGTGTGTGTGTCCGTCCGTGTGTGTGTCCGTGTGTCCGTCCGTGTCTGCACGCTATTATCGTTTGTGTGGCCCAACCTTTGACATGCCACTTATTTTATTGTGGACATTTCTCTTTGTGTGGACAATTTGGCATGTCTACATAAAGCTGAAGCTAATAAGAGTTAAGATCACGTGTGTCCACTCCCTCTGACAACACTTTTGGTGTACGGGGTAGGTTAATTTTAAAGATGTGGTAATAGGACTGGTGTGAACACTTGAGCACTGACTATTTTATGGATCAATTGTTGGCTCAAATACTTAAAAAGCTGTCTTTTTTTGCATTTTTTTGTTTGTTTTTGTTTGGGGCGGCGGCATTCATACCAAGAACAAATCTGTTGATTGTAAAGAGTTGTCATAGTCTTGTACAGCACTATTTTTTATTTTTATTTTTTTGTTTCTTGGGGTTTTGCTGTGCCTCCGAGCCGACGCAAGCCAGGAAGGCCACACAGTCCAGTTTGCTGCTAGCATCAATGATTTGTGTGTGTTCACCTCATGTATCCCCCACCCCACCTTCCCCCCCTCTTCTTCGTCATTGACGATATCCTGGCACGTTCACAGACATTTTGGGATGCAGGTGCTCAAGCCCCAAAAAGATTATTCATAAAATTAAGAAAAGACAGTAGTATATGGATTTAGTAATACAAGTTTTAACAAAAAAGGTGATGGGAAGCTACAGTGGACAAGTTTACACACCCCTGTTCAAATGGCAGTTTTGTGATCTACAAAAATTAGACCAAGATAAATAATTTTAAAACTCCCCCCACCCCCCAAAATATTTAACTTATAACCTGTACAACTCAATTGAAAAAAAAAAAATACACAATTTGAGAGAGGGGAAGTAAAAAAAAAAATAAAAAAACGGAGTTAACATGGTTGCACAAGTGCACATGCCCTCTTATAAATGGAGATGTGGCTGCGTTCAGAATTAAGCAATCACATTCAAACTCATGTTAAATGGGAGTCACCACAAAACTGCCACCAGGGCAAAAGGGCAGGTGATTGAGCACCACCACTTGGGGTCTCTGTGTGCACGTGCCTGACGATATCTGTATCCACTCACAAGGCAGATACATTTCTTTAAGCGGAAAGGTTTTTCTTTCTCAATTTTCAGCTATTTTACTGTCTAAAATTAAATTGTGGAAATTAATGTATGTATATATTTTTGACATTAACATTCAAGGAATAAATATGTTGTTTGAGTTAGATTTTCTTTTCATTTTCACCATGGACAAAATGGGCTTCCGCTTTGTCTTGGGGCCCTTTTAGGTTTTTTTTTGTGGTAAAAATAATATTTAAACCTCTTTCATACATTGATCTACAGTTTTCAGACACTTCAGTATAATAGTAATAAGAAACTAAACATGTATTTATTTCTAAATGACAATCCTAACTCTATCCCACTTGTTTTGGGTTGCAAATTCTTAGACTCAATTCCTTCCTGAGCCACTTTCTAACCTGCCATGGTAACAAAATGGCCAAAAATCCATGTTAGATGATGGAAACCTCACCTTAATCTTTAACCACTGGTGGTGCTGTAGAGTCTATTTTGAAGCAGCTACTTAGCTAAGCATCATGTGCATAGATGTCAACTAACACACAGGGTACAATTTAAAGGTGCCACAACAACAAAAGACTTATGCGGCAAGCTACTGTGGTTGTGAAATAGTGTGATGAACTCTGGCTGGAATTGAACGCGTGTAATTGGCCTTAAAGACATTATTATTACTATTTCAGAGAAGATGGCAATTGTTGCATGTAAGCAACATGGTTTAAAGGTTGTGAATAATACTGGTAAAATGGTGGCTCAGTAAAGTATAAATGTCCTAGTACTGTGTGCGCGAGTGTGTGTGTGTGTGTGTGTGTGTGTGTGTGTGTGTGTGTGTGTGTGCGCGCGCGCTTGTGGTTAAACACGCTTTTTGAAGAAAAAAAAAAAGAGAAAAATAAAAGACTTATAATCATGACTTTGGGTGTTTGAATACAGTATTTATATATTTTAAATATGATTAAAATCCCTTTATTCTGTAACTTCTAATGGATATTTAATTGAGAGAAAAAGTTCACAAAGCATTCATGAGTTGTTACTGTCACTTTTTTATTTTTTTACACATTAAAAAAAAGATTTCACTCGACCGTGCTGTTCTGCTCTTACCACTGAGAAGCCTTCAGGTGTGCTGATTGTAATAAATGAAAAAAAAGTGACTGTATTCAGTATCGCTTGTGTTGGAATTAGATTTTAAAGCGGCTCGGCCATGATCCTTTTATTATTATTTTTTCTCTCCAAATGGTGTTTCATTTTTTTACTTTTGTCAATATTCCATGACATGGCTTTCACTCCCAAAGCCCCATCAAAGTCTAACAAAAAACAAAACTAATTCCCTTTTCATTTACCATGGAACTAAAATACCTCATTTACATCCATTCGTTTTAGTTGTTCTCAACTTGCACAAAGCTGTTGATGTATTTGTTTTTTCTCTAAATGCTAATCTTAAAAAAAGGTTAAGTAATGTGAAAGAAATGCAGGAGGACATCTTAAAGAACACTAATGGCTTTGTGGAATTGAAGCCCCCCCTTGAATACTCATTTGTGTGATTTGTCCAATTAATTGTGCAATGCTTGCAAATCTTCAATTGTATCCAGAGTTCGGAGTTGAACTTACACAAAGCTGTGTTAGGGCCACACTGAAAAGAAAATACTTATATTACTTTTCATGAATATTACAAGAATAAACATGCACTATTGTGTGGAAAAAGACTTGCATTACGAGTTGTCATAGGATGAGAATAAAATCGTAATCGCGGAATAAAGTTGCAGTATGACAAGTGTTTACATTGTGTTATAAGGACTGTTGTCTTTTCCTCAGAAACTACTGAAACTTGTTTCTGGTAAATATTAGTTTATTCCTAACATTAGTTGTTAAGTGACAGCATTAAGACAAGTTGTAATATTACAGCTTTTTTCCTGTAATATTGTCACTATTCTCGTAGTATTACAACTTTGGTTGTAGTTATATTGGGACTATTCTTGTAACATGACTTAATTCTAGTAACATTACGATTTTTTTCTTGTAATATGGTCACTATTGACATCATTACATTTTTCTCATATTACATAATTCTTGTAACATGAGGTTTTCGTGTAGCATTGTGTTATTTGATGTAACATTGTCACTGTTCTCATAACAGCTTTTTTTCCTCATAATACAATTCTTGTAATATTAAATTTTTCTCATGCATTAGTCTTGTAACTTTTTTGTAATATTACGTCTTTTTTCTTGTCATTTTTCTCGTAACTTTTTTCTAGTAGTATGACTTGTTGCAGCAGTATGACTTGTAACTGGATTTTATTCTTATAACCGCATGCCTTTTATTCCTAATATGTTTTCTCTATAACATTACAACTTTTTCTCATGATATTTCAGAATTCTTGTAACGTTAGCTTTTTTTTTTTTTTTCTCACGTAATATTACCGCAATTCTCAACTTTTTTCCTTGTAAAACTACATTATTCAAGTAACATGGCAGTTTTCCCATAGCCTTAGTTTTTTTCCTGTAATTTTGCAAAATTAACCTTGTAGCCTTACAATTAACATTGTGACTTTCCCCCTGTAATTTTTTTTTTTTTTTTTTTTCAGTGTCCCCCTAATACTACTTTGTAAATAAATGTTAGGTAAATTAAGTGCGAGTCAATGAGGTAGTCGTAAGCACTGATCGTCTGTGTGTAATCACCTTTTCTTAGAAAATATAATTGCACAGAAAAAAAGTTAAAAGCTATTGACAGAGTTAGTTCCCTTTGTCAACCTGCGATGTGTCCTCTTGTTGGAAGGACAGACAGACATTTGAACAGAATTTCCTAGCGCCCTTTTGGACATATAGATGTACCTTGTTTGTGGCGTTTACGGTGCGATCGTTAGCAGTGAGGTTCACTTGCACCTCCACCCCCTCCACAAGCTCCCACCACCCCAGCCTCACTTTCCAGCTCATAATAAGCTCACCGATTTGCCTTACCCTCTGTCATCATGTGGCCCCCATAAAGTTACTTGTTGAACAAAACCCATTGAGGAAGACAAACAAAACGCTGCTCGTGTTCATGCTAAGGTACTTAAGCTATCAAGGGGAATTTGTTTTGAAAAAAAGACACGGATGTTAATCTTTTTTTGGTAACAATGTTGAAATCTGTTCTTTTTTTCCCCCTCCTGCAGTGTCATACGTTAAACGCGTGTGTTAACATGGTGACCTCGAGAGCATTGCAAGTGTGCTATGCTATATTTATGAGTACATTCAAGAATAGCTTTGGAGTGATGTAAATACGTATTGTCATTGTTGATTCAGATGCTTCTCGAAAGGCCCCTGTGACTTCTTTTGACTACTGTATATTTTCTTTGATGTTCCTGCTCCGAAGGAATGAGGAAAAAAAAAAAAGAGAGAGGAAACTGTTGGGGGAGGGAAGTGTACCGTTTGTGTTGTCAGTTGAACAAATTGCATTCCTCGCTTGTGGATTGATGCATTTCTCTCCCTGCTCCTTACATTTTCTCCCCTCCTTCCCCTCCTTTATTTTCTCTTTTTTTAGCCTTTAAAGTTTGAATAAAGTTTCTAGTTTGCAGAATGTATTACCAAATAAATGGGTTGTCATCTTGTATGTCTCATTTCATGTTTTTTGTTGTTGTTGTTGAACACATGCCACACTAAAAAGATTAACATGGACACGGAGAAGGACATTCTAGAGAGGCATAGAAGACAGAACTGAATCAAGGTATTAGTGTTAATGAATATATGGAAGCCCCCGTTTTCATACATATGCATCTCACTACATTCAAATATTTTCAATCCAAATCTGAACTTAATTTCTTTCAGTAGTTCAATTCAAAAAGTAAAGCTTGTATTTTGTTAGCCTAATAGCATTAATTACCATGAAGTAATTTTTTAAAATTTTCATAAAACAAGGGGGGGGGAAATTAAGTCCATTGGCCTCTTCAGCCTTTGCGGATTACCATAAATTGGATGAGTGATCATCTACACAGACATAAATAAAAAAATAAAAAAAATAAATACATTTTTAGCAAGGACGGGTATTTTTTTATTGATATTGTGACAGTAAATTAAAAATGAACTGGCCAGTTATGCTATTAGGCTAATGATTCACTACACAGAATAAAATATTTCATAATTTCCTTTTTCTTTCTTTTTTCATCTGATGAAAACCCAAGTCATTTATAGAATATTACAAAAGAACATAATACTTTTACAATAAAAATGAGCCTTCTGAAGTGATTTCCTATGTTTAATCAATCTGTGTGAATTTCACTTTTTGAAATGAATATAAATTAACTTTTCTAATATATTCTCATTTATTGAGATGCACCTGTACATTGTGCTCCAGTTGGACGAGGAGTTTGTATGATTTTGCATTTCTACACCACTACAATGATTTGGAAATAACAGCAAGATGTAATTAAAGTGTATAGACTCAATTTTTATTTAAGAGGTTTCACAATAATTTTCCGCTCACCATTTACAAATTTTATGCAGAAAACCTAAGTTTTCTTCTTTCAAGTATTTTAGACAACGTGACAGTTGTAAAAATCATTTTTAATGAAAAGTGAAGTCTGCCATGGACCACAAAATCCTGGATTTGCTTTGGACGAATCTTTTGAGTCAATTGCAAAACCTTTTGTGACTCTGAAAAGGAGGCTCGTCTGCATAAAATGGTTGTAATTCCTGAATGGTCAATGCTGTATTTTTTGTGAACTGTTCCAAATTTAAAGCTGAAAGTCTCCACTTCAATCATACCTTTGTTTTATTTCAAATCTATTGTGGTTGTGAATTAAAGCAAAATGCTAAAAACTCATCGCTGTCCAAATGGTTCACTGTAAGAAACTAAATTATGTATGTCCTGTATGCAGAATGACTAAGAAAAAATCATGATGTGTTCAATAGTGTTTATAGTTGCTAACGTGAAAAAACATTTTTATTAATCACACAATACTGTAAAAAACAGTAAAATTATCATTTGCCAAATACTTAAATTGTGACAGGTCCTCACCAGAACCTTTTAAGTATTTGCAAACCTTCCCCAACTTCTTGGTGACTGTCTTGTCATTTTATATTCCAGTGTACTAATGAGTCAACAACCGTTTTGCTGCTGCATGGTTTGAGCATTTCTCTCTCTCTCTCTCTCTCTCTCTCTCTCTCTCTCTCCCTCCCCTCCCTGCTTTAAACGCATGATGGTGTTGCCTCATCAGGAGTGGCGCTTGTCTCGCCTTGACGCTGAGAACGCGGGTCAGACCAGTCCACGGCCAGCGGGGTTAAAACGCATAGGAGGGATTACGGTTGAAATGTCATCATAATGTCATGAGGCGAGTTAAAAGGTCAAATGTTCAAATGGTGCTCAGTGGTGAACAGTTATCAGATCAGGTAGCACTTAGATTGCTGTGGATCCACTAGTTAGATGCACGTGTTTGCTCTTTTGTACGCTGGACCCCCGCATATTCGTGGTTCGGCATTCCTGAATTCACCTATTGGTGAATTTTTGTTTGGAACCTATCTCCCTTCATTGGCAGAAAGAAAATTGCCTATTGATGATTTTCTGTAACTGCTGTCTGCATGTCTCTGTTATTTATTGCATTGTAATGTCTCTATAATTGAGACAATTAATAGTTACTGTTGGCGGACGTTCCACCTACACAGACTCACTCATCCCGTCACAAATCTAATAGCAGCCACGTGAGATTTGTGATCGAAATGCAGCGGGAGTGTACGATACAAGGTGGCACCCATGTCTGCTTTGGGTCACGATGGTTTTGGCAAACTAGGACTAAACAAGGCCTTAAAACCAGTGGAATCCGTAACATCAACTCAGCTGAATATTGCTAAACCTTTCTATAACTGCTAGTTTGTGATGTCACTGTGTTGATCAAGCGGTTTCGGGTCTGTAAACACTGCACTAGCTATTCTAGTGCTAACTACTACTTATGCCTAGCGAGCTATGAAGTAACGGACTTTCCCACCACCACAGGCTGCCCCTAGAGCGTCGGCACCATCGATGTAACGCGCATGCTTTACTGTCCAGCCAAACGTTCATTGTTTGAAAGCGGACTGCACCGTACACTGTTGACGTGCACACACAGGTGTGTAATTGCTTGCTGAGCTTTAAGCTTTTTACTGTGTTTTTAAGGGTACAGCAATGTTTGAAGATGTGTTCAAAATCCTTTTAAAATTTTGGGGGATCGTAATTTGTGGCATACAGATGGTTTAAATTATTAATATAGGCAATTATAATGCCACGTCAATTATTCGTGGAAATTCGAGATTCGTGATTGCAAATAGCAGGGTCCACTGCTTTGTACACTCGCCAACCACAACACTGTTGACACGGTCAGACAGTTATGTGAAC
Organism: Phycodurus eques; assembly: GCF_024500275.1. NCBI lineage: Eukaryota > Metazoa > Chordata > Actinopteri > Syngnathiformes > Syngnathidae > Phycodurus > Phycodurus eques. The sequence goes on along the minus strand of NC_084538.1, from coordinate 13,452,329 downwards.
TCGAAAATGGTAGTTATTTGGGTAAATAACATTGATGGCAGCTTGGAGTGTGCTGCTCGTGTTATATTTTTTCACAGTTTGAAACAGTTTTCAGGTGCCATCAAAATACCTCAAGGATCAAGAATTACAGTGTAATTTCCACCGCATTTTTTGTCTTAGGTAGTATAATAGGTAGGGTACATCCCAGACTCGTCGCCAGCCAATCAAATACTGTTTACATTCACAACTATGGACAATTTAGAGTCTTTAACGAACCTAAAATGCATTTTTGGAGCATGGTGGAGTGCATAGCATGTCTGCCTCACGATTCTGAGTTTGGGCTTCCAATCTCGGCTCCAGCCTTCCACTGTTGAGTTTGCGTGTTCTTTCTGTGCTTGCGTGGGTTTTCTCCATGACTCCAGCTTCCTCCCACATTCCAAAAGCATGCATGTTAGGTAGGTTTATTGAAGACTGTAAATGAAGGGTGTGAATGGTTGTATGTCTACAGGTGTATGTGCCCTGCAATTGGCTGGTGACCAGTCAAGACTCTACCCCACCTCTCACCCAAAGTCAGCTGGGATAGGCTCCATACCTGTGACCCTAAGGAGGACCAGCATTGTAGAAAAAAATATACGACGACGTGTACCGGCCATTCAAAACACTTTTTCATGGATGAAATCGATCAAACCCAGCGATGGCCATGGTTGAGACTGAGGTCACACAGGGTCAGAGTCAACCACCAAATCTCCCACCCCACCCCCCACATTTCTCCATTTCCTCTTCCTGTGAGGTTTACCCTGAGGTACATTAGTCACGGGGAGCCCAAGCTTTTCTCACTTGGCTGTAGTGATTCAGTGATTAGTGTACAAACAAGCATATCAAGCATGGCTGACATGCTCCCACCCCGGACCTCCCAAAGATACCGACCACCAAGCCCTCCAGCATGCTCCACCCCCCCCCCTCCCTGCGTGCCCTGCACGAGGTGGCTTACACAAGCCGCTGCCCTGGGAATCCTCGTTATCCTTCACCTCTGAGACACGGCTCACTGTAAATGAGGACATCAAATGATGCGGGCTCATTAAGGGGCCGCAGATCCACTCATTAGCATCAGCACCTTCCTCCCTTTGAGCCTGTATCAGCTTTGGCTCCCAGCACCGCATTGTGTCCTCTCATTCCCGATGCGCTGACTGGAAGATTTAGGATTAATGTCAGCTCCCGCCAGCGGGTCATCTAGGCTTTGGCGCCAAAGCTGTGGAATTTGTTGACAGCTGCCCGCCATCACCACCACTCGCGTCCGTTGCTCACGGCTTTTGTTTCAAAATGATAGGCAAGATGCTGAGCCGATAGCATATGGGTGAAGTCAATCGCTGCTGGTCTCTCATTGGTCCGGCATATTCGTCATCACAGAGTCATTGTAAGAAATGTGAAAAATAAACACACTGGCTAGTATTAGTTTACCCGGTTGTTGTGCCTTAGCTTTGGACGATGCAGTATTACACTCCACAATCTCCACTTTTCTACAGCGGCCAGTTTTTTGTTTTTTTTCTGCCCTCCGTCTTCTCTAATAGATTGTGTCGCCTTAGTGTGGACGTCCTGGGGGGAACATGCAGAATCAGAATCATCTTTATTTGCTAAGTATGTGCAAAAAAACACAAAAGGAATTTGTCTCCGGTAGTTGGAGCCGCTCTAGTACGACAACAGACAGTCAATTGACAGGGAACACTTTTGAGACATAAAGACATTGACAAAAAACAGTCACTCTCTTCCATTGTTTGTGATTGTGTCTTATTCCAACTACAGTAATGGATTTTCGTAGTTTCTAGCATCATTGCTGTATTCTGAAATGGCCACAAACCGAGGTGAGCCGAGTCAATACTGTACAGTACTTGCTTAATAATCACACACTCCGATCCAGTGTGGGGCCATTCATTTGGTACCTGGGTCTTCAATGGGAATTTACCCGACTTAATCCACCACTATCGTGTCGCAATTATATCACTAATTTATGCAACCATAATATAACAACACCTGCCTGTGCAAAACATTAAACAGTATCTAATAACAGAAACGAAAGTTGTAATAAAATACATCATTCTCACTTCAGATGATTTGTGCAAATAGCTACAGACGTGTTTTGCTACTAGTCGAAGTGGGCTGTAACAAGTTCTGCTTGGACCGACCGATCAGAGGACGGAAACATCTTGACGTCATCGAGGGCCGGCTCGCTAGCCTTGTGTGGCCGAATTTGAATCGTGATTGGTTAAAGTAACGGTTTCATTGCAAATGTAGTTTTAGTTTCATCGACCAGCACTACGGATTCTGAAGGCCCTGGGCAGAGTAGCTTGACATGGGCAGGCATTTCCAGACTATAATTTCATTGAATAATACATCTTGCATCCACATACACCACTGGTGCAGCCTTGAGAAACGCTACAAAATGAAAATAGACGGTTTGGAATAAAGTCATACAATTTCATGGAACAAATATTAGAATTTAGGTTGCATTTGGATTGAGTTGGGTTGTGTTTAATCTCCAGGGTTGCTGTGGTCGGAAGGTTTTCAATGAATATCAGGCAAATTTCCCCCAAGTACCTACAAAACAATCCATGTTAAACTTAATGAAAATTCAAACTTGTCCATTTCAATTTACTATAATGCCTAATGCAAATGTTCTGACTGCAGCCGATACGGATTGTAAATGCCCCACAATGCACAGTAAATCATCCACAGTCCAAAAAAGTAAGGTATTTTCTGTCACCTTGTGGGATATTATTGATATGGCTTGAGTTCATAAAGCCTTGTGATATTTATTAATAACGAAAAATTTATCATTTGTGGGTCCAGGGTTATCATCGCACTTGTCCTCTTTATCCTTCTGTCTTCACATCGCAAAAAAGCCCTCAAAAAATGGTTCCATATTTGGGGCTTTGACGGGATTGTTCCACTGTACAACAAACTACGTTTATCATTATGGGAGTCTTGCAATGTATTGTGACATTTTGGATTGTGCTGCCTCCACAAAAGCAACTGAGGGCCTCACAAAGGATGCAGCATTGTCTCCCGAAGAGCAAAAAATGAGACGGTATGCAATTATATGTTGAATGACATTTTGTAACAACCTCCTCATCTCTCGACACTATAGGTGTTATTGTCTGGAGGCACTCCTAAAGGCGCCATAGGATTTATGTACCTTTGTGGCCATCTTCTGTCAATCCGTGGCAGGAATTTTCTTCATGTATTTATGCAAGACCACGTATAGTTATTTACTGTATTGATGTCACTGTTAGAAAATAGTATTTCGTTTGTACAAGTACAGCCTTTTCTTATTTCCAGCAAGCTGACGTGTCCGTCACAGCTCTATGGAAATTTTTGAAAAACTGTTTGTAGTGGGGCGGCACGGAGACCGACCGGTTAGAGCGAGCGTCTGCCTCACAAATCTGAGGACCGGGTTCCAATTCCCGTCCTCGCCTGTGTGGAGTTTGTATGTTCTCCCTTCCGTGCCTGCGTGGGTTTTCTCCGGTTACTTCGGTTTCGTCCCACATCCCAAAAACATGCATGGTAGGTTGATTGAAGACTCTAAATTGCCCGTAAGCGTGAATGTGAGTGTGAAGAGTTGTTTGTTTATATGTGCCCTGCGATTGACTGGCGACCAGTTCGGGGTGTACCCCGCCTCCCGCCCGAAGATAGCTGGGATAAGCTCCGGCTCACCCGCGACCCTTGTAAGGATAAGCGGTACAGAACATGGATGGATTAAAGATTATTAAATGTATTAATGTGTGCAGTTTACTGCAGCCGTGTTTTGCTAGTCAAAGTCGGTGGCAATGAATTTTGCTCTACCCAACCCATCAGAGGACGGAAAACAGCTGATGTCATTGAGGGCCATCTCATTGGCCCTGTGAGGATGAATTTGGAATCTGATTGGTTAAAGAAACAGTCCCACTGCTGATACAGTTGAAGTTACATCGGCCAGCGGTAGACTGACAAGGCCACGCAGAGAAGACTGAAATCTGTTTGGACAAAATACAGTCCCCTCCAAAAGTATTGGAACGGCAAGGCCAATTCATTAGTTTTTTATTGTATACTGAAGACATTTGGGTTTTAGATTAGAAGATGAATATGAGACAAAAGTTCAGAATGCCAGCTTTTATTTCATGGTATTTACGTCTAGATGTGTTCAATAGCTCAGGACAGGCTGTCGCTGCCTACTGATGTACACCTACCAAGACTCTGTGCATGATGTCTGCAATGTGCCAGCATGCAGCCCAGTGAAGATTTCGTCTTTCCTCATGCATGCGTCCACTTGATTCCATCTCCATCGCCAGAATTCACCTCCACCCTGCTCTTCTTCTCCTCAGGATTCTGACATCATCTTCTTCCGTGGTTTCAGCTAAAACAGCAACAACTAATCAGGATGTTTAGCGAGTCTCAATTGCCATCACTTCCTCCTCTATTAAGTGTGACTGTCATCCCTTGACACATCTGATATGATTGGCCAGTCATTCAACATTTCGTCCTTGTATCTTGTTTTTTTTTCTTTTTCATTTCATGAATACTTTCTGCCTTGCATTTTGTTGCACCTGCACTCCAATGAGACCCAGCACAGATTATACTGTATGTAAAGTATATTGTCAGACAGGTATTAGCGCTTTATGGATATTTCAATCCATATGTGCGTCACATTTCTCAGGTCTTGGGTTCAAATTTTGCAGCTGGCTTTATTGTGTGGAGTTTGCATGTTCTCCTCATCCTCGCACGTTCCAAAAACATTGCATGTTAGGTTCATTGAAGACTCTAAATTGTCCATAGGTGTGAACATCAGTGTTATGTTTATTTGTTTGTTTGCTTTTACCTGTCCTGTTCAGTTGCCTGGTCATACGGTATGGTGTATCTTTATGCTTTTTATGCCATAAAATATTTGCTGTCCAATAGGAGAATTTGACATCCTCCCTTTCTTGTTATTCAAATTGAAATGAGTATTTATTGGAAATGCAGTATGACAGAACGAGTTTGGAAGAGGAATAAGATAGATAGATTTTTTTTAATATTGAGAGGTATTTAAAATGGAAAATTGATATATGTATGGAATATATATCAAGGGGAATTATATAGGAGTTTGTATATTGGAAAGCACATATTTGTAATGGGATCAAGTGATTACATATTAATTTGTAGATTTATGTAGTACAGTACCTTTAATACAGAGCAGTTTGCTTGATGTGTTCTTTGTGCAGCAACTGAGCATTTTAATTGAGACTATTTGAATCTGGTGCCACAAAACAAACAAACAATCAAACAGATAACACATCAAATGTTCATCTGACATTAGTGATCTGCTTCATACATCAAAAATGGCCCTGAAATGATTATTTTGACATGCAACATAGATGATATGCAACAATCCCCGGCCCCGCCTATGTGGAGTTTGCATGTTCTCCCCGTGCCTGCGTGGGTTTTCTCCGGGCACTCCGGTTTCCTCCCACATCCCAAAAACATGCATGCTAGGTTAATTGACAAGTCTAAATTGCCCCTAGGTGTGAATGTGAGTGTGAATGGTTGTTTGTTTGTATGTGCCCTGTGATTGGCTGGCAACCAGTTCAGGGTGTGCCCCGCCTCCTGCCCGAAGATAGCTGGGATAGGCTCCAGCACGCCCGCGACCCTATTGAGGAGAAGCGGCTCCGAAAATGGATGGCTATATATATATATATATATATATATATATATACACACACACACACACACAGTACCACCAGAAAGTATTCACACCCCTTCACGTTTTCCACATTTTGCTGTTACAGACTTATTCTAAAGCTGATTTGAGTATTTTTTTTAAATCTACATAAATATCCCATAATAACAAAGTAAAAACATATTTTCAAACATTTGTGTAAATTTGTAAAAAAAAAAAAAAAAAAAAATGGAAACATTCAAACATAATAGGTACATAGATAGATATAAATTGTTGTATATTTCATGATGATTTACAGAGGGCAGCATGCATTGACAAGGAACCCATCAGCATTCAGCATGCAGCCACCAAGAACAAGCGGGCCTTTTCTCCACTCGAAGCAGCAGTCATTAAGACTTCTATGACTTCCCTTCCCAAGCTGGCAATGATGTTCTGTTTGCGCAGGAAAGATTACTATAATTTGGCCACTGGCTTCTCTGCCCTTTTTTGTGATGTCCATTCACCGCTATACCCATGTGAGGAAACTAGTGTTTTGCATACAGACACGTGCTATTGCCCCCATCTTAGATTTGCACACAGCAACACAATTCATCAACAGGTGGGGAGGAAATATGTTGTCTCTCAGCAGAAGGATGTAGGAGAGACAGGGACAAGTGTGCAGGGAACAAAAAGTCGCTGGCAAGAGGGCTTTCAGCCCGCAGGAGGACTTCCTCACTCAGGACAGAGGGGAGCGAAGTCTTCCAACAGCTGCACCAGCATTGACAAGGCTTAATTAATGTCTGCCTTGATGTGACAATCATATTTTTTGACCTTTTTAAATTTGTCTGCAGCCAATCTGGCTGCGACCTAGACGCAAATAGGGTTTGTATATCCTGCTGGCTGCAGGCTCTGATAAAGAATTCTCCTTCAAAATGTATATTCAGCAAAGAAGAAGGTTGGTTTTCTTAAGTGTGAATTAAATTGGACAGAAGGGTAATGGGAAGGCAGATGAAGCTATTTAAGTGCTATGTTGATTTATAATGTTTTTTTCCTTTAATGTCTTTGATACTTTTCATTTAAGAGTTGGGATACTTGTCCTTGCCATCAGCAATATTTTATATATTAATTTTCAAGCCTGGATCCCCCTTTGAATAATGTTTTATGTTAAATATGCTTTTTGTGGCCCGGAAAGGTATTTAATCAAGATTAACCTTGGTATTTTTGTAGCCATTGGCCCTCTTTGTGAGGTTTCATTATATCTGAGTCCCACATTGCTATCTGTGCCATAGTGGAATTTTTTTTTTTTTTTACAAGTTGCTGAGGAATCCTTTTTATTTCTTTATTCATTCAGTCATTCATTCATTCACAGACAGCAATGTATGGAATGTTAAATCCCACGATGTATAAGTATGTTTGGAAAGTTCTTAAAATAAATATGTTCGCTATTAGCAAATTTTGGTTAAAACGATCTAAAAAATGTGGTCAAAGAACTTATTTTGAGTTAAACTTCGCGTTGTGTGATTGCAATTAGTTATCAAATGCATAAAATAGGATGTGCCAATGGTTGTGTAAAAAAAGGGTTCCTTTCATTAAGACCTTAATTTAAAAATAAATAAATAAATACTTCATCCTGTTTATTTTCATGGCCAAAAATAATCTATTTGCAAACTCCTTTGCTCGCATGGGGTTGCGGCAGCATTGCTCTTGTGAATGTTCATTCACGGCTTTCAGAACACGGCACAATCAAGGATCCTCACATTGTCTGTGGACAAAGTACTTTTCCTGGGTGGTCCCACTCGTTATAATACACTCCGCACTTCTTGATTTACGGCTCACGGTTCAACTGCTGCCAATTAACGTGAAAGCCTGCCAGGAAGAAGGAGAGGGAGGAGGCACGGCGGGAAGTGGACGACCTCCAGCCCACCTTCCGGAACCAGGTAGGACCAAACTGATGGCACCACAAACAGGTGGCAGGACGTCATATAGCACCAGCATGTAGCTAATTGGCTAATGCCAAGTCAAGAGATATTAACTGTAACACTATCAACTTGGGTTTTGGGTTAGCAGCGCTATATTTTCTATTTGTGAATATGTGTACAATATGTGTGCCGCTTTCTCACTAAGGCCCCTGTTCCATAAAACTAACTAAACTAAAAGAGACTCAAAGCACTCAATGACGTAAAGGCCCCAATTGCAAGTATAATAAAGAGCCTGTAAAGCAGGGGTGTCAAACTCATTTTAGTTTGTTCACCACAATTTGATGACAAGTGGGCTGGACTAGTAGCCTATATTCATGCCCTAATAAGCTATCAGTAATAACAATTCCAATTTCCCCCCTTTTTTTGCTGCAAATACAAGTATATTTAGAAAGTATTCATATTTATTGATTTTTATGTTGTTTTCAAATCGTATGAGCGATCTGAAATGTTCTTAACAAAAATGTATTCATTTACACATCACATTTACAGATCACAGTGGATCTATATATAACACCTTGTTATGATCTAGAAATCCTTTTAAATTGACATAAAATTAAAAAGAAAGTTATACCAGGAACATGCCATTAAAAAGATGGCATATTTCTGCTAAAACACAAACAATGAATCTATAAGACGCAAGCATTAGTCTTCATTAACAATTAGCAGTCCATCTCTATTTATTAGCACAGTTCAAATTAGCTTGTACAGCTCACCAAAGAAGTGACTTTCAGTGAGTCACTCGTATGATGTGTTTGGCACAGTTTTTACACGGGATGCCACGCATTTTTATTTGTGCTTGCCACCGGGCAGTGGCGAGGAACCGAACCCGCATCGTCTGCATTAAAGACGGCACCGTGCATTACTCCACTCCCAGTCACTGAAAGCTTTTAATACACATGATAACCATGTCCCAAGTCACTTCACAAACTCGTTTTTAACTGAACATTTGCACATGAAATTACTTAACAAACAATATATGATAAGATACATACAGGCATTGCTTCTGCAGGAGTTACAACAAAAAAACAATTCTTACTGCATACATGAAGCAATCTTTTTTTTTATCTTTCACCTGCGTGTCCCAACACTTCCGGTTCTACGGTGATGGATCAAAATAAAAGCGTGAATTTCAAAATAAATTAATAAATAATAGTAATTAATACATAGATTTGTTTCTAAATACTGGCTGAAGATAATTGCTGAAAACATGGAAAGACTGAGAACTAGACCATGTGGTACTGAATTGTGGAGATACACCAGCTGTTTTTCACCATTTCAGTTTTCCGGATTTTATGGGGCGTGGCTAAAACGTGCCCATGCCTGTGTCTGGTGATGAACTTCCCCACTATATAAAAATGAGTGCCTTTGTTCGTATCAGCGGTTGTCCAGCACGGAAACAACGGCTAGATTTTTCGCAATTTTGAAGCCTCATTTTATATGCAATTTTCTTTTTAATCATTCAAATTTGGCGGGCTTCTTAACAACACTCTTCTTTCCGGTGGCCCTGAAGTGCAAAACACAACAGAAAATAAGTAAACTCTATGGCAAATTTTAAAACCCAACAACAAATAACTAATCACAACAGCAAATAACGAAACACAACGGCAAATAACTAAACACAGCGGCAAATTAAAAAAATACAACTGCAAATAACTAATCATAACAACAAGTTATGTGATAGCAGCAGCTACGTTTGAATCGCCTGCAACGCTCATTTCAAAAACCACGCCAGACGCGGAATAATTTCCAAGTCAAAGCGTCCAATCAAGTTGTGCCTCTCGTCAAATCAAAGACGACTCTTATCCCGGACCCGTTCCTACCTCTTCCAGTAGCTTAATGTCGTTGTGTTTTTTTCATTTGCTGTTGTTTTTTTTTTTTTTTTTGAAAATTTGCCGTTGTGTTTAGTTATTTGCTGTTGCGTTTTTTTATTTGTTGTTGTGTTTAGTTATTTGCTGTTGTGTTTTGCACTTCAGGGCCACCATACTAGTCTGTGGTGTGCCAAATATAACAGACATGTATTTTCACTTTAGAGGGATTTTAAACTTAACTGAATCGTTCCTTAAATTTTACAGATTGAGTTGGTAAAAAAATGTTGATTTCAGATGAATTGTTGCCAATTTATTGATTGATTATTTTTTTTACACACAGTGTAGTACACGATGTTTAAATCTCATTCCTTGATTTGCAACCTCCTTGATCCTCTGTTTATGTGTTAGCGCCTCCCACCAGAGGTCACATCAAGGAGTCGAGGAGAACGACAGCGATGGAAGGAGCAAGCAAGGACAAATGTTTGGAGAAATGAGACTCGGCGCTGCTCGGCGTCGTCATTTCATGGAGACATCGCTCAAAGATGGCGTCACGTCATTGACGTGTGTCACAAATCGATCGTCTCCGTGTCACACGTCCACTTGATACTTTTTATGTTTCAAGTGGAATTAAACTCAACTCAAAGTTGATCAACACTGTTACTCGTCACAAATCTGCGTTTGGAGAGGTCACTATAAGTGGGCTTTACCGGCCCCTCACCACCCACCCCCGACACTTCTCACTCACAGCACATATTTGTCGTAACTTGGAGATACGTATATACTGTATGTTGATATGTTGCTTACTGTAACTGGCGGGCAGAAGCGTATGTACGAATTTGGTCAATTTAATATTTTATTTTTCACAAATGTATACTATTGGTTAGTCGCCACGTGGTCTATTATATGTATTCATAACCAAATGTTTTTTTTTTCTTTAAATGGGTCATGTTAAGGGCTCAACAAACCTCCTCGATGCCCCATCCTCACGCCTCAAAGCGTGTTTAGGACGAATGAGATGCTTCTTAAAACGTGGATGTGAGAACAACTTCCGGGTTAGCGTCAAAGCATCAAGGAACGAGGCGCTAGGAACGTTGCAATTAAGAGAAATGAGATCCACCAAGTAAAATCACAACATTGTATTGGGATTTTGATGAAAAATAGTTTTCCAAAACTACTCGCACCGTTAATTATGTCATTGCAATCACATAAATACAATGCACCGGATCAACATCAGTTGGTTTACCTTCTGTAATAAATATTGAACAAATAACATTACATCATATAAAGCTGAGTGTATTTTACAAAAGGTATGTACTGTATCTGTATATAATACAAACAGAGCACTGTCCCCAGCCAAAACTCAAGCAATACCTCAGAAATGGAAAATGCGATGCATCATGCGATGTATTGATTTTCTGGTGACCATCGTTGTTCACTACTTATTAAGATGCTGCACATTGTGGGATACATTGAGGGCACCAACGCTCACGACACATTTAAAAGGCGATAGAAAATGGCAAACTCACGTTGTGGTGTCAAATTCTCACACAATCTAAGAGTATGAAGTTGTTTGTCTGGCATCAAGTTCGGTTCTACGTGCCCGTTAAGTGATTGTGTTGCTCGCATTTTCATGCAAGTGAAATCAGCAGCTGCCTGTCGAGGTCGCGCACTGCGGCACGGTTCTCTGCGACCTTGTCAAAAGCAATCACTGCGATAACACACGACTATCGTTTTCTCCTTCTCATGTTAAGACATAATCTCTCTAATTGGTGTCAGAGTTGGGCTCCATATGGTGAAAGTTCTGAGGACACTCACAGACTGACATGCTCCAGTTGTGTTGACACTTGAGAAAAACATATCAATGGTGCGGGGGTCTCTACCGTGTGGTTGACAATATTGTTCATGTCTTTTGTGTGTCTTTGAGGGCGGAGGGAGTATTAGTGTGTTAGTCCGGCCTTCGAACCGCTTCAGGCTGACGGGATCTTTGGATTTAAGTCAATCCCATCTGAGCCGATTTATTAAACCCTCCTTTTTACACCTGCTTGATTCCAACAATGTAGACCCAATGGGAAAAAAAATACGATCTCCTTTTTGCTGTCGTTAAATCCTGGATTTACTGTAAGGTTTTATACACACCAATCACTGATTATTCAAGTCACTGAGTGTGCTTTTGCTGGATTTTCTGCTTCGCCTGCTATGGAGAGGTTTATTGTACTCAGTGTATGTGTGACTGAACATCAGCACTTTGATTTGTTAGGTATTTAATTCAGCAAACAAGCTGCACAGATATTCTCATGTGGTGATTTTACCTATAAATGCTCTCTATATTAAGGGAATGAAAATGTACTACTTCAACGTCCCATTCAGCAATGTAGTATATTTCATTTTGAGTGCATCTTATTATTTTTAATGCACTTAACACTTTAGAATCAGAATATGTTTGAACCGAGTGCGTAGATTTTCAGTCCAACCTCTAACATCGAACGCATCACATTCCTGGAGACTTTTCTGTAATGAGAATAAGTTCCCTCATGGACAACGGTGTGAAAACAATTCATCAGTTCTGCGGTCAAACAAATGCCAGCATCAAACCTTTATAAACTGTAAAAGCAAATAAGATTTTAAAGATTTAGACAAGTATTAAAATAAGTGGAGTGGACGTATGAGCCAGGTTGTACTGAGCAGCCCGGACGGAGATGTGTGGACTGCTTTCTTACATCACGGAAAGTTCCATTCTCGGTTCTATTGTTCAGTATACTTTTCCTTCTTTGCCATCACTCGTTCTCATTAGTGGTGGCATCACACACACAAAAAATAATCGATGGTAAAGTGAGGCTAATGCTTTAAATCAAGTGTCAAACTCAAGGCCCGTGGGCCACATGCAACCCGCCACATCATTTTATATGGCCCGCGAAAGCAAATCTGGTGCAATTTCCATGATTCTTGCTAAAATCTTCACCAAGATTTCAAGCACATTTTGCTTACCAAACCCCTCTTTACAGTAATGTGAACAATAGCTGAACAAACTATTATCCTTGAATTCTGATTTCAAAAGTAGTTGTCAATCAATTTGTTGTGTCTATGTAATAATATGAGGAGGCGATGAAACATTGATATGTTTTAATGGCCCTCTGAGAGAAACCGTAATCGTGCAGAGTTTCAAAAATAGGTTTTTTTTTTTGTGTGTGGCAGTGTGAAATAGACGAGCGGCAGGGAAAAAAAAGAAAATCCATATCCACACAATTGCTGGGATTCCACCAAAATGTGCGTCATTTATTTAAGCTGCAACCTTTTATGCCTGGTAGAGCAGCACCTATTTGTTCAAATCTGAACCCAGAAAAGAAGACCACTCGTTACCTTGCGTTACAGGGTGAGTTGAAAACAGACGAGGAACTTTGGCGACGAGTCTGCAACCAAAACAACGGCGCTGTCCAATGACGTTGCTTCTAGGCGACACACAGTAGGCCATGTTCACAGACTCCATACGGAAACGTCTTTGTTTTTTAAAAGAGTATAAGAAGCCTGTGCAATGTAAACATAGAAACTACCAGCGGTATCCGGTGAGGGCCTTCTCTGCTGGCCTAAACACTACACACACACAAACAAACACAAATAAATAGTTTACCCCTCTAATTGGTCGAGCTGAATATGCGCATGAGATTGATTTACTGGGGAGGAAGGTGTCGGACATGAATGAAAAGCAATTCTCAAGGCCACTTTTCACGAAAAACACAACTTTGTGTGGCCCGGTCAACCAACGCAGTTGCTGTCTGGCTTGTTTCAACCTGGAAAAGGATTTTTTTGGGGTACTTTCAGAGCAGCACGACGGCTCGCTTCCACAGGAGAAAAGGAAGAACGTCTTTTTGTCTGTATTAGCATCTCCTGTCAGTTAAGGTTTTATGTTTTTGTCATGTTATTAGATAAATGTTGATTGTGAACTGCTCTATTGAAGTGTATCAGAGGTGGGTAAAGTAGCCAAATATTTTAATCCTGGAAGAGTACTGTTACTTTAGAATCATGTGACTCAAGTAAAAGTAAAAAGTAGTCCTCCAAATAATTACTTGACTAAGAGTAAGAATGTACGAAAAAAAAAAATAAAAATACAACTAACTTCTGATTTATTTTTTTAAATCAGAGCATGAACGTCAAATAAAATAATAATTCTTCCATCCATCCATTTTCCGTACCGCTTCTCCTCACTAGGGTCGCGGGCGTGTTGAAGCCTATCCCAGCTATCTTCGGGCGAGAGGAGAGGTACACCCTGAACTGGTCGCCAGTCACACTCGCATTCACACCTACAAGTAATTTAGAGTCTTCAATCACCCTAACACGCATGTTTTGGGGATGTGGGAGGAAACCCACGCAGGCACAGGGAGAACATGCAAACTCCACACAGGCGAGGCCGGCGTTTAGACCCGAGTCCTCAGAATTGTGAGGCAGATGTGCTAACCAGTCGTCCACCGTTCCACCTAAAATAAATATAAGCAAATCAAAATATTAATGTGCAAATTCATATAGTGTATTGCTGAACAATATCACTTAATCTAAAACATAATCAATACAATCTTTATTAAACAAACTCATTGTAAAATAACAAATGAAGGAGAATTCAGCTCTAAGAAATGCTCTCATACTAGATTGTTTCCACTTGTTAAAGAGCACAATACTGTAGGCTCAGCAGGCAGGTTACAAAAACAGGAACAAGGCTGCTGTGGATATAAAAGGCCATTTTCAATGCCAGGTTTTTGAGTTGTAAAATAATTTTGACCAACATAAATAATTGTAAAACTTTGTGCACCATTAATGTGACCGAGAATTTGTACAACTCAACTGATTTATTTTTTGCATCTTTTTGAGAGGAGAGAAATGATGTTTTACAGGCACTTTTGAACATAAAATAATGCTAATGTTGCCATACGCACAGCAAAAACATCTACAACTTACCACAATGTGTTTTCTCAATTTAGAAGTGGGCTGTAATATCCATGTTTAGGCAGTGACAAAACTACGCTGCATGTTAAAGCTGTTGTTTTTCGTAGCCTGTCATGTAAACACGAGTCGCAACTCACTTGGATTGGCCCGCAAAGCCCAATAGAAGACTTTGTGAGCGGACATGTGACTTTCTTGTGTTGTTTGATTGGTGAACTTGACTCAAAAATCACTATGGTAATCACGGTGGATTGGAGCAACAGCTCCCGATGCGGAAGTCGAAAACAAGTCTAAAAATAGATCGCACGCAATTATTCTTAAATGAAAGTAGCAAGTGTCATGTATATCATTGTAATGGAGTAAAAGTAAAGTTTCTTCTGAACATAAATACTCGAGTAAAAGTAAAAAGTCTGCTTCATTAAAACTACTGTGACAAGTACAATTTATCGAAAACGTTACTTGAGTAAATGTAACGGAGTACGTGTAGTGCGTTCCTACCCACCTCTGTAGTGTATCCACTACAACCTCTATTGAGGTTTGAAGTTGTTTGGAGGTGAGATATTGGAAAATAAAGCTAACTGTGTTACTTGCTTTAGTAAGATTGGTATTCATCCTCAATTATGCAAAACATATCTGTCGCTTATTTAATGCCACACATAGTTATGGAGTTTTTTTATACATTACTTTGTGACGTGATTGTGTTATTAAAAGGTGGATTAGGTCACCGAAGGCCAAGGTTCGAAACTCGCTGCCTGCCACTGCTAACAACAACAGTGAGGAATGCAAAGCGAGCAAGAAAGGAGACATTTGTGTGGACGAGGAGGTAGAACTTCTGCTTCGGAACGAAAGCCAAGATCAGCGCCAAGGTAAAGAACATCTGACACGGAACGGTGATCCATAATTGTCGTGTTGTTGTCGGCAATGTTAGCGCCCGGACACGTGGTAACTGGGACAAAGATGCATATGTGTTGTCCATGCGGAAAAGCAAGGACGGCATACGCGATCGTATTCGGGCTCTCAAAACGTGACGACAAAACATAAAACGGTAAAAAGACAAAACAAAAACAAAAAGGACTTTGCGGATACACTTCAACTCTTTTTCCGCGCGGATGGGGTCCAAGAGAACTAATTGACCCTAACAATATCAGTGTTCATCGTTACACATTCAGGAAGAAGCTGAAGTAAACTTAACACAGGTTTCAGAAGATGGGGATCATTCAGGACGAATATTACTTGCTGTGGACCATCTGTAACCGCGTGGAACGTGAAACTGGCATCTAAGGACAGAGATCATATCTGCAGTTTAAAAGTATTTTCATTTAGCAAGTGGCAACATTGCAAGAGCGACTTGGAATGATGAGTGATGATGAGCCGAGATTTGTTCTGACTAGCGGATAGTCCCCTCTCATCTCCAGTGGTTCCCGACCGGTGTGCCGTGAGACATCATCAGGAAATGGTTACATTTCATTGAATTGCTCTGAAAATAATGTATTTACTGCAACTAATGTATCTTTGGTCATTTATCTATGCCAGGTAGAACCATTACAGTAAATGCTCTTCCACTAGATGTCTGTGCAGTCATCCAGGTTATGGTAATCCGCGAAGGTCGAATCAAGGCAACTGGACTGTTCTTGTTTGTTGAAGACATTTCTTCTTCCACTTGATGCAATCAACTCTTGTATCCACTTTTTATGTCATTTTTGTCTGGTGTTCTGTTGTGAGTTTTTTTTTTGGGGGGGTTCAGAAAGAATATTCCTTGGCTCAATTCAGTTTGGGAAACACTGATCTTTAGTGTCTGCAGCATTTTACATGTAAGCATATTTCTAAAACATGAACCACGATCGTGGGTGACTCGTGCATGAAAGCCCACCATTGAGCGTCAGGGGCACGCAAGCCAACTTAATCGAGCCTCGACCTGTGAATGCACCTATATATCAGTGCACTGATGTCCGCCCTCTGTCCTCTGACCTACGACCGCCCAGCAGACTTGCGCTTTGTCCGTGGGCTTCCCAACAAGATTCACGCACGCTGACTTCAAGCAATTAAAGCTGTGAATAGCAATACATAGGGAGCGTGACAAGAAAGCCTTGGAAAATTCAAAGAGATGGCAGCTTTCAGCACATGTGATTGATACGCATTGCAGGGAGATCAGGTAAAGTTTAGTTTTCAGTGGATGCTAAATTCATATCGACATGGTCGAGCACCCTTTCAAGCTGGCGAGGTAGTTGAGATTTTATCTTGCGCGGTTAAACGATCTCGGGAATGCTCCTCACCTTTTACTGAGAGGAGGAAAAAAAAGACCAAGTTTAAATGAACCCAGAGCATAGGCATTATAAAACGGGAAATAAACATCTAAAAAGTGCAAGTAATCGCTGAATGTGAATGGGCCAATGGGCGCCCATTGAGTTCCTCTTTTGGGTGCTAGCCCGTTGCTTCCACTAATGGTCTGTTTCACTGAAGTAGCACCAGGAATGCTCACCCTCTCAATGCTTCCCAACTCGGGGCACGCATGGCAGCGCTCCCATTTTGTGGATGTGTTTGCCTGGCTGTCATTATACTTTCTAGGGAGGAAAGAAAGGAAAACTCATTCTAGCACACTCGCCCATCCTGTAATGAACGGGGACGACATATTTATGTTTTTGCCAGGGAACACTTGAAACACAAGAGGGGTTTAAGTAAAGAGAGCGTCGGTCTTTTGGGCCATTTTCAATATTTTCCCCCTTAGTGGCCCACAGGGCAAGTGAGGGGTTGTTTCTATACAATGATCAGGTGACCAGGGGAAAATAGTGTGGCCTTAACAAGCCCAAATTAAAAAAGAACATCATTTTCATTATGCAGTCAAACACAATTACAAGCAAATGTTTTCTCTGTGGAGCTGCCCCTGCTTTCAGGGTCTTTGTCCCCCAGCTCCTTAGTGTGTGCAGAGAATGGACCCGCTGGTCAATGGGCAGCTGAGTGGCGTGTTCAGCGGAGGCCCACATCCTTAGCCCCCAGCACACAATTTGTTTTGTTCGACGAGGAGCCATACATTGGGAGCAGATTTGTTGAATTAGAGAGCACAGCGGGAAATTAGGAAGCAGAGGGTAAGTGATGGGGAGGACTTGTTGCTAGGTGACTGACACAAAACTGCAGGATGCCAGTTTTTGAGCTTGGCGCTCCTTCTTCGTTTCCCTTTTTTCTTCTATCTGCCACCCGCCTTTAGATAAAACACAACACAAACACCCACTTCACATATTTTGTTTGTTTAGCTGATGAACCTTAGATGTTAAAAAAATAATAATAATACAAACCGGGATTCACCGCAGGTAATTTTACAGTATGTCTCTTACTTACTAACAGTTTGCTTTGCAACTTTTGAAATCTTCTGACTAAGTGATGTTGAGGAGGAAAAATGCTTCCATGGGCAAAATAAAGTTGCATTACCTTTACTGTATCTGATCTACTGGTTAGCATCGCATCTGACATAAAATGTTAGTGTCATACGGACATCCTGCGCTATCAGCAAAAAAGACGGGGAAAAAAACGGCCTTTTCCTGAGGCTTTTTTTAAATGACGCACAAGGTCAGCCAGGATTTCTGTGAACCCCCACCCGCTTATAGGCATATATATCTTAAACGTGGCCAACATCATACTGAAAAGCTGTATTTAGCTCATACTTCATATAGGGGGTCATTTGTTGTCTTTTGAAGTTAAAATAGCACAAAAAAACTCGAGCTGCCTAATGATGAGGCAATATTTTCAGAATAATCGCAGGAAAGGGAACATGCTGCAGATGTAACATTTTTTAAACACACGTTCAACATCCTAATGGGGTGAATTTCTTTTAAAGGATTAACATTTTTCCAACAGGTCAATTCATATTTTTTCACAAAACTATACTATTCGTCAGTCCCCACATGGGTATGCAATTTTTATTTTTTGGGGGGGGGGACCACGATAAAGTGTTGAAATGGCTTGCTGTCTTTCCCACATGGGTATGCAATATTAATGGCTCAACAAACATGCCATTTTTTGACTTTCCTGAAAAGGTTTCCACCCAATGCCAGCAAATACATTCCTATATACTTTTTACAAAATTAAATGTCAAGCATTTGTGGTGATGGTAGCAAAAGGTGGACCTCAATGATTCACAGGAACAAACAAACACCGGGAAGAAACTCACCACAACAGGAAACAAGACATTACCAGGGAAACATGACTGACGACGGCAATGATCTGACACAGACTGACAGAAAACAGGGAACGTAATACAAGCAAAGTGACGAGACAACGAGGCACACCTGGACAAGACAAGAGCGGCTGAAGGGAGCTGATTGGGAAACAAGGAACAGGTGGAAAGGAAAACCTAATGAGTTGACGAGGCATTAATTCAGGGACACAAAAAAGGAAATAACATGAAACAAAATCAAAGCTAAGTTAAACAAAGTCAACTCCATCCATCCATTTTCTGAGCCGCTTCTCCTCACGCGGGTCGCGGGCGTGCTGGAGCCTATCCCAGCTGTCATCGGGCAGGAGGCGGGGTACACCCTGAACTGGTTGCCAGCCAATCGCAGGGCACATACAAACAAACAAGCATCCGCACTCACGTTCACACCTACGGGCAATTTAGAGTTGTCAATTAACCTACCGTGCATGTTTTGGGGAAATGTGGGAGGAAACGGGAGTGGCCGGAGAAAACCCGCGCAGGCACGGGGAGAACATGCAAACTCCACACAGGCGAGGCCGGATTGGAACCCCGGTCGTCAGAACTGTGAGGCAGACGCTCTAACCAGTCTTCCACCGTGCCGCCTACAAAGTCAACTGAAACACTAAAATCATGAAATGAATACATCTTGTACCTGTATATGTTTATGTGACAATATTCAATATTCAGTTCATTTTTCAATGTTCTCTCTACATTGGCCAAGTGTGTTGTTTCGCTGTTATTAGTAGTAATAACATTATCAGGCCATTGCTATCACGCACATGCAGGTGCACACGTATTGCTTATATATTGACATAGTTGTCATTTATAGATATGTGTCTGGATATCTCTTTTCTCTGTGAAAGGAAACTATAATGTGGTCGCCGACACCGCAGCGTAAGAGAGTTATTACTCGCACATCTCTCCTCTGCAAGTTTCACAATGAGACATTTATTATACCACCTTATATTCAGAGCTGGCCGAAATAGGCAGTTAGAGACTCAGGGTTGGTGTCACTCCTATTTGAAGCCGTGCCTGAAGGTCAAAACCACATCCACCCCAATGAAAAATCCATTGTTGTTTTGAATCCCCACCTTGTGCCGCCCCAATCCTTTTCACCAAGGAAGCATCTTCACTGCTTTGTGCTGCCTCTGGCTTATGAGAATATCAGGGCGCACCTGTGCCCTGAGAAAAATTCCCCTGCCCTCTGTAAAGCTGTATTATTCAGTGCAAGGCCACGGTAGTCAGTGTTTCTGAAAGCGTTTGGAAGATTGCAAATGGTCCTTCAGCGAGGCACAAAAAGAAGAAAGATACTGTTTACAATATTCTCTATTCACGTGTGAAACCCAGAAATGGTCACAAACACAAATTCAGCTTGACATTTCATGAAATAACCTGTGATAAATAACCTATAGCTTCTATAATGAATGAAGCAGAGTACAATGTTTTACCTTGAGATGCTGAACACAGTCATATTGCTATATTTCATGTGAACAAGATGGCCTTGCAGCCCATAATTCATTTGGACGCAGTTTTGCTTCATTTCTTTTGCCTACTGCAGAGCTTGTTGCTCAGTTCTTTGCATGGTAACTCAGTTGACTGGATCGGTCTTTTTGTCCCACAAAAAAACCCAGTAAATTGTAGGGATGCGCACAAACCACTTACATTTGATACCAAGTACTGATTCTTGATAATGCCATTACATCGTGTAATTGTGATGAAAATGTAATTATCTTAACCAAATATTGTTCAAAAACACAAACTTTTCTTGAACGTGGCATGCATATTTCCCTGAAATGTAACACTTTCCATCGTGAAAATGTGTCATTAGTGACAAGGCAACAACAACACATTACATACAGTCTTTATACCATTAAAATATATATAAAGATATATATTGTAATCGTAAATATAATGTATATATTTACGATTATAAATATTATTATAAGTCATAATAATAATATGATTATTATTATTTATAATACATTATTATATCATAATTTATAATAATACATATATATATTTACGATATAAAGTAACATATAGATAAAATATATGTTACTTTATGAAACAATTGCTCACGTCTCTTTACTGAATGCGCCCCGCCTCGGCCTGGGGACTGGAATGCGGTGGGCAACAAGGCTCAAAACTCGATGCTTGGCGGGTGGCTCGCGGGGCGGCCGCCTCCGTCGCCGCCCGAGCAGAGCAAATTTTGCAGTCGGCTTGAAATGTTCTCACGCCTGTTTACCTTGACGTATCGCCACAATGTCAGGCTGCTGAATTGGTCTTGGTGTGTACGAGTACCGCATAGACATGCAGTATTAGTTGGTGTCGGCGCCGGTAGTAGTAAATTGCGATCTTATAAGGCGTAGATAACTCTTCCGAAGTAAGGGTTAGTTAGACAAAATATACATATTGTAACATATCATATACACTGTATTGTTGTTATTTCTCACACGACAGTATTGCTACACCAACATCCATGTCCATCCATTTTCCGAACCGCTTTTCCTCACGAGGCTTGCGGGTGTGCTGGCGCCTATCTCAGCTGACATCGGGCGAGTGGCGGGGTACACGCTGAACCGGTCGCCGGCCAATCGCCGATACACCAACAACAAATACAAAGGTTACTTCTGTTCATCGTCCATATATATGCATTTGCTAAAGAGGCTTTTAGATGGTTATTATCGCTCTTAGTTTGTCCATTAGCAGGACTGTGTGAAAATTCCGTAGCCAATTTACTCGAACCTTTGTGGATTCTTTTCCTACCCACTTGAATTAACATTGTGAGATGGTGGATTTTTCCACATATTCCTGTCTGAATCTGTAGTTACAAAATTCATGCATAAGCAGGACGTGCTTATCAAACAATATGCACTATGACGATAGTGCATTCATTGAATTCTCTTTAGTTTGCAGAGATTTGGACCCTTTTTAGTTATATTTAGATCAGTTGAAGAGAATTAAAGTTTGTTAAATGACTGCTCGTTGTCATAACCTTGCTTGGCAGCCTTGTGTGTGAGCTGACTGAGTCCGCTGCCGCATTGTACTGGCTGGCTTGCATACGGCTGCCGAGAAAAGACGGTATTAACGCCGTCTCATCCTCTTCTTTAAGTGTTGCGAAGCCTTTGGAAGGCCTTTAACGACTCTGTAATCCACACCATTTGATTTTCCTTCCCTTGTCAATAAATATGTTTTCTTTTCCTGGCTTGAAAATAATGTTAATTGTGTCAAATTGTGCCTGACCTGCTTTAAATATCAAGATGAGCACGCAGCAACATCCCTGCAACTGGCCGCCATCAAAGGTCAGAATTGAAATGTTTATTGATCACACCTGAGATGTTGTTGCTTATATGCGTTGCCGAAAAGAAATCCAGTGCTTGGTTGTCACAGTAGCTTGCTCATTTACACTGACCCCAATCCTCGGCACATTCAATGATTTAATCTTCCCTGGCAGGAGTACCCAGAGCACCCCTCTGCTTACCCTCTGAACATGCATTTTTAATCAGTATATTAAGATGTCACATAACAGTCTGAGCTCATCATCTATGCCGCTGGTCATAGCACATAAGAGTTTAGCTATTTAGAGCGCGATTAGACCTGGCTGCTGGTTATTAAGTTGTGAATGATGACGTGAAAAATCGAGCCCTTAGTGCAGGTCAAACTGAGATGAAACCTGATATTTGAGTCCCTTTAGAAGCTATCGAGGCACACTGCATGGCGGCAAAGAGAGGAGATCATTTGACTCATCTTCTCAAGGTCGCGGAAGTCTCCGCCGAGTCCCGTCCTTGTAGCAGAAGACTGCTGATGCCACGCGGCGCACTGCGAAGCCTGCACACGGATAAATATTTGAAGATGTGTGAGTGGCGAAAGCGAGATTACTCTCAGCCTGTCACTTGTGTTTTGGAGTTGAGGCATCAAGCAGGGACCTGCTCAGTGACATGGCGTAACTCCAGCAATGACATGAGCTCACATATACACCCAGCGCCCTCCCTTGTCCCCCGCACACACACTCATAGATGGCCCTGTCAGCTATATCCTGTCACACGCATCACCCTCTAGCTCCAGTGGTGAGCTATACATGCATGATCAGGCATCTCACCGGCTCTGCCTTCTCCTGCCCGTACCTAGACAACTCTCTTCATCCTAATGAGCTCTGTCAGAGTGGCATTTGACATAAGCCATCAATAAAGCACAGCTGACACACAGTCAGACTCTTGCTGGCCTCTCCCCCCCCCCCTGCAGTGCTTACAACTCACCATCCTGAGTTGCACTTTTCATTAAGTGGAAGATTCTTGCCATTTCTTTATAATGTGATCCAGCATCACTTGTCTTGCAACCTTTTGGTTAGATTTTCATCCGTGCTGGCTTGTTTTTTAGGTGGCAGGATTATGCAAACATTGGGGTACTTTATCGTAATTATTGGTAAAATATCTTACTGATATCCTAATTCAAATTAAGACACTATTCCCAGCCGTTCGAAACAAAGTGACGTTGGCCTTGTCCAGGCAGAAGTCGCCACAGCGTGTCACTCGCAACCTCGTCGAACCTCTGTCAAGTATGATACATGAAACTGACACAAATTATAGTTGTTGTTCTCCCAGAGCAGAGACAATATATGCCTGTGAGAATCTGCATATATGCTCTGTTTTTATGTGTTGCTGCTCTGTGTTTGTTAAAATAGCAGTTGTTCAATGAAGTGACAACATAAGATCTATGCTAACTTTCCATCACCCTATCGGATTCTACAGTATGTTGCGAGCAAGAAGGCGAAAAC
This sequence comes from Phycodurus eques, assembly GCF_024500275.1. Lineage (NCBI taxonomy): Eukaryota > Metazoa > Chordata > Actinopteri > Syngnathiformes > Syngnathidae > Phycodurus > Phycodurus eques. The sequence goes on along the minus strand of NC_084538.1, from coordinate 13,429,009 downwards.
AGACACTGGGAAATGGGTCAAATTTTCAGAAAACTAATTTCGGGTGGTCAGTCGATAGTGTGGATTTCCACCTATTGTAGGTGGGCAGTGTTGGGAAGGTTCATTTTCTATGCGAACTAATTCAAAGTTCAGTTCACTGTTCCAAAAATTGTTTAGTTCAGTTCATAGTTCATTATTCAAAATTTAGAACTCATTTCACTGTTCCAAAAATGAACTCGTTCGTAGTTCTTTTTGTTCTTCAATACTGTATGATACTGTATTATATTGATTTTTTCCCCCCCAATATGTATGTATTACTGTATTTAAAAAATAAATTTAGAACAAAGTTTTCATATAAATTTATAAAATGAAAAAATACAAACTGTAACAGAATTGAAATACCTTGGCTTGGTACTCGAGCCCCAACCTAAATTCGATAATACAAAGTCATTTAAACTGCTTTAAATGAATCAAATATTACATAACTAGCCAGGCTGCGCTGCTGTACATGCATGGTAGGATTTTTTTCACACATGATGCATGACCGTTTGGGCTGAAAGCGGCTCCCGCTGCCACCAAACACATTTGTTCCCTGTATAGCCAAAGTTTAAAAATAATTTTTAAAAAGCTGTGAAGTACCACTACTGCCATATCCTCAAAAAATATAACTTACTAAGCTTTGGAAGCTTTAGTGATTTATGTTTTCTTAAACTAAATTTTACCTGTAGAAAATAGCCACGCATTCCATTTACCAAGTGACAATAGAGCGTCACTAGAAGCTCCTCGAACCAAAATTGCCAAATCCCATTCTACAGGACAACTTTCGGACACTCAGCGTTTTCCTACAAGAGTTGTAAACATCAGCAGAAATAAAATCCACTTTAGATTTAGAGCTTAAGATATTCACCACCAGAACAAAAACCTGGTTAAAGAAAAAACAAGACTGGACTCATCTCTAAATAGTCTGTATACGGTGTGGGAGGGAGCGTGCATGAGTGATGCTTTTCTATCACAATATTGGATGAATGAATTATTGAATTGTATGTTATTGTACCTTTAATTAATTTATATTGCATTGCAAAGCTGCGATTGGCTGGCGACCAGTTCAGGGTGTACCCCGCCTCTCGCCCGAAGAGAGCTGGGATAGGCTCCAGCACGCCCGCGACCCTTGTGAGGATAAGGCGGTACGGAAAATGGAGGGATGGAAAGTGCCTGAAGTTCAGTGGTCTTTAGTAGTACACAGCAGCAGACATACTCTATGAAACAAATCCAGGCATGCGATATATGCTCAAAAAGGAGGTAATATTGCTGCGGCTATTTATTCTCTTTTACAAACCCGCACATACTGTAGCACTCATCCTAAAGAGACTTTGTGTAAAGGTCACTGAAGAAAAAGCTACGACATACCAGGCAAAAGAGCAAGTCTGTCAGAAGAGACGTCTATTGACAGTGGTGTCTGTATATGTGTATGTGTGGGTAGTAAATAGGAGGAAGCACAGGCTGTAGACAATGTGAAGTGGAGGTGAGGCGCGGGTGGCACGGCTAAGGCGTTGTGACCTGTGGCCCGACTCACGCATCATGTAGCTACCGGGTGCCAGAGGACCTCCTGACCGTGATGAGTTTTGACTCCTGTCACCTTCGGGTGTTGTCAAGATCCTCTGACATACCCAGGGATTTTTTTTCTTTTCTTTTTTTTAGCTTTTCTGCTGCACAGAAATGGGTAAAACGTAGAAGCTGGTCTTTTGAACTTCCATCAAAACAGACCTGCAGATTGTCATATTTTTGGTTAGTGACTTATTATGTTTTTGGGAGAGGAGCGAGTGCACTGTGCGTGCTGGTGAATTCAAGTGTCTCAGAGAGTGTGGCTGGCTTTCAAGGTAGGTCTAAAAACAGAGCATTCCATCAAGCCCCCAATTTGACTGTTGGTTCTGTAGATGTGGCACAACAGCATGCTGACTGAAAAGGAGTTCTCCATTTTGTTGAATATCGCTTGTGTGACTTAGACTGCCAGACTTTGGGACACCGAAGAAAAAAAGCTCAGGCCTCACGGTTCAATACAGCGCAAAATGATGCAGGGATTGAAAAGAAAAGTCCAACCCAAGATCTTTATTTTTTTCTGTATGCTCTCCAAGATAAAAAAAAAAAAAAAAACATACTGTTGCTGGAGTTTCAATTTGCCGTTTGCTGTCCATACTTGAGTGCAGTAGTGGATTTACTTCTCCTAATGACCTGCTTGGCATTTCAGCTCTCACAGTGAAACATTGCCTCTCACACACAATCATGGTTGTTGTGCAAGTCCATATAGGTGGTGCTTTTGTTCATTAACTTTCTCTGTGCTATATGCCTCTTACAAATACAGATAATATATAGCAGTGTTGTCTAATGTGTCCTCTCTCCCCCAAGTTTCATTTAGCCACTCTCTGACCAGAAATTGACTGCATTCAAGAGTGGAATGGATGTAATAATTGCTTGCACTCTATAACATACTCAGTAAATGCACCCGCCCTTACAGAAAAAGAGGGGGGAGGGGGGGGGGGGGGGGGGGGGGGGGGGGGGGGAAGGAAAATGGGGCTAGATTCAGTGTATCTGTAATGGGTTTTTGCTGAGCATTTGCAGTTCAATCTCACTGTATTGTTTGTTTGCCACAGGCGAATTTCCTTTGGCTGACAAGTGCAACCAACAGAGGAGATGGAATATAGAGATTATTGACGAACATTCAGTATAATATTGCACTTTTATCCTTCATCATGCAGCAAGATACTGACCAAAAGCACAAGGTCAAAACAACAAAGGAGTTACTCAAGTATAAGAAATAGAAGGTTAGACTGGGAAAGTCAATCTTTGTACTTAAACCCTACAGAACATGCATTTTACCTGCTAAAGAGGAACGGGAACCTTTTAACCCCCAAAACATCAAATGGAAGAGGCCACAGTGAAAGTTTGGAAAAGTATTGCAAACCACATGTTTGGGTATGTTAATGCATCACTGCTTCAGCACTGGCCCGTTTGTCTTGGATGGGAAAAGTGCCCTTCGATGCAATTATAATGGCTGTTAATGATCCACGGATTGATCTATTTGCGGTCCAGCCCGATCCCTATCCCCCATGAATAGCTGGGGTCCACTGTATTTAAAACAAACAAACAAACAAACAAACAAAAAACCCTCTCTTTCATCAATTACGCCCCAAGGTTTTTTTGACAGGCATTTATTTGACTCCCGAGAGACTTGTGCCTCTCGTTTTGTACCAATGAAATCTGTGATTTCAAAACCTCGTCTTGCTGTTTACTGATGTTCAATTGAGATGTCGTCATGTTAATAAAGCGAGAAGGGGAGAATGTACAGTACAGGCGAGCTGCAGCAGACAGACAGACAGACAAGCCGTCGGACATGCGGAGACAGTTTTGCGAATTAAAAAGGTTCACCAGTCGTATTTCATTTCAAATCTTAATTATGTTGATGTGGAAGCCAGAAGGAAAAAAAACGTGACCACAAACACATTTTGCAGTAGAATGACAATATTTTGTCATTGCAGCGTCCTGGCCAAAGGTCACATGTATTCAAGGAGGTATTTTGATGCAAGTATTTACACTGAAGCATTTGAGATAGTAGTTATGTAAACTACATTGCTCTAGAGATATAGATAGATAGATATATACAGCATATAAAGGAATGATTCATAAATAGGAAAAGTTGTATATTTGACTTTATTGGCATATGAATTGGTCAATTGACAAATCAACTCATGTTTATTTGTATCAAAGGGCTTCACAGGCCCACAATTGACAAAGGTCAGCAACATCCCCTGATCTAAATCCCCCCCCCCCCTCCCCCCCAATCATGATCATTATTTCTACCGACCCAAATGTGGTTTCTACTTTGAAATGAAAGGTATATCTTAAGTTGACATACATGACAGTCTGATCAATGGTACAATGATCTCAATTATCAGCGATGGGTGCCCTTTTTTTTGGGCTTGTGCGCCTGCCCCTGTCACAGGCTTGTGTGGTATATACATGTTGTCAATGTAATTATTGGATGCAAAGGATTTTCAACTAAATATTAAGTCTTACTAAGTCTATTTCTGTTTGTCTGTCTTTTTGTTCCAATACATTTGCACACAATTTGCTCATCATTCCAAATAGAGTGGAATCTTGGGTTGTTAACGTAATTGGTTCCGTGACCCCGTTTGTGAACCGAAACGTTCCCAAACCAAGGTAAAGTTTCCCATTGAAATGAATGGAAACACAATTAATCCGTGCAAGCTGCCGAACGACCTTGTTTTGATTGTTGTGTGGTTAAAAATAAATACTGCGCAATACAGAAATAGGTGAAAACGCCATTTCTGATGATGAGATAACAGTGGATTCATCGTGCAATGTCTTAGCCTTTTCGGTACAGTAATATTTACTTTCACTGTGGTTACTGCTTGCGCTAAATGGACACCACCTCCCACAATGCAGCGCAGCTTTTGCCTCACATTGCAGGATGTAGCGGCGCACACAAGCGGCAGCAACATGCACAGACAGAGCATACAACTCACAGGCATATATTCTTTATCCACGGTGAAAAATGACTATTATTGCGATAAACGATATATTGCAGCTTGGTTGCGATAGTATTCTTCTGTGTTTCATCATCAAATCTATGTGTACATCTGTATTTATTATACTGCCCCTGGTGAGGAGCAGCACAATGCCCATTAAATTACCATGATGCACAAAATGTTCAATGTTTTATATGTCATTATGTAATTGCTGGATGTTTTTTGATCATACAATAGTGTCGAGAACTTTTTTTCTTTCTGATTTGTTTTTGGGGGCGCTGGAACGGATGAATTTGTCATTCATTTGAGTGGAGTGGATACTTTTCTTCATTGCCATCACTGGTACCCTTCTGGAGTGACATCCCAAAAATACCAAAGAAAAAGCTAAAAACACGTATGGATTTACCGGTAATCCTTTTGATGACGTCTCCCAAGATTTGATGAGACCACGTGACCACGTGATGGTTTGAACTCCACGTTTTGTTTGACCTCCAAAATTGTACCAGTTTTGGGGCGTGCCACTGCTACATTTACAGGCGAACAGTATGCCTTCTTCAAAGTCTCGAATCACATTGTCTTGTTTGGCCTCGGTGTGTGAGCGCTGTCAGTGTGCTTTGCAGTAGGATTATTCAGTGCTGTGCTCAATATCATATTATATTTGCTGAATTCTGTAGCCTCCACATGAATCGGATCATTGGAGATGAGGCCAAATATCACAAGCGCTGTAACGGCAGTGTTTTCCTGTGCTGTGTGAAAACAAAAGATTGGGGGAGGAGCATGTGTGTCATGGCAGGGCTTTGGCATGTGCACGCACCCCCACATTGGCTGCTGCGTCCTATTGGCTCCCCTCGATCTATGTCAGCGGGGCTGTGTGACTGAAGGACGCTGGATTACGTACACTAGGGGCCAACGGGTCAACAGATAAGAAGTCTTCTCTGTTACCGCAAATCCACAGATTAAACGCAGCGTCAAGAGCTCGTACTGCCCTGGGGGCAAATGGCTCTGAAAACAGGACTCTCGGAGAGCTTTGGCTTAACCCTTCTGTCACCGTGGCGCAAGCAGCCAACCTTTGCACAGAGCGACCGTTAATTCTCTACACATGAGCCAGACTTTCAAATACACTGGGGTCACGTTGAGGTTAAGGGGGTATGTTGCTGACATGATATCTTAATTAGAAAGTTAATCCCGTGTACAGACGGATGAGTTAATACAAAAATCTAATGTTTTCAGCCTGGGTGCAGGTTTCTGCTATGCCCACCATACATTAGCATTGCGTACTGCTGTTTCACATCACTGCTTGCATCCTCTCGATGGGGGTACAGGCATTATAAACAGGCCTCTCACAAACACAGCCATCTAGAAACAGAGCGTAGGGTGGAAAATTATGGAGGACTATTTTAGTGCATACAAACAAACGCTTTGGTATGCTTGTTTGTGGGCGACACCGCTGCGTGGGGGGAGGGCAGATGGCGAGAGCAAGGTACTGTAGGTCTGCATGGGACTGTGGCAGGATGGCTGTTGGTGACAGGCTCTTGTAGCGTCTCGTCTGCTCCAGTGATCCTCGGGAATCTGGGTCATTTCCAGTCGGTTCACATGTAACTATTCCCCACTCCTTCCCTGCTGCTGCCCAGGGCGAGCTATGACCCAGCTACATTCTAATAATGATGACGAGGACACAACGTAAATGTATCTTATCGGGAGGATAAGTGAGAGTTGGTCACCACCCCTGCCATTAGTCTCATTACATTAGCACCCTGTTTATGTCATGTTGTGTCATGTGCTCGTCTCCCTTCACAGAAACATCTTTCTTTTCTTTGACGGTCCTTCTCTAAAGCTATGTACGAGTGGCTGCTTTTAATTCAATTTGACGAAGAATAATTCTCGTATTTTGGCAAAAATGTTGACCCTATTTTCTATAATCTTTGTCGATCTTTACGTAGATTTTTTTTTTATTCTTCAGATTTAACTTTCATTCGGGTTGTCCTTATTGTATTAATTTGCTCCACTCGTAAGGTTTTGTTTATCATTGTCCTGGCCAATGTTTGCTTTAATTGACTGTCATCAAGAATGTCAATATAAGGTGGTGTTGGGTGATGTTTTTTTTGTTTGTTTGTTTGTTTGTTTGTTTTTTTTACTTGATAGGAAAGAAGATGCTCATCAAAAATGACTTTAATAATAAGTGAGGATCGGATAACAAAAACAAAACCAGATTAGCTGTAGGCTTTATGTCATTTTAACTATTATCTTGAAATAATGTCATTGATTTCTTTCTGGAGTGTTCAAAATGATTTAGGTGAAATCTTATTGTAAGGCATCGCTGTGGTTTAATGCTTCTGATTAAAAGGTCCTCATTTTTGTTTCTGTAGCGTTAGAAATGAGCACTTTGATCAAAATTGCCTTGGAGATTGAACATGGAAGGCGGCTGCAATAAATCACACTTGGTGCGCAGACAAGCGGCTGTTGAGATGAGGATGCATGAAGCAGACAGACAAAGGGGGGAAAGGATGTTTGAATGAGATCCACTGTGTTGCTGTGCTCAATGTGTGGAGATATTGGTGTCAGGAGGCCTCACAGTGACATACAGTAGGCCTCGGCTCACACTCCTTTAAACATTCACAATGTGGACTGTAAAATAATAATGGAGTTATATTAGTACTGTATATTAAAGAGGCTTGCTTGTAATTAACCGCATTTTGTTGGACAAAATCCCTTTCCTGCAGTGTTTTGTTTTGTTTTGTTTTGTTTGGTTTTTTTTTCACCAATGTTTACTACTACGATTGTTATTTGCAGCCCTCCGTTTCAGGGATCAAAAACAGCCCGGTGTTTTATTGATGCGCTCTTCCTAGAAAAGTCCTTGTAAATTCAGTTTGGGACAGGCAGTCTTGTGGGGATGAAATATTTACAGGCGACTAAATATTTCAGAGTAGCACCATGTCAATATCTTCACTGAGGCATCCCATGGAGGTTTTATCCTTAATTTACCGGCTGCTGTGATAATATGTGTTGACCTTGATCGACAAAACCTCCAGGTTGGCAATCTGACGTCAATAATAGACTTTATTTGTCCGTCGACGCGAGCGCGCTTCTTGCATTTTACGCAAACGTGAGCTTCTTGAACTGCACGCTTTTTACTTTTTAATCCAAGACGACGCGTCTGCAGTAAACCCGCAAGAGAATGAACAGCTTCCTGTGCAGAAGGCATTTCATAACCCCGCATCAAGCGTCCATAATTCATGCACAAAGAGCCCGAAGGGGATACAGCTCAGCGTGGATGCGCGTGCACGCACGCAGGCGAGCCTGTGTGTGTGTGCGCGCGCGCGCCACCGTGAAAATAATATCAGGCCTTTCCGTTAGAATGAACTTTACTACTGTATCCAGCCATGAAATAATCTGACCCGACACTTCAAACCATCTGCGCTATCTATCCGCCCTCTTATTTACTAAATCAGCCTGAGCACAAAACGGAGTGTGGCTGATACTAAAGCCTGCCAGGGACATCATAATCCTATACTGTACTGTGTTACACACGCGCGCGTCTCTTTCTGCACTTCTCAGGGCGCCAGATGTGTCGATTGGTATATGCAGTTTATTGGTAAATGTCAGGGGAACAAAACGTGCACCCTTATTCTCAATAGTAAAGGTGTATTATCAAAGATTCACGTCGTAATTAGTCAAATTAGATTTGAAGATTATCCTCTAATTTCAGTCCTGTTTGAATGTTCGAAACGCGCGCGCTTGTTGTTGTTGTTCTTGTGAACTGAAGTGTAGTTTTTGTTTTGTTTTGTTTTTTTTGTTTTTTTGTTGTTGTTTTTTTTTTTTTTTTAAAAAGCACCTCCATACAAAAATCTTGTTTGTACACCGCACGGCTAAACGTCTAAGGACGCCCGTGAAAAAAAGGTCCAAATGTTGACATATTGCGTTTCGCGAAGGGAGGCGCTGAGATGTGCTTCGCGCCCGATTGGGCCAGCTTGACAGTGATTGACGTGCAGCCATGGCAACCGGCCAGCCTATCTGCCAAGTCCAATTGGAAATCATCGGAGGGGCTTGACTGTCTTTTTCTCCCCCGTGAAAAAAACAAAACCAAAAAAAAGACATGCACCTCTGCTCCGGCTCGAATCCTCTCCTACTTGGAATCCCGGCCCACCTTGCAAAAGACATCGTTGGTTCTGCGGTCCTTCCGAGCCCTTTGCCGGCTCAGTTTAGCCAAAGCGAGGATGCGGTAGGCTGCCCCCCCGCACCCTCCACCCACCACCCACCATCCCCACCCCACCCGGCGACGTCGTTCCTCCTCACCTTCAACTTTGGGGAATTGCCTTGTTTTGTGCGCGCGCGTGCGGATTGCCTTGGCGTGCGTCAAGAAGCCGACGGAGACGACGTGGAGGAGAGAGAGGAGCACGGAGGGGGAGACCCGGGACGAGCCTCCATGTTTCAGCTGCCCATCTTGAATTTCAGCCCCCAGCAGGTCGCCGGGGTGTGCGAGACTCTGGAGGAGAGCGGCGACGTGGGCCGCCTCGGCCGCTTCTTGTGGTCGCTGCCCGTCGCCCCGGCGGCCTGCGAGGTGCTCAACAAGAACGAGTCGGTGCTGCGGGCCCGCGCCGTGGTCGCCTTCCACACGGGCAATTTCCGCGAACTCTACCACATCCTGGAGAACAACAAGTTCACCAAGGAGTCGCACAGCAAGCTGCAGGCGCTGTGGCTGGAGGCGCACTACCAGGAGGCCGAGAAGCTGCGGGGACGCCCGCTGGGGCCGGTGGACAAATACCGGGTCAGGAAGAAGTTCCCGCTGCCCAGAACCATTTGGGACGGCGAGCAGAAAACCCACTGCTTCAAGGAGAGGACCAGGCACTTGTTACGAGAATGGTACTTGCAGGACCCCTACCCGAATCCCAGCAAAAAACGGGAGCTTGCACAGGCTACTGGACTTACGCCCACACAAGTAGGAAACTGGTTCAAAAACCGAAGACAAAGAGACAGAGCTGCGGCTGCCAAAAACAGGTTTGACTTGTTCTCGTTTTTGCCATTGAAAAACATCAACTCCCGACAATTCGCGCCATTCCATTATGTCGGAAATGTGTATTCATTTCATTTTAGGCTGCCTCATAACATACTCTAGTAGCTTGGACTTGTATTGCTCGCTCTTCAATTGGAATGATGCGTAAAATAATATTACTATACAAACAGCAAATATGAATTCACGAATGCTTCTTACAATAATGACAACATAATAGCGGTTGGTGATGTTTCTTTTTAGAAGGTAACGTTATCGTTTTGCCGTGTATTTTCATCCAAAGGCTGGCAGGCAATTTAATGCACTATTAAAAAAATCTGGATTAAAGTGGATGATCTGTGATATATTTTAGAATGATGGGGCCAGTGCACGTGATGTCACCGTGTTATTATCTTATTAACACCATTAAATCCCCAACTAGTCTGTGCTTTGCATGTATGTTTGCGGCGCATTTGTGGGCTCGATTTGCTCTTCTCCGTGACGCCGTGTCCTCTGTGCAGGCTCCAGCAGCAGGTCCTGTCCGGCGGCTCCGTTCGCTCCCTGGCCGACGACGACGGCACCGTGGACCGTCTGGGCAACGCGTCCAGTCCGGAGGCGAGCCGGTCCAGCAAAGCGGCGGCCTCGGCCATCTCCATCACCTCCAGCGACAGTGAATGTGACATCTGAGCGCTCTCCGGCTCAACTCTTGATGAATGGAAGGAAGGAGGGGGGGGGGGGGGGAGAAAAAGAAAAAAAAGAAGAAGAAGAGGAAGAAGAGGCGATTCCTATAGTGACAGACAATCGAATACAACGACTCGTAGTGCCTGCGTTGAGTTACACACACATGTACACGTTCTCACACACACACGCGCGTGTACACAAGGACATTTGATGCCTGCCAAAAAAACACGCAAGGATCTGTGAGGCCCATACCTCGATTTGCATTTGACCCACGCGTGGATAACCGATCCTAAACACACACACAAGACTGATGAGAACTCCCCACTGAGATGAGAAAAAAAAAAAAAGGAAGGAATGGCGAGCGCCTGTATAGCCGACTGTTTATCCGTGGCTATTTCATGTCGCGAAACAACAACTGTGCTTTCAAAAGTTTTATGAATAATGTTTATTTGCCTATTTAAACCCATCCGCTCTGTCTTTTGGATTTCATCTTCATTCGCTTGGTGTTTTTTTTTTTTAATACTTTACCTTGTGCACAGGTGAACCTGTTGAGCATGCGCGCTTTAGTGATTGTGTTGCAAGACAAAGGGGGGGGGGGGGTGAAAAAAAACAAGTAACTTAATAAAATAATTGTTGATCGAGAGAGTATTTTCTTTGTGATTGGTGTTTGAGACAGCAAAAACGGCCCGATATAAATATGGAGACAACATAAATCCGAGTCTGGAGTCTAACGGCTGCCTCATATTCGTCCGCCCTGACGCGTTTGGCAGCGAGCCCTAATTGACCAACGTGCTGCATGCGCGTCGTGTAATGCAGGGTGACAGCGAGAGGTCACCGAGAGGCCGGCTCACTAACCCGGATGATGTGCACGTGAAAACACGGCAGATTGGCGAGCCTTGGATTGCCGCGCATGGATGGGCGAGCGCTGTTCGGCGCTCTTGGACTAACTGTCACTGCGCGGTTTTCCTTTTTTTGCACGGTGCAAAATGTCGAAAATGTGCAACAAAAAAAAAAAGAAAAAGAAAAAAATCGGCCAGCCTCGACTGACGTTCGATTTACGGACATCTTATTTTTACACGGACAATGTTTAAGGTCATGATTCAATTTCGGGTTTCTTGTCAAATGGGCTGCTGTTGCAATAGAAATAATAATAAATGCATTCCTTGAAAAATCTAAGATGTTGAACGCGCGTGTTTAAAAAAAACGTTCGATCTGCAACATGCTCCTTTTACAGCGATTCGTCTAAAAATATTGCCTCATCAACAAGCAGCTATAATTTTTTTTGTGTTACTTTAACTTTAAAAGAAAATAAATGCCCCCCTATACAGCTTTTCAGTATTATGTTGGCCATGTTTAATATATATATATATATATATATATATATCATCCTTTTTTCTGGGATTAGTGTGAGAATATTGCCCTTTTGACGGCAGCTTTTTTCTTCGCGCTATTATGAGTTACTACACAAGAGAGGCAGCACGTTCATGTTTTTCATATGTTGGCCATGTTTAGAAAACATGTTTACATCCGCATGCATCCTCCTTGATCCGAGCTACGTGACAATATTTTCCAATCTACGGCAACTAATTGTGGGTGCTATTACTACAAAATCAAACAATTAGTCGGAAGCAGGTTCATTTTATTAGTATGCTGGCAATGTTTTAAAATGTCTACATTTGCAGCATTCTCCTTATTGTTGCATTACTCTGAGAATATTGTACAGTTTACGCAACTATTTAGAGAACCCCCTCCTCCCCAAGTTCAGTTTTTCAAGTTCACATAATAACGTTGGCCTTGTTTGATCACGTCTACATTTGCAGTATACTTGTTCTACTGAAAATGTGAGAATATTGTCCCATCTACGGCAGCTAACCTTTCATATATGAGTACAAAAGAAATCAGTAAGTAGGACGCACGACTTCTAGTTTTTTTTTTTTTTTTTCTTCAAATATATTAATGTTGGCCATTCTTTCAAAGTGTCGATATCTAAAGCATCTTCTTTGTGACAAGTTTTGTCGCGTCGACGGCAGACGTTTTTTGTTCTATTATAAAGAGAACAAATGGCCTCTCAGTAACGAGGAATTAAGAGTCAAAGTTCGTCTTTTTTATATGCTGTATTAATATGTTGACCATGTTTCAAAAACAAACAAAAATGCACCTACTCTGATTGATTGGCCAATCGGCAACAACTAATTGTTTGTGCTATTTTTCACAATAAAAGAGAATACCCTCCATCCCCTCGCACCCACCCCCCACCACACACAAGTTCAAGTTCAACTTTTCCATATGAATATGTTGGCCACGTTTTTTTTTTTTTTTTTTTTATTACGTATGCAGCATCCTCCTCGTTCTGCATACAGTGAGAATGTAGTAGCGTTAAGGTCAGCCCATTTTTGGGTGATACTTTTTTTTTTTTTTTTTTTTTTGGGAAACGAGAACAAATGGCCTCCCAAATCCGGAGAAAGCACGAGTTCGAGTTGAGGTTTTCCAAGGGACAGTGCGGACACCTGGTTGCCTCCGGTTTCCAGCGAATTAGTCCAAAGTAACTTGCGCGATGCACAAAAGGCTTTGCAACACAAGGCAAATGTGTGTGAAGAGAGAGGCAGGAAACGGGGTGAGCCCGGATAAAAGGGAGGGTCGCGAGGCTTTTTGCTCTTCATTTTTGGTGGCTTCTCTTTTGGGACAGAATGTCTGAATATTTCCGTTTCCATTGAAAGTAAGAGGACGAGGGAGGGGGCTAGATGGGCTGAACGTGTTTCTCTCGGTCAATAAGGTTGTCAAACCGGTCAGCGGTAATCAGTGCTAATGATGGCGCTGAGGTCCCCCTCTTGGACAAAGAGGCCCCGCCGCTGTTTTGTGAGGGGTCCCCATCCAAAGAAAAGCCTCCCAGTGTGTGTGTGTGTCTGCACTGTGTTCTAGTAGTCCATTAAAAACGGTTTTCATTACCATTGAAGTATTTTCCTGGCTTGTTTTCCCGACCTCCCGATTCTCCATGCAGCAACATTCTTCACGTTATGTATAGAGATCACGTTTGACTTACACACACGCACGCATACACAAACGTCACTACTGCCTAATACGACAGGTTAAAAGTTGAGTAATCACTCTCCTTTCAGCACCAGTTGTGTGCTGAAGGTCACCGTACCACCGACTATATATGCCTATAATGTATGGATATTGACGAACGCCGCTCCAAGTCCTATGGGCACACGTGGTGGATGCACAACCTCCACCTGCACGGTGCAAAAACTGTTGCACCAGAACGCTTTGCGGAATTTAAATATTATAGATTTAAAGCAAAGTTCTGATTAGTTAAGATGATCATAATATGGTGTGTACAATTGAAACACATTTTGTTTGACTCAACATGTTCCTGCAACGGCGAAATGAATATGCCAGAATAACACAAATAATAAATACATGTAATGAGAATGAATACATTGGCATTAAATTTGAAATGTTCTTGGAATAAAACAAAAATGATGGTCAAACTATATTCCCCAAACATCTTAGCTACCTCTTGAGTGTTGAAGCATATCTCGCGAGGTGAGAGCATTCACACATCATGCAGGTGTGAATAAGGCAGAGAAAAGAGAAGTGAATGGAAATCATCTATCCAATCGGTTTAGCCGTACAGCCATTTTGTAACGTATTCATTTAATCAGCTGTTAAGTATCGCTTGGCGACCACCCCGATCGTTAAGTTTAAAGGCAGCTCACTCAACTCGACAAATTTCGCTCGTAGAAAAATGCATATTGGACCAATTGTATGTCATCCGTTCTGTAATGTAGATTTGATATTTTTGCTCTCCCTTGCGATGGATCGTTTTGTTCTGTCGGGGGCGCGCTTGTTCTGCAACACGGCGCCATGCACCTGCTGCAGTGCATTGTTATTGCTCACATGATTAACAATGAGCCATTTGTTCTTCCGTCACTGAAACATTTTTTGTCATTTGCCACAATGCCTTCAATTCTTGCATTTAAAATAGTTGTCAGACTACAAACAGGTCCAGAAAACAACAACAACAACAACAACAACAACAACAACAACAAAACTGTTCTTCCTTCACAGAAAACTGGCAACACATCTCACACATGGTCGTTTACACAAGGGCACACAAGCATCAGCCTGCTAATATGAAAATGAAAGAGGGGCTGCAAAACTAAACAGCGGATATGAGGGGGCAAAAAGAGTTAAATAGTTGAAATCTTCTCACATTTACACAAGAGAACATTCCACCCAGGAGGCCAATGCCCCCATGAAATGTTGCATCCATGCATTGTGCGTCATTCGTGCCCTTGCACACAGGGATGCAAGGTGCCAAAAAAAAGACGTCATCAATGTCGTGCTCAGGGACACCGTGGCACAATCATCGGTTGTAACCTCGTGAATACAAGAACATCACAGTGGGGAGTGATGTTCTTGTGTTGCATTGTGCAAATGAAATAACATGTTGTAGAAATTCCGTGAATAAGTACATATACAAGTACATATTGAATTTATTGTATTAATACGTGACCCAGGATCTGATATGATTTCCGTTTAAGCATATTCCTGTCCCATTGTCCCAAGCACCGAAATGACTCATCGTTAGTATTCATGCGTTCCAGTGTTATACTGCATTTTACTGCACGCACCACTTTGGTGAGACCCAACTTAAAGCCTCTCTTCTATGCCATTGTGTGCGATGTGCCATATTGCGGCTCCGTTTTAAGCTCAGAAAGGCTCCGAGTTGTTTTTAAATCTAAATTCGCATTTCAGTGAGCTGAATACTAAAATTAACAACAAAACATCCGTATCGGTACAATGAGTTCAAGTTTGAGCTACAGTAACACTAATTGGAAGAAGGCAGCTTTTTTTCTCTTTTTTTTCTTTTTTTAATCATAGATTCAGAGCTATAAGAAACATAATGTTGTTTTTAAAGATGACGTTCTAACAAAGACCTTTCGGGCCAGCGTGATCTTGTTCGAGTAAAGGCGTCATTTTAACAACTTGTCAAAATTAGCACACAGCATCTGTCTCGCTCTATGTTGTCATGAAATATTTGTTATCTGATAATATTTGCTTGGACACTAAATACACCGTTTCATTATTTGTACTTAACACATATGTTTCGAATCATACTGTAACTATATTCTCCTAAAATGGCAAGTTATTGGCTTGTCTTAAAACGATGGCTCAATTCTCGTTATTTTCTCGAATCTTCATGTAATCTTTTTCCCCTGCAAAATTAAAAAAGCTACATATGAAACCTTTTCGACAACTACAATATCGTATTTTCTAAGTGAGTTTCAATAGGTGTCTAAAAAAAAAAAAACACGCATTCCATGACCCCATTTATGGTAACGACCTCTTATCGTTACCATAAATGGAAAAAGACCAAAAGCAAGCGTTGTCTGCGTTACTGTGTAGCAAAACTTTATGACAACGTGACAACTCATTATTAATGTAAAGTACACAGTAGTCGAAGTCTTTAATCAGGGCTGCTTTTAGAGATTGTCCGTGACCAAAGACCTTCTCAGGCCATCTGTACCCAGTTTGCACGTTCAAAAGGTCAAACTCACAATGGAGATTTTGTTCCTAAAGTCACCGAGCGAAGAATTGGTATTTCTCTATCAGAAACATTTCATTCTTATCACGATATCATATGTAAATCATATATTGGCAATGAATAATCCTCATGTGAGTCGCTCTAAAAAAATGTCCATACAACGTGTGTGTACGTTGCGACCCCTGCCGGGAATTTCATTTCATTACACCTACAGACTATACAAGCACTAGTTTAGACTTGAACCAATTCAAACCAGTGCTTGGTAAAAATGATATGCAATATTATAGAAGGTATTATATATTATATAAGAAAATGATCAAACAAGCAAACAGAGAAAACAACAGTGTCTCTGCATGGGTAACCTGCAAAGACTCTATTCCATCATGACACAGACTTATAATCACTCAATGAAATCTAGCCATCCAGAAATATTATTATGTAACACTATTTATCTTTGGGAGAGAGAAAAAACTCTATGCAATGGCAATTTTGTGTGATTGAAAAGTAACTGCAAATGTTCCATGATTAAAGGAGCGAGTCTATTCTATTCTTTGGAAGAACTTGAAGGGCGAATACGAGAAGTTATGTCTCTCCATCCCACAAGAGTTCCTTGTGAAAACAGTTCATGCGGTTCCCAGGCGGCTTGAGAAACTGGTGGCTAATGCTGGCGCCCATATCGAATTTGAAATAAAACTCCATGCAATACATTTTCTTCTCGTGTTCATTTCTTGGAAGAATTATAGTTCAGAAATAAATTAGAAGGACTTCAAAATAGGGAGTTACTTTTCACTCACCCTGTGTGTATGCGTGTGTGTGTGTGTGTGTGTGTAGCTCTCCCGGGAGTTGAAATATGCTCTCAATTTGCTGGGATGAAATTCCTAACATACGTGTCTGGTAGAGGAATGAATTTATTTGAGTAAAATCCCCTTACTTGTAAACCCAATAACTTGTGACAGGATACTACTGTGTGTCTTGCAGACATTGTTGTGAGCTTTAACTTGACTGGTTTACTTGTAGTGCGTCGGGCTCTCGCTGTTTCTTCAAGTATGACTGCCGTGTCACTTTGTGTATCAAGAAGTGAATACACAAGAACTTCACGATCTGGCTCACTCGTAGCTGACACCCACACTGGGATGATGGAACATGTGTGAGTAGCTTCATCATTTTGCATAACTCTGTTAGATGTTGCTTCACTTCGTTTTGTGGACAGTTTGTCTTTCTTTGATTTGATGTGTCACTGCCTTTCGTCTTGATCGTATTTGCTTGATTTCTTGGATCTTTAGTTCTGTTGTCATGCAGACAAGTTGGATGTCACGTGTCACGTTTCTCTCCTTTCACAATCCTTTGAACGATGGGTAACCTTCAGGCATCCAAAGCACGACTTCTTCTCTTGGGTAAATGTAAGTTTTTCATTGATAGGCCACTTCTGTAGGCTGTGGCCTGCCTTCTCGCAGAAGATCCAACGTTACATACAATTTCAGCTTCAACAGTAAGAAACTCAACAAACTGGCTGCTGCTTGGAAAGGTTTGACTCTGCTCTTGCATTTCAGTTATTTTTGTGTTCCACCTTGACGAAAACCAGTTGGGGAGCTTTTTAAGCATCTTTAGATTTTCATTGCAGTCATTGAGTACTTCGAGACCCTTAATCTGTGACATGGCCGCTTTACATCTTAGAAGAAAATCAGCACACTCTTGCAACTCTACACAGCCCTTGAGGCTTACTTTGGACCATGCATTACGTTTGTCCCTGAATGCTTTAGATATGAGAAATGGGTTTCCATACCTCTTTTCAAGGACTGTCCATGCAGCAATGGAGGCTGATTCTGTGCTCAATAGAAAGTAGCTTTCTATGGCCTTCCTGGCAGGCCCACTCGCATATTTCCATGGATAATATATCTTCTCTTCAACGGGAATATTTCTCCTATCAATGAGAGTCTGAAAGGAAATTTTCTGAAAGGAAATTTTCCAATCATTGTATCGGACTACTACTGAAGTCGACTACAACTGATTGATTCTGCAATGGCTTTCACAAGATCTTTTGTGTTAACTTCTTGTTGTAGAAGTATCACATGAGAGGAAACTCATGATGTAAATGCAAAAACAATGATTCATTGTTTTTGGATTTTACTTCATTTTTTTAAATTGGAGTTTTGATGAACTAGTTCGTGTATCTCCTCTTCTGAACATAAACTTTGCTCATTTACTCTTTGTTTTGCCTTAGCAACCTTTAGCTTTTTAATTGTGCCCTGCCGCTCTTGTTCTCTGCATTTTGCTTCCAACACTCTTTGTCGTTCTGCTATTTCTGCCTCTTGTTTTTGTATTTTTTTGAAATGGCTTTCTTGTTCAAGCACAACTTCCAAGGCAGCATCATTGGGCGCAACTTCAGTAGCTGCATTTTTTCTTTTAGCAGAGCACAGACTAGAATGTCAAGATGAAACCCTTGACTGACTAGAGGATTTGGTGTGATATGATTTGACACTCGTCTTCTCGGAAGTTCAAGATTTGAATGCGGATTTTGTCTCTTTCTTTTCTTTATCCTCAGAACTTTCCATCCTTTTTGTTTTCAAGCACTCTTCAGCAGCTTCAATAATTGTCTTAGTGACTGCTTCAATGCAGCCCTTTGGGGGGCACAGGCCGGTGCAAACTGTTGGCCGGTCCGATGGCCGGATATGTTAAACGTTATGTTAAAAGAAGAGTTGGCTAAGAATGTCTTGGAGGTGAAAAGAATATCAGATCGAGTGATGAGGCTGAAACTTGAAATTGAGGCTCTCGGTGGACAGGAGGAGCTTCCAGAAGAACTGGACCACTGCAGCCAAGGTGATCAGAGAGGCAGGCAGGAGGGTACTTGGTGTATCTTCTGGCGGGAAAGGAGCGAAGAAGACTTGGTGGTGGAACCTCACAGTACAGGAAATCATACAAGGAAAAAGCTTAGCTAAGAAGAAGTGGGACACCGAGAGGACCGAGGAGAGGCGAAAGGAATACATTGAGATGCGACATAGGGCAAAGGTAGAGGTGGCAAAGGCCAAACAAGAGGCATATGATGACATGTATGCCAGGTTGGACAATAAAGAAGGAGAAAAGGATCTATACAAGTTGGCCAGACAGAGGGATAGAGATGGGAAGGATGTGCAGCAGGTTAGGATGATTGAGGAAAGAGATGAAAATATGTCGGGACAGAAGTGAGTATTTGCGAGCAACAGTATGGTTTCATGCCTAGAAAGAGTTCCACAGATGCATTATTTGCCTTGAGGATGTTGATGGAAAAGTACAGAGAAGGTCAGAAGGAGCTACATTGTGTCTTTGTAGATCGAGAGAAATCCTATGACAGAGTACCCAGAGAGGAACTGTGGTACTGCATGCAGTAGTCTGGAGTGGCAGAGAAGTATGTTAGAATAATACAGGACATGTACGAGGGCAGCGGATGGAGCTGCCAGGCAAGAGAGATAGAGGAAGACCAAAGAGAAGGTTGATGGATGTCGTGAGGGAAGACATGAGGGCAGTTGGTGTTCGAGAGGAGGATGCAGGAGATAGGCTTACATGGAAAAGGATGACGCGCTGTGGCGACCCCTAAAGGGACAAGCCGAAAAGGAAAAGAGGAGGAAGAAGACTGCTTTGCATATATCTGTTCTACGTTTTGTCTCATGGTCAGGACAGTCAATGTGTCTTAACTCTTCATAAGTAGTGCTCATATTTTTTGAAGCATCTGTTACCTTAGTTACATGTTTATGAAGTAGATCTTCTGAGCCTTGTTCATGCAAAGTTTTCTTGACCTCCTTAATGACAGCTTTCCACTTGTCATAGCAAACACTGAATCGATGTGTAGCTTTACTTACAAGCTCATCGTGCCGCTCTTGGCCTTTTTCCTTCAATTTGGGGGTTATTTGGCTCCTTTGGTGCTCTTGTGGAGTAGTGGGAATATCACTTTCAGTGCCTACAGTTGCTAGTGGCTGCTCAACATCACTATCATTGACTTCCGACTGAGCATCAAACGTTGCCATTATTAGTTTGACTTATGTTAACTTTCATTTAAACTTGTTGGAATAAACATTTAACCTAATATTTAAATCAGGTATAGTATGGTCAATCTTTGTTACTTACGATTACTGTTGTAACCGATACGTAAATGCACCTTAAATTGGCTTAATATTGTGCAAATGCAACTTCAATGTCTGAGTTTGAATCAGTGTAACATATATGCACCCATTAAACGCTTAAAGAAAATATTTTCTGAACCTGAAGTCGTAGAACATTTGTAAATCCTATATAATGAGAGACTGTAACACATACCATGCAAATTCATTTAATCTAACACATTGGGGGGAAAAATTCAGAAGGATAATTCCTTCATTTTACGTAACATTCTAGTTTTTTTTTTAGATGGGAAATGTTGGGGTTATCGTTACTTGTAAACTATAGTCGTCCAATTTATATACAAAAGTAATCATAAAATATTTATGTGGGGAATCTATATAATATACAAATTTGACTTGTCTAATTTAACTATGGACTTTGTTTTTTTTTTCATGGTATTCTATTTTATTGAGATGCATCTTTAATAGAAATCATGAAATTCCAGCAAGTTTATAAAAATAGTATGTATGTATGTATATATGACACGGTAGCAAAACTGGGGGGGGGGGGGGTTCTTCTTCAAATTAAACTTGGGACTAATTTAAAATTTCGTTTTTCTGTTGTTGAGTGTTAAATAAGACACTTTTATTAGTAGCTATAGGAAGACATAATTTATTGCAGAGGCATTTTGGCACTATAATTATAATTATATATTCTCTCTCTCTCAATATATATATATATATGAAATTAATATGAAACAAAATGGGAAGTTGAAGGAGTAGATTAAACATTATTTTCATTAAAGGGTCAACATAAAACGAGTTAAGAGAGACTTAAACGTGTTAAATTGGTCTTTTAATTAAGTCTCAGATGCACTCTTACAACAATACTCTCATTATTATTTTTGCATTATTCTGATGACTGAAGTACAGTACTGTTAAAAGACACGCTCATTCGTTGAAGTCAAATACGATCATTATATGAATGGTGTGGGACTACCTTTTGGCCACGAAGGGGTGCTGAAGATCCACAAGAGAAAAGTCAGCCGCTGCGGGTATAACAGCTGTCAGTCCTGTTTCACAGGTTGAGTCGGTGAAAACCCCGTCTTACCTGCACGCCACCTTTTTAATTAAACGTATGTTCCAACAAGAGAACACAATGGGCAGACAACATGCCCGCAATTTGCCTTTATTTAACTAAAAGTTGTGTCAGGGTTCTCGAGTGAGTGTCTTCGTTGGGTGATTGGTTCTTCTACACGGTATGAATGAAAAGAGCTTCAACATGAAACCACAACACTTGTAAACACGCAATCTAAATCAAATATTTGTCTGCGTGTGAACGAGTGGACACGTTATACAGTCGAGGGTGCGAATGTACATGTGCGAGAAAGTGTTAAGGCACAGACCAAGGTCACCAGTTTTGATTTTAATGGTCTATATTTATAACTCTCTGGTCTCTAGTTTCTGCAGCTGTTGCCAAGTTTAAGTTCAGCACCTTGAGTCCTTCTCAGTCATGGTCTGGGGTTAGAGTTATAAACCTGCCAAACTCTGAGACAGAGAGGTCGAAGCAGACAGTCGGGCTGTCAGCTCATATGTCTTTGCTTCACCATGTTGAAACCCCCTCACCATTGGGTAAAATTCTTCGATCTAGAGGAGACTAATAACTCAAATTCTACACTTGGGTGCTCTGCGAGGATTACGTGATCAACTAAAAATGCAAGAAATCGGGTTTATTTTCATCTTATCATCATCAAATGAAGGTACAGGGTTGGTTGGAGTTGATGTACGACAGGCAGGAAGAGTTCGTAAAGTGATAACCGGGGGTTCTTGGTGATGGATAGGAAGGTGTGATGGTAGGAGCAAGATACAGTTCTGTACAAAAGTCTTAGACAGTCATTTTGACGCAGTAAAACTAAATGGGACAGCTAGTCTTTTTGCCATTGTACATGCAGGCCCTGTGGAGGTGTTTCGTCAGTAGGGAGGAACCAAAGCAAGTAGCGTGATGATTGGTATGGTAGTACGTCGGCACTGTAGGTAAGTAGGAAGCCGTGGTTGCCTTGTCGATAGGTGTTTTCGATGAGGAGTAGTAAAGTCGACTAGTTGACTCATCAGTTTAATCCCTATTGGTAGGTTGAAACAATGTACATTGGGGTGTTGGTTAGCAGGTCAGGTGTTGTGTTAGGTGTGCTTGTTGGTTAGGGTAGGTTGGTAAAAAGTTACAGTGGGTACGGAAAGTGTTCATACCCCCTTAAATATTTCACTCTTTGTTATATTGCAGCCATTTGTTAAAATCATTTAAATTCATTTTTTTCCTCATTGATGAACACACAGCACCCCATATTGACAGAAAAAAAATGTAATTGTTGACATTTTTGCGGATTTATTAAAAAAGAAAAACAGAAATATCACACAGCCATAAGTATTCAGACCCTTTGCTGTGACACTCATATATTTAACTCGGGTGCTGTCCATTTCTTCTGATCATCCTTAAGATTGTTCTACAACTTCATTGGAGTCCAGCTGTATTTGATTATATTGGTTGGACTTGATTAGGAAAGCCACACCCCTGTCTATATAAGACCTTACAGCTCACAGTGCACGTCAGAGCAAATGAGAATCATGAGGTCGAAGGAACTGCCTGAAGAGCTCAGAGGCAGAATTGTGGCAAGGCACAGATCTGGCCAAGGTTACAAAAAAAATCTGCTGCACTAAAGGTTCCTAAGAGCACAGTGGCCTCCATAATCCTGAAATGGAAGACGTTTGGGACGACCAGAACCCTTCCTAGAGCTGGCCGTTCGGCCAAACTGAACAATCGGGGGAGAAGAGCTTTGGTGAGAGAGGTAAAGAAGAACCCAAAGATCACCGTGGCTGAGCTCCAGAGATGCAATCGGGAGAAGGGAGAAAGTCAACCATCACTGCAGCCCTCCACCAGTCGGGGCTTTATGGCAGAGTGGCCTGACAGAAGCCTCTCCTCAGTGCAAGACACATGAAAGCCCGCATGGAGCTTGCTAATAAACACCTGAGGGACTCCAAGATGGTGCGAAAGAAGATTCTCTGGTCTGATGAGACCAAAATAGAACTTTTTGGCCTTAATTCTAAGCGGTATGTGTGGAGAAAAATGGGGGGGTTCAGCTGCAGGGGACAGGACAACTGGTTGCAATCGAAGGAAAAGATGAATGCGGCCAAGTACAGGGATATCCTGGACGAAAAACCTTCTCCAGAGTGCTCAGAACCTCAAATGGGTCGAAGGTTCACCGTCCAATACGTTGTCTATTTGATTATATTGGCATAATAATAGCCCCATTGTTAGGTAAAGTCTGTTTCAAAGGGATTCACAGGCCCACAGTTGACAAAGATTGGAGACATGCCCTGATCTATCGACACCTCAATCATTATCATTACCTTTAGGTTCTACAACCACAATTCCAATGAAGTTGGGATGTTTTAAACATAAATAAAAACAGAATACAATGATTTGCAAATCATGTTCAACCTATATTTCATTGAATACACTACAAAGACAAGATATTTAATGTTCAAACTGATAAACTTGATTGTTTTGAACAAATAATCATTGATTGACTGAGCAATTCAGGGAAGCTCCTTTTAGACCCAATCACGGCACCCACCTGTTCCCAATTAGCCTGTTCACCTCTGGGATGTTCCAAACAGGTGTTTGATGAGCATTCCTCAACTTTCTCAGACTTTTTGCCACCTGTCCCAGCTTTTTTGGAACGTGTTACAGCCATAAAAGTCTAACTTAATGATTATTTGCTCAAAACAATCAAGTTTATCAGTTTGAACATTAAATATAGGTTGAATATGATTTGCAAATCATTGTATTCTGTTTTTATTTATGTTTAACACAACGTCCCAACTTCATTGGAATTGGGGTTGTAATTTGAAATGAAAGGTAGGTCTTAAGTTGAGCTACAGTGATAGTCTCATAAGGTATATTAATATTTGTAACAATTTCGGGCCAATCTTTATATACAATTTAATCAAAGTATAAATGGATTTATGTCAGTCACTAACAGTGACATGAAGATAAAAGGGAATCAAAACAAAATAAAAATGGAAAACAATATGTTGGGTGGTACGGTAGTGACTGGTTAGCACATCTGCCTCACAGTTCTGAGGACCTGGGTTCAAATCCGTCCTCCCGTGTAGAGTTTGCATGTTCTCCCCGTGCCAGCGTGGGTTTTCTACGGGTACTCTGGTTTCCTCCCACATCCCAAAAACATGCAGGGTAGGCTAACTGGGATAGGCTAGTTAGCTGGGATAGGCTCCAGCATACCCGCGACCCGAGTGAGGAAAAGCGGTGTAGAAAGTGGATGGATGGATGGGAAAACTATGTTGATCATTTGCATATGGTCAAGTCACTTCCTGTCAAATTAGCATATACAATACACACCTGATCATCAGAGAGCTGACTACTTTCAAACTTAGCATCGCATTTGGCACCTCCTCACCAATATGCAAGAATTATTACTCCACTGTGTGAAACACGTTTTCAGACCACAATAGTTTTTGGAGTGGTAAAATGTCCCCCTCCGCACCGCCTGAATGTCCTCCCATTGGATGTGCTCTGGCGCCGACACTAATATCAATTATCGGAGATGGGGACCCTTTTTTGGGCTGGAGCGCCTGCCCCCGAAAATGTCTGTGCACGTGCCTGCCTGCCAGTCAGTTCTCAAGTTGGCTAAGCCAAGTCTAGCTAAGCGTCACCTGGCAACCTAACTGCTGCGAAAGAGTGTGTTCTTCCTGGAAGCCTCCTACTCCTACTTTTGCAAGTCGAAAGGGGGGCTGTTTTCTTGTATGACTCAGCAGTGCCACAATATTGGTCTTCAACGTGACCGGAGAGCCACAGCTCTGGAGCCATGGGTTGTCGAACCCTGGGTGAGTTGTAGCTGTAAGGTGCTGGCAGGGTTGGTAGGTAGATGGCTAGGTTTGACGGTTGGTTGGAAGCATGCTAGGTAGGATTTACTGACACCGTACAGTATGTTAGGCAGATACAAATGAAAGGACCGGAAAAGTATTTCGTCTGTCGGCCCCAGATGCCTGCATTTTTCATCTACAGTAAGTGAGTGTTTAAAGCAAGCTGGTTGGTTGGACATCAAACATTTCTCAGTTTTCTCCATCCCGCATAACAAGATCTGGAGCATGACTGTAGGTTGTGGAATCATAAGGGCTCTTTCCCTGGAGAGGCTTGCCGGAAAACACACTGTGAGGAATGGGTACGTTTATTTTACTTCTTGCATGCGGCTCTCTGTGAGGAGGAGGTCATCACATCAGCAACCTGTACCTCCTCCCTTCCCTCACTGGGGAAGCCATCTCATCGTAACTAATTCTTGGTTTGGATTCTCTGGCCTCTCTTGTGTTCCTCTCCTTTGCATCCGTCTCTCTCTCTCTCTCTCTCTCTCTCTCTCTCTCTCTCTCTCCCTCTGTGTCCCTTTCACCACCAGCCTCCCTGCTCTTCGATCATGTGCTAACTAAAATTGGCCCAGCAGCTTTTCTCTGCCGGCCTTTTGTCCCTGCTCAGGGAGACGTTTGGCACACAGAGGATTCGTATTACAACTTTCATTTCCTGAATGTTTTTCTTTTTTTTTTCTACTATGGGACCAAGAAGGGTATTTCATCCGACTGCAGTACAAAGATGAAGGGCAAAGGGAGGGAGATGGCAGCTCAGATTCGGGGAGCTGTCACTCCAACTTTGGCAGACAAATAAGTGGACATAGCTGCAGGATTGTGAAGGAAGGTAGAGCTGCAGTGATGTTTGGCCTTTGCTGGCATGTTTAGAAAGGAGGGGGTCCTTGAGCTATTTGTGAGCTCCACGATGGGTGATGTGATGTCCCTCGGGACCGTGAGGTAGATTTCATTATTCTATACTCTTTCCTCTTTTTGCCTCTGCCACCCCTGCCCATCCCCAAATACACCCTAGAGCCTGAAGCAGTGTCTGGAGTTTTTGGGATGTGGGAGGAAACACACCACCTGACCTGCTAACCAACACCCCAATTTACATTGTTCCCACCTACCAGTAGGGATTAAACTGATTAGTCAACTAGTCGACTCTTTCAGAAAAGCTTTAGAGTGGGAACAGTGATGAGTTATTGATAAGACTAAGATATAATTACTATAATGCGTTACTAAACCCAGTGGGCCTTCCTGTAAAAAGCATTGGGGTGGAAACTCATACATTCAGTAGTTTTCTGGTAAACGTTTTTTCCTTCCTGGATTTCTTCTTCTTGTGTTTTTCTTTGCAATAAACATTTTGTCCTTAGCCTACTGTTTTTTTTAGAACATTCATGCATCCCATTACAAAAGTTGAATACTTTTGGTTGGGTGAGTAGTGTAATGAACTTTAAAGTTAGTTTCAAAAGGCTACAACAGCATCAGGACCCTCTGTATCATCCTGAGTGAGGAAAAAAAAAAACACACCCTCATCCAAAGTCCATAAGTCTAAAGGCAGCTCATTTTTCCTCTTCTTGCTCCAAAGTCATATGGATATCTGATTCTCCACCGACAAAGCTGGATTTTCGCTCCGGAAAGATTTGATATATGAGCCAGGGCCTCCCGTACACATTTCTTTTTCTCAAGTCCTCTTTTTTAGACATTACTCATGCATCCTATCTTGTCCTTGTAAGGTCTTAGAAAATGTTCCTCCTTTCACGTGATAATGTATATGGTGCTGGCCTGCATTTAAAATCGCACCATACTATTTAACACCCTAATAGTCAAGGATCATTTGTGGAGTCAACTCCTTGTCTAACCCCGCTTCTCTTTCTTCATGCCTGAACTCTGGGTTACCCATCACTCAGTCAGTCAGGAGATGGAGTTGAATAATTCTTTCAGCTCAGTCACGTAGTAGCTTCCTCTTGGATAGCGGTTTCCTACTCTTGTGAATTTTTTAACCCAATGCAACCTCATTAAATGTAAGTTTTTTGGTTACATGTCATAAGAATATGCTGTAGCTCTAATGGTGAATACAATGTGTGTGTGTTCTACTCTATTCAGTGTTATTCCTCCCCTCTCATAATACGGCCGTGGACTGTACGATTTTATAAGTGTTATCTCAAATTCCAACTGCTATTGGTCCTTGCTTTCCATTACAGGCTATTGGTTAAGTGGTTAACACTCTGCGATGGAAAGTCAAAGCTAGTGATTGCAGTGTTCATACTGTATCATAATGTAGTAGTAATTATTTAGTAACTAGTCATTAGTAATTATGTCATCATAATTCTAGATTTGAATTGGCTCTGATTTAAACGTTGAGTCGGCCCATTGAGAATCTGGCTTGAAGCTGACTTCATTTGCACAGTGTATGCCCACATTTATGGTCTGTGTGCACAAGAACGTTTTTGACTGAAAATAGATACAAATGTTGTTCTTTTGGCTGTTCATTGACATGACAACAGTGTTTTGGGAGCAAACATTTGAAATCGGGCCTCAAAGTAGAGGTTTTGGAAAACAATAGCATTGCCTTTCTCATATAAACTTTATTTTGTAAAAATCGAGGATGTGAGTATGAGTGTAAAGTCTTCAGTCTGGGCATGTACATGTACATCTGAGATAAAACAGTAATAGCACAGCAGGGTGCTGTTGTAACATTTGTGCTTTGAACACTTCTCCAGAAAAGTGACATTTACTGCTTTGTTACTGTGTCCAACATTATAGCATTACTTACCAAGTCTTCATTCCCATATAGCAAATACATTGTGTACTGTATTCAGCAGGAGGTATCCTCCGGAAGGACATGCACTAATGTTTTTTGCCATTGTCATCGCTGACTACTGGCCTGGCATGCACATTGCAGTGTTTTTAGTGATCTAGAATGGTTTTGTCGATGTTGTTCTCAGTACGTGAAAACGTTTCAATCACGCAGAGAAAAACGTTTGGGTTTTTACCAGGTCCTTGTCGCGTAAACGAATCCTTGCACTCTTTCTCTTGCTTGCTTTCTCTCACATGCATGCGCACACACACACACACACACACACACACACACACACACAGAGACGCACACACACACACACAGACTGCATGTGCCTTTGGGCCAGGCAAGCACATTGTCAGATCCATGCATCATCGGTAAGAAAATCTCTCTCTACTCCCCCCTTCCCTCCCCTCTCAGGCAGGGCTGAAAAGATCCTTTTGTCCCTCATCACCCCCTCACCTCCCCTTCCCTTCATCACCCTCCTCACCCCCATCCTCCACCTCCTGATTATTATGGATACCTGGGACCATCTCACATGTGTCATGTCCCATATGCGCAAAGCTACCTGACCTTCTGTCCACGTCTGGCCGGTACACCCCAAAAAGATTTCGGTGCTTCATAGAACAGATGCACACTGGTGCCAGAGCAAACATCAGTGTGAGGCCGACTGCGCAAGCTCACGCTCGCCATGTTTATTTGCGCACGTCCAGGCCCTTCCTGCTGTTGATTTAGAGCCACTGCCACTTTACAAGCATGACAAATGAAATGCCCTTTTGATGACTAGGACCCTGTTTGCCATCAGCAGCTGTCGTTGCTGGCAGCGACGAGCTCAACCTGTGCTTTTTTTCATTAAATGCCGGCTCACCGATGAGGCCTTCTGTGGACAGGCACATGGCTGATATGGCCCATAGATTTATGAAGGCAACATTTCTCCCTCTGATTCGGAAACGAGGGATTTGAGGGTGATTAAAAGCAGCATGCGGGTTTCCATATTAGATTGATTTTAGTCTTTCACACATCCTGAAGGTGATTGATGGCCTCTCGCTGTCATGTGGCCCGCAGAGCCTGTTTAATCCTGGTGTGTGTCTGCCGTGCTGGACATGTTGTCATTAGATTAACAGGTATGAAGAGTCACTTCGAAGGCTTTGTGATCACCTGTTTGTTAATTTGTGAATATTTAGCCACACTCTTGTGCCAAGACTCAGAGCCACATGCTGTGCACTGAATGATCGGATCGTCGGTAGCTCGGCTCTTTGCTGACCTCTGCTGAGTGCCATGCGTTATTTACTTTCATGTTCCTCTTGCATTCAATCAGACAAACCATTATAGTCTACCTAATGCTGCCACCAATGCTTTTGTCCAACGTAAGTGACTCATCCGTTTGTAATATGCAGTTCCCAAGCTCACTTTTTTTGTTAGTTATAATAACGAAGTGTCCTTATTGTTTTCCAGTGGTGCATGGAACATTGCATTAGATCAGTGATTCATGGGACATTTTGTGTGCCGCAGGAAATGATCCCATTTCCCTTCATTGGTCCAAACATCAATTTTTATTCACAAATGATGTGTCTTTGTTCATCTATCTTTGCCAGCGACGAAAATTGACAGGCAGAACAATTGAATGCTCTTTCATTAGATGGTAGAAGGCACATAATTGACCTGTGGATCCAATTTTTGTAACGCTTTTGTTTGGTGGTGCCATGAGATTTTTCTCAGGTGAAATATGTGTCTTGGCTCGATAAAGTTTGTGAAACACTGCATTAGGCTATGTCTGTCTTCTTTACCCGACCCTCACCAAAACGTGTGTGCCCAATCATGCATCACGGTCCTCTGCTAAGACTTTGAACAGGATCAAACACTAATTTGTTGAATATTTTAAGTGTAATAAGATCATGAGGGTGAGCTCAGGGAAGGTCACAGTGTAACCGAAACTGGAACATCAGCTATCCTGCACTTTTTACACCAACACATTCTTAGCTATTGTCAACATTTATAATCTGAATATTACATTGTTTTAATAGTAATAAGGAAATATCTGGCCTTGGTAGTGCATCACAAATATTTTTATTTTTTTCCCAATAGCATAATTTGGTGTTATATTGCTTCTTTCACTTGAAATTGAACATGTTTGACACATTAATTCTCACATTTGATCTCGACAGAGACATTGAACAAATAAATATTGAGCATGTGGGAATCTGCTTCTATTAGTCTTTTAGGGGTTGTAAAGAATATTATAGAGCGATGTGATGATGCAAAATAGCTGGAGGCGCCCACCCATTCACCCCAAAAATTGAAGCTGGGTGCTGAGTCCCTGCAGCACCGCAATCTTTGCAATCAGGCAGTAATGCTAACAGCAACTGTTTCAGATTATGCTGCAGGAAATCCTCAGTGCTCTCTGTTCAAAACAATTTACCCTGACATGAGTGTGTGGGGGTGTTGGTGGTGGTGGGCACATTTCCTCTTCATATTCACACCCCATTCTGATAACTTGATTGCCCCAACAATAAATAAATAAATACATACATACATTTCTATTGTATTTATCATGTTATTTCTGTTGTCATTTTAGCCAATTAAGTTATTTAAAGAATACTAATATATATCCCATGTTTGTTTGTATATTTATTTTACCAGCCAGTGAACTTGACCTTTATATAGTTTTTTTCTTTCTTTCTCTGACAGGATGTTTAGGTTTGAAAACATGCAGTTCTATAAAAGCTGAGTGGTGACTCTTTCCCATGGCCCGGAACCTAGCACAAACTCTTGAAGAGCAAAGAAAGCATGATAGCAAAAAAATAAAGTAATTCTCCCCACCCTCACCCCACCCCCCAAAAAATTTAAAATAAACAAAAAAACTCACCTGAAACAAAACAAAACAAAAATCAATTGGCGTTTTTTTTACTTTCTCTTTTTTTTTTTTTTTTTTTTTTTTTTTTTTTACAGCGGCTTCCCCTTTATGACTGTTTGCATCCCGGCTCTGAATAACACGATGTAATACATTTATCGAGATTCATAACTAACCAAGCAAGTGAATAGGTTTTAGTAATTTTGTTTCGTACTTGTCCCAAACTAGATGTGAAAACACATATATCGCCTTAATATTTTGGGGGGGGGGGGGGGGGGGGGGAATAGTGCACGCAAGTTAACATATCAAGAAAGATAAATGTTTTTTGTTGTTGTTGTTGTTGCTTAAATCCACAAATATAAACGAATGATGAATAAGCCAAGACAAAAGCATCACTTTTAGTTTTATTTGAAATTAATGGCACACTGAAAAAAGTCATTTGAATTGAATCTACTTAATTCGAACAAATCACTCGGTTGCACGTGATTAAAATGTGTTAAACTAACATGTTATTTGATTCTTTTCGAGAAAATAGGGGGGAAATTACGTTGGTTTACCACATTTTCATCATGTGCAAACAAAGATCAAATTAAGTACTTTATTTTCAGTGCATGACCTGACGAGAATTATTTTAACAAAATATAAATTAAGAAAATGGGCAGTCCACGTAAGTGTTTCGTTAAGGGTTTTAGGTCTTGCGTGTGCGCGTGTGTGTGTGTGTGTGTGTGTGTGTGTGTGTGCGTGTGCGTGTGCGTGTGTGTGTGTGTTTTAATGTGCAAGAGATAATAAAAACCTGTCGGGGTGATATACAGATTAAGCGCATAAAGGAATTTTACGTTCCAATCAAATTTAACGACGGACAAGTCAGTCTATATAGGTTTAGGCTACAATAGTGTTACTTCATACATCAATCTGATACACTCATCAGTCCTCTTCTGTATTTTTTTTTTTTCTTCGTCAAATAAAATAGCGTCTTTAAGAGCCCAAATCCACAAGGCTGGAGGTTAGGGGTCCCAACAAGGAGTCCTGCAGCTGGTGCGGGTGTCCGTGCATGCCGTGCACCGGCTGCGGGGCCCCTAGGCCGGGCATGGAATACGCGGAGGCCCCGGGGTGGACCATGTTGCCCTGGAGCAAAAGCGCAGAGTTCTGGTCGGGGCTCTGAGGGGGAGAAAATTCGTCCTCCGAGCTGGACATGAGAGACTTTCCTCCGTCCAGCGGGGACAGCTGGTTCTGTTTGTTGCCGCCTGCGTTGTTGTTTTCACTGTTCTCCCTGCAAGGGAGAAATGACACGACAGCATGGCGTCAAATCAGAATGCATCTTGGGCTTTCATATTGACCATTCACAGAGAGGAGTCTCCACATTTTCCTCAGTAATATGACTATTTGAATAAAGTATCGCAGGGGCATTTCCCAAAACGTACAGGTAAACAAACTTGTAAATTGGCATCAAACGTGAACATCTGCAACTATGTATGTATAGTTTGTCAGAAAATGAGGACTTTTTTTCATATTATCAAGCATATGGACGCGGCGGGAGTACCTTTCCTTGGCCTCCGCGGCTCTGTCCCGCTGCCGTCTGTTTTTGAACCAGTTGCTGACCTGCGTGGTGGTCAGTCCCGTGGCCTCGGCCAGCTCCCTCTTCTCCCGCGGGGACGGGTAGGGGTTGTGCGTGTACCACTCCCGCAGCACCCCCCGGGACTTTTCCTTGAAGCAGTAGCTGGTCTCCTCGCCGTCCCATATCGTCCGCGGCAATGGGAATTTCCTCCGAACCCGGTACTTCCCCACGGCGCCGAGCGGCCGGCCGCGCAGCTTCTCCGCCTCCACGTAGTGCGCCTTGAGCCACAGCTGCTGCAGCTTGGGGTGGTTGTGCGCGGAGAACTGGTGGCTCTCCAGGATCTTGTAGAGCTCCCGGAAGTTGCCTCGGTGGAAGGCCACCACCGCTTTCGCCTTCAGGACGCTCTCGTTCTTGTGGAGGTGGTCGCAGGCGGGGAGAGACCACAAGAAGCGCCCGAGTCGCTCCAGGTTGCCTCCCTGCTGCAGCACCTCGCACACGCACGCCACTTGCTCCTGGGTGAAGCCGAAAGACGGTAAAATCGACATGATGTCCGCGGAAGAAAATCCCCCCAAAAAGATGACGTTTATTTCTTCTTATTTCCCCGAAGCAAATCCTTCCGCGTTGGGCCTGCCCACTCTCCTCTGCTCTCCTCTGCTCTCCTCTCCTCTCCTCGATGTCGGCTGATCGCCGCACGCCCTCCGCTCTACGGCAGATTTGCGATGTTGATTGTCGGGACAATTTGTTCCTGGAGGAGATATGTCAGGCTTAAAGGGAGCCCGGCGCGTTCCGGTGATTGGCTCTGCGTCTGCCCTGCGCCCCTGTACAGCAGAGCAGCACTGACTTTGCAGCTCCGTTTCCTCCCCAGAGGCAGCGCGTCAGGGGCTGAAATAGGAGCGCGCCTCCACCTCCACCTCCACCTCCACCTCCACCTCCACCTCCCGCCCCCACGGCAGCTCCTAAACACTAATCAATTATTACAGAGCCTCTTAAAGGCCGTATTAACGTGCTTCTATATTATAGGGATTATGTAGTGTTACGGGACTAACCGCACACACTTTTGTTCATTTTTTTAACCGTGCAAAAATATTTACCAGATAAGCAAATTATATCAACTAGATATATTTGTTTACAAACATACAGGGGAAAATACTAAACGATTGTTGGTGTTTTCGTGTTGAGGCCGTACGAGTAAACGCCCATCTCCCTTAATTACATGCAGATTGTGGTAGCTGCACCACCTTTTCACAGTCTAATAATTACCTAGGCCGTTTATTTTATGGGGTGATATAATTTAATAAGGTCCTGTGATGGTGAGGTTTGGCGTACCAGTAAGCACGTCTTTATATGACAAACCACAACCTGCCAAACGGCCCACAGCCCACCGGTGCGTGCGTGCGTGCGTGTGTGTGTGAGCGTGCGTGCGTGCGTGCTTGTGAGAAAGAGACCCCGATATGATTCATTTTGATATATAAGGCTGTACAGTACAAAATAAATCTCAATGCAATGCTAACGCGTTAAATCGAGCATGTCTCTTTTTGAAACGAGACTCCTCGTGTGATTCAGTTCAATATATGGGGCTGCACAGTCCAACAACAATCTCATTGCACGTATTACATTGAGAAATGGGGGTACCTATCTTTTTTTTTTTTTTTTTTTAATGATCCCTTGACACTTCAATTTTATACTCATGCCGTTAGTTGAATTCTTTCAACGCAAGAAAAGAATGTCACGATGAGTTATCTAGGCCGTTTCCTCCTTTATTTCTGCATCGTGTTTTTGAGGTTGCTCCTGAATTATCTTCCCCCACCCCCATTTGTATCCCAGGGATTAGACCGGCACCGTAGTGGCTCCATGCAGCGTTTTTCGGTGGGCTGAAACACAAAACCGATCCATTAGTAAATGAGTTCTGTGTACCACGTTGGTCCGTGTGCTGCTGCAGTTGTTGGTTCGAGCCTCACGGATCACATTTCTTTGTCTGCACCATGCATACCCTTGAAACCGGATTCCCCTTTTTAATATGCTTATAAGGAGCACGTTTTGTATGCCCCAAATGGATTCAACTAAACAATAAAAATGAGGCCAAACCTATTGCATGCATGCATGGTGCATGGTTATTTATGGCACTAATGGTATTTAATTAAAGCAATAGTATTTCATCAAAGTTGAAGTCATTCAAATTATTCAGTTATATTGGGTGTCACTTTGTTGCCTTATTTTTTTTTAAGTACACAACGGTCAAACATTTCCGAGTGTGTTGACTTGATCATTTATTTATTATTGGAAGCTATTTTTGTGTAGCTTTGTTTTTAATATGTTTATTGTCCGATTGCAAATCTATTGATTCTAGTGTTTGATTTATTTATTGAAACTACTGGGAAGAACATTGGGGGGGGGGGGTTCATTTTGGTCTTTATTTTATACATTGACATTCACACACACTCAAATATGCGCATGTATGTCAGAATTGCTTTGCTTAAGAGCACTTGACCATACGCCAAAAACAAACCAGCAGCTTTGCATTATCGGGTTGGGGGTTGTTTTTCCTATCAGTCCAAGTCCTCAGAGGTCAATGAATTATGCAAAGAAATATGATGACAATTGAACCAATGTTTATTATAGATTGCGAATATTTGTCGGCTCACGTTTTTTAATAACCGTTCCTCTCTACGTTTTAAATTGTTATTATTATTTAAATGTCATTATCAATTGCCCCAATGTCCCCACAGGCCGTATAGGTTCCCGACTAGTAATTTTATTTTTTAAATGGTGCTTGTGGTGCTGACTGAGTTGTTTTTTCATCCTCATAATAATAATAATAATGTAATTATTACGTAATCAGTGTTAATATTATATGTACAGGTATAAAATAATAATAACAATACAAAACACTAAATCGTATGACCTGACAGGCAGCAACACAGCAACGGGACATTGATTCATAATTTGAAATCTTCAACACAACAATGTGACATTGATTCATAATTTGAAATCGTCAACAAAAGATCGGGACTGACCAGGAAAACAGCATGCAAATCATTTGGCCTTTGCGTAGCAATCTGACGTGATGTGTGTATGAACATATGTGCACGTTGTTGGATAGTGTAACAAAAGGACATATGCGGCTGTGTAAAAGCTTGAGTGAATGAGCTGCCTGATGAGCAGCTCTCGGGTTTCTCTAATATCTCTACCACATTGCGACGCGCCTCCTCCTTTAACCCGAGCAGCCCGGGGGGCGAAATTATTTCAAGATGTCGACTCTCCATCGGCCACGGCCAGAGCTGAGCCCCCACTCCCACCCCTTTTTACCCCTGCAAGTAATGCAATACTCGGGGATACTATAGGCCATCACTTGTTAGTGCTTTCTCAATATGATTTGGAGAGATTTATCTCTCTTCTTCAGTGTCCCGTGCATGTGTGAAGGACAACACAATAACAAACATTTTGTGTTCATTTTCACGCCCTAAAATATACCTGAGGTGCCCTGTTCAATTATTCCGAACGTTTTCATGATTCATTATCACAATGGAGCAAAGTTGTTTGGGCCCAAGCGTTGCCAGGGAAACCAATGAAATGCTACATTTCACTTCAGTCGAGAGGAGGAAAAATAAGAGAGAGGCTCGATCGACCGGGAACACACAAGAGTACGCTTCATAAAAACGTCACCATCAAAAGGCTTCCCCATATAGGAGGGTTTATATTTGTAAAATATGGAGGAAAAGTGAAACGGCTCACAGATGTTTTTCACTCCATCTAAATCCAAAGTGCTATTTCAGCTGCATTGAGTGGAACAGCGCTGATGCTGTTTAAATTAGGCAGATAAAGTCCTGGAGGGAAATTTAGTTTAGTCTGACTTTTTCTGTCCGTTGTGGGAAGTGAAATACATTTCAGGAAAAAAATGAATTTGGCACTCTCGATGTGCATTTTAATTACTCTGACATAGCATAATAATACGCAATATACCACGACGTTGTCCTTTAATTTTAACTGACAGATCAATTCATGGTGTCAATATGCCTTGGGTGAGCGTGCTCCGTGTCCCAAATAAAAAGGCAGACCCTTCTCCCCAAACACAACACAACTGTTGACATGAGTGAGTTAAATGAAATTGGAGCTGCAATTATCAGCTTAACAGAGTTTCCTGTCATGTTGGAAAATTAGACCTTCTACAAGTGCGCTGGGCTTAGACCCCCCATCAAAATCATTACGCATTTCCTCCAGAGGGCCGGCTCCACAAATACGTTGCAATTACAGCCTCGGCGCGTTTACGGCGCTGCGGCCCGTAAACACAACACATGCAAACTAATTTAGGGAGGTGGAGGACGATTTTTTTTTTCTGTGCAGAAATAAACAAACAGCACCGGTTGAAAAACACAAACAGAACGAGATACTTGTGGTGCTCGTGTGTACATGCTGGCAGGGAGGGGGCGCCAGGACAATACTTTCACACAACTCCCAATAGTAACTCCTTTGTGCATATGTGTGTGTCCTGATGCCCCTCTTCTGTTCCATCAGCTGTAAGCAGCACAGGTCTGCATCTTTCCCACACTATCAGCCCCTTTAAGCCCCTAGTCCTCAATATTGTTCATACAAACAGCAGCTCCCAGCAGCCTGGGGAGAGCTAAACTTTGCGTCGGGCCCGGCAGCAGCGGGGAAGCGGCCCAGTAGTGGTGGGTCTCTACGAGCCAGGCTGGTACCCGCCGACCCCTGCCCTCTCATTAGTGGGACGTGGAGCAGCGGAGTACCGTGCTCCGCAGGTCATGTTACATATGGCTTGCAGTCTGCTGCACCGCATTAAATGTCAGCTTTGAAAGCATCTCAAAGATCAGAGGTCAGTGTTTTTAATAAGGCCAGGGTTCTGGGGGAGTTCTCATCTTTTTTTTTTGTTTTTTGTTTTTTACTGCAACTACATTTTACATTGCATTTGAAAAATATGGGCAAAATAGAGTAAGTGATTTTCCCATAGTAAGGATGCTATTCAATGTCCAATGTCATTCTGATGAAAAATGAAGTGCATGCGTGAAGCAACAAAGGCACACCTTTCCCTTTGCATTTATAGGCATTATAAACCTAGGTTGAAGTTTTCTTCCTCCTCCTCCTCCTCCTCCTGTGCGTGAGAGTCAGCCTATGACTCCTGCTCGCTGCAAATGGGATATTGTTCTGGCCTACAACAAAGCTGTTGTCACCCTCTTCAATATTGTAGGAGGGAAGGGGGTCACCCGATACCTAACAATCAGCTAATCCACTGCCCATGGCGAAGAGGTCACCTGTGCACAGGTAATTTTATCCCAGCCTCGCCCTCCCTCCTTGGCTCACCCATTTGTCTCTCTGTCTTTGCCCCAACAATGAGCACAGACAAATAGCCTCTGTTTATGTGCAGCACCAGTTAGATCACATCCAATTCCTTGGGCCTGAATGTCAAAAATCCACTGCAGACACACTGAGGATAAAGTCAAATCCCTCGTTGTTTGTCCTCTTGTCAAATCGGGCCTCTTTCTTATCTCTCTGTGCTGTTATGGCTGGGCACCCACAGAGTCCACCACCCACCTTTGGTGGGAATTTACAGAGAATCCCCTCAAGCCATGTGAGGAGTTCAGGCTCTCTGTGGATTGAGCCTGAGTGTCTGTGAGTGACAGCACCTCAGATTCATTCTTCCACATGTCGGGAGCAGCCAGGAGGAGGATTGGCTTGGGCGGGGGGTTTAGCCTTCGCCCAGGGAAGGGCCGTTGGATTGGACTGGGCTATGCGGAGCTGAAGACCCCCCACCCCAAAAGGCTTTACCTCTGGAAATCTCATTGCTGTTTATTTGAATTAAAGGGGCTGAGATGAGAAAAGGGCGGCTAATGAAGTCCAGGTTGCCAAGCATGTGCAAACGATCACTTGCAGAGAGAGCAAGCGGCAGCAGGCTCGCTGGATTATAGCACGCTAGTTTCCCCCCTCATCCTCACAGTTTGGCTACTTAAATGTTGGAGAGACATATGCTTTGTGTCTTTTGTCTGTCATAAAATAGTGTGCAGACATGTGTCACTCCTATGCAGAGGTCAAAAGCAACCTTTTTTTTTTTTTTTTTTTGCAAAGATCTAAACTGTCTTTAACTCTTTTCATAAATATAAACTTTTATTGCATTACGGTGATTTAGAAAAATACATTCACATAATTTCAAATAACAAACATATAGTTCAAACTAAGTTTTAAAAAACATTAGCCCATCACTCACTTTTTCTATATGAAGTTAAAGCACTGGGAAATTGACAGAATTTCATTATGAGTCGGGCAAAAAAAAAAAGTGTGATGCACTCAGAGGTATGAATGCTGTGAGTTGGCCGTAAGGCTGAAATGTGCTATTGTAGTCATATATGACAGGGAGAATGTAGGCTCCCGTAGTTAAAAAAAAAAAAAAAAAAAAGTACCAGACCCACTTGACAAATGGCCTCCACATTCTTTTGTCTTTTCCTAATCTGACACCCAACAAATATTCCAGTGAAAGCAATGGTGGAGGTGGTGGAAACTCTCTGAATCTGACGTCTTGTCTTCAGATAGCATAGCTTCCTTTCAGTGTTATTCACAATGTAAAAAGCAAAAGAGTCAAAATATGCATAACCTTATGATGAAGAGAAATCATTGCAACTCCTCTCTGTTTTAAAAAAATACTTATGACCTTTTTTGTTCCTGATACATTTGGGAAGCATCCAGAATCGCCCACATTTGAAGAGGCACGTTAAAACGAAACACGAAAGAGCATAGCATCATCACACCTACTTAACGTAGCTGCGTTTTTAACAACATGAACGACATGTGAACCCCACAGTGTGACCTTTTCATTCAGTTCTGTGCCTCACAGTTGACGACGAGGCTTAAAGATAGCTTTTGCTGTAGAAACGTGTGCATTTGTTGAGGCCCGTCGAAAACAGTGTGACGGCCGTATAATGGTGTGATGGTAGTGCAAATGCCAAAAAAGGTACATTCATCTTTGAGACTTGAGAGGCAATTTAAGGTGCTTACTGAAGGGCACTTTGTCCGAAATGAGCAGCTTTGTGTGTTAAATGACATATTGTCCATATATGTGCGCAGTCCTTCAGTAAAACTGGCCCACTTCCACAGACATGCTCCCCCTCTTCCCCCTATGAATGACCTTTTTGGTTTGACCCAGATGACGCATTTAGTTTGGAGGAACATCATGGTCACGTGACTTGCGGCATGCCAGCACCTGCTTCGGCAAATCAAGTCCACTCAACAGGAAGTAGCAGGTGTTGCCTGTAAAACTGCACTTTTAAACATGGCCCAAACAACATTCGCCAACTTCTGCAGTGAGCCTATGTGACATTTGATGGGAAGAACAGAGCTTGTTTTTAAAAATGTTAATAATAATTTTTTTGCATAAATGTCCAGACCTGCTAACAGGCCTTTTGTCTTACTTGAGTGCATCGTATGAGTCAACACAGTATTGTCAAATAATTTAACAGATAAAAGAAATAATGATTTTTTAAAAAGTACACACACACACACACACACACACACAAAAGATTTTCGCTCCTCGCATGGACATGAGTGCTGCTTAAAGGTTAAAGGTCAGCCATGTCTTCATCCATCTGCACTGTCTGTAGTTTGGCTAGCTCCTTCTCCTCCTCAGGCTCCATGTTGCCGCACATGACCCGCACCATGTCAGTCACGCCCGCCGGCCCTCTGCCATCCACCTTGTTCTCTGACAGGCTCATGTAGTCGTTGTCCATGCAGGGGCCCATTAGGTGTGAAGGCTGGGCCGCCCTGACCTCGTGTCCCCTGAGGTACTCGGCGGGCTGGAGGTGGTGACCGCTCGGGTTCGTTTGGGCCATAAGCGCCGTGCTGACGGTGAGCGTGGTGTAGACCTCGGGGTTGGACGAGGTGGCGGCGGTGACGGAGACCGGCACCTGGTTTGATGGAGCCTCTGCGGAGCTGGGGGTGGAGTAGCTGATCTGCCCGCTCGGGTCCAGGTGGAGCCCGTGGTGGTATGAGGAATAGACCCCTCCCTCCAGAGGCTCCTTCTTGATGGGCGGTTGGTTGACGTTCATACCGTAGAGGACGGTGCTGTGGTGCAAGGAGGTCATGGCCAGCTTGTCCTGCTGCTGGAAGGAGTCGTCACTGGAGGAGCTCACTGCGACATCGTTCAGAGGTATTGTACCTGTGGCCAGACAAAAGACACATCAATACTGACATTACATCTGGTGCACAACAGTAAATCCACTCTCACTTCTCATATTATACATATGATATGTTTCATTGAGAGGCCCCGGCCTCAAGGCGGTTGTTGTGCGTCTCGCGCACTTTGTGTTGTTGCGGCGTGAGCCTGTAGTTCCTCAACAGCAAGCCGCACTTTTTGTTTTTCCTTTCAATTCCTCCTGGCGTGGATTCTCTGTTCAATGTCAAGGTAAGTGCTGTAATGGCATATTTGCTATTCCCTCTTAGTGCATTTCATGGCCTCTGATTGCCTGAACCATATTTTCCCTACTCCCCGGCTCTGAAGATCAAGAGCACCACGATGATGACTGATGGTAACTTGTTTTTATTCATCTCTGGACTTTTCAAAGGACTGGCACTTTCTCTTTATGTTGGGGAAGCGGGTGTCTCTTTTCCCGGCTCTGTGTTTTGTGTAGCATAAGCCGGTTTAACTACATCCATGAATAAAGCAGAGAGTCTGCAGTTTTGCACTGGAACATTTAAGAAGGGCAAAGCCTTCTTGTCTGAACTGTCTTGATATCAATGTTTACCATATCAACTTAAACTATATTATGTTCAATTAAGTGTTTAATCGTACTGCATTTCATCTCAGTTTGTCTATTAAAGTACAGTATTATCCATGTGTGTAAACTACAATTAGATATCACGTGACTTTTCAAAGAACCCACCTTGTGTGATCGAGGAGGAAGAGGACGAGGAAGAGAGCTGAAGGGGAGTAAGGCCGACATCGCTGTTAAGCAGCGAGCTTCCATCACTGTCAGACACTCCGCTGGGCACCTGCACCAGGCTGTAGCCGCCCAGCGAGGAGCTGAAGGTCAGCACGGACGAGCCTCCGTTCTGGGCGGCCATGGTGTGAACCCCCTCCAGCTTCACGGGCCCTCCGTTCACACAGCCCGAGTAGGGGGAGGTGTATTGCAGGGCAGAGTCCTCAGCAGAGCCTCCCAGTCCTTTCTCTTGCATGTCCACTCCGGAGCCACCCAGCAGCACCCCTCCGGACGGCCTCAGAGAGTTGAAAGTCAGAGGCTGGATGCCCAAATTGAGCCCGTTGAAGAGAATGTTCCCAGGTGAGTGGAGGTAAGATGAGCCGCCGTTGTGAAATGCCGCAGAGGAGGCACTGTTGGTGACCAGACTTCCATTGTAGAGACCCCCACTGTTGGATCCGGGAGGCATTTTGATGTCCCCGATTTGCTGGATGACTACCCCACTGTCCAGAGCCCCCGACTGAATTGGAAGTGTCCCATGTGTGATTACGCCGTCTGAAGAGTTGGAGAGGGGCCTAGGTGACAATTCTTCTTGGCCTTTGGTGGACTCATCCTCTGTGCTGTGGTTTCCATCAGATTCACTGGGAGGAAGACAGGTAATAAGACATAGCAGGTCACAAAACAAGAATAGAGCATGCAGTTACATTTTCTGACACATATACTGTGTATACGCAAATAGTTATTTGTATGATAAGTGCCATAATCATTTTCCTCGCTGTTCACATGTTGCAACGCAAGAGCCGTCGTAGGTCACATTTGTTGCTGTGTTATGAGGCTACACAGCTTTGAAGAGCAGGCTGCGCTTGGGAACGCATTGCCCTCTTGCCTCATGGAGAGACGACCAGCGTCAACAAGTGTGCAACCATTTGGCACAATAAATTCTGGTGTGATAAAAAACAGCCAGCAGTGGTGGTGATGGTGGTGTGACACAAACAAATGGCTTCAAACGTTCTTTGGCCTTAACTAAGAATGTAACAGTTATTTTACAACCCCATTTAAATGCTATGTAAGCATTAGTTATACTTTCAAAAAACAAAACAAAAAAAACAATGTGGATTTACAATGTCCTTTACTCAATTAATTTTGTAACCTGCTGTCTTAAGATTGATTCTAACAGCTGCACCCCCACCCACAAAAGGGGAAAACTCCCTAACCCCCCTCCTCCTACTACTCCTCCTCCTCCAGGACCAGATAACACAAGCGTGGCTTCACTGAATATACACGTTACATATAATTTTAGCAGTAGCCATCTTGTGTGTGCGTGTGTGCGCGCGCGCGCGCGCGCGTTTGCCCGCGCGCGTATACGCGTGTACAATAACACAAAAAGACACAAATAGAGCCACATGAAAGGAGGCAGCCATTCACTGATTAAATTCTGTAATAACATTGTTGACGTTAGGTCTCCACATGCGCACCTATGTTTAGGAAGTTGTGAGGAAATTAAAGGCCTCATTAAAGTCCTTTCTCCCCGAACTCCTAAAGTAATTCAAACTGTAGTGTGGGTGCGAATGAGCGTTATAGCTGGTTTCCACGCCACTTTTGAAACCGGATCTGAATGGCATCCAGTTCATATTTCAAAACACTACAAACGTGCTCCACGCCCTTAAACGTATGTACACATTTTACGTGAATTATGACAGCGATCGGTTATCGTGCTCATTAATCGCACAGAGACAGAGTTCGTGAATTGGAGAATTGATTAGGCGCAAGGTGTTGCAGGCCTCACCTTTTGGACTGAGCCTCGGACGGGTTTCTGTCCCTCTGCCTCCTGTTCTTGAACCAGTTGCTGACCTGGGTCAAGGAGAGTCCCGTAATCTTGGCGAGATTGCGCTTCTCGGCCGGAGAGGGGTACCGGTTCTGGTTGTACAGATCCTTCAGTGCGTTCCGAGACCTCTCCTTGAAGCAGTACACCGTCTCCTCGCCGTCCCAGATAGTCCTGGGAAGAGGGTACTTTCTACGGATCCTGTATTTGTCCACGGCGCCCAGGGGTCTCCCCCGCGCCTTCTCCGCCTCTGTGTAGCGGGCCTTGTACCACAGATCCTGCAGGAAGGTGTGGTTGGACGGGCTGAAACTGTGGTTCTCCAGAATACTGTAAAGCTCCTGATAGCGAGCCTGGTGGAAGGCGACGAGCGCTTGGGCTTTCAGGATGCTTTCGTTCCCGCGCAGGAGGTCGCTCTGGGGCAGGGACCAAAGGAAGCGGGCCAGGCGGTCCACGTTGCCCCCCTGCTGCAGAGCCTCGCACACGCACGCCACTTGCTCCGGAGAGAAGGCCAGCGAGGAGGCAGCGCTCACGAGCAGCTCCGTGCGCACTGCGTCCGCGTCCGCGTCGGGTGCCGTTCGCTCCATGGACAATCCCGCCGCCTCCAGCGCCACTAGCTTGATGCACTCCCGCTTGTCCGCCTCCTTCACATTTTCCCTTCTTGATGTCATTTGCTCTTGTGACTTCTCCGGCTGAAGAAGAAGACATTTTTTTTCTCTCTCTCTGCGCAAGGCTTCCCTGGTCGAGTCACTCCTCCTCCCAGCTCGATCAGGTTACCTCCTCGCCATGCGAAGGCGATCGGATATCTGACAGCAGCTGTAAGTAGATACTTCTCCCTCTCTCTCTCTCTCTCTCTCTCTCTCTCTCTCTCCCTCTCGCCTCCCAACGTGACTTTTTACTCCACACCGACTGCAAGTGGAAGGAGACACGCCGAGGTCTATGCGCGGCACAGCCACGCCATTGGCCGCCCAGGGCCCCGCGCAAGGGGAGGAGCGACGCGGGGATCTGGAGGACTCGAATGTTTGATATTCAGCTGTGAGTCATGCAAGCTCCGCTGTACTGTATTCCCAACACTGAGCTCACCTGTGCTGTGCAGTCTGTACAAAGTGAGCACTTCCATGAGCGTGGGAATGGGCTTGTCAAGAGGTATACCACTTTTTGTTGGTCTGTTTTTTTTTCCTTTTCCCTGGGGTGGCGGCTGCACCGACAAGGAGGCGAACAGCACGCTGTGCACCTCTTTAACACAAACCCGGGAGTTCCTGGAGTGGTGAATCTGTCCGTTGGAATAATCCAAAATGACTTGCAGAGAGGTGGCAAACGTCCTCACACTCTGTACTTAAGAACTTGTAAAAATAAAAAATAAAAAAATAAAAAAAAGAAGGCAAAAGTACGAATTCCACTTTGGTATAAGTAAAAAAGTACAGACCCAAAATGTACTCAACTATGGGAAAATAGAAATGAGTTTTTTTCTTACTGTCAAAAATATACAATCCCCATTTTTGAAAACTGCACACAAGACCAAAACTACGTGTTCTGCTTGT
This sequence comes from Phycodurus eques, assembly GCF_024500275.1. NCBI lineage: Eukaryota > Metazoa > Chordata > Actinopteri > Syngnathiformes > Syngnathidae > Phycodurus > Phycodurus eques. Next base: position 13,384,811 of record NC_084538.1, on the reverse strand, counting down.
GAATGGAGTAAAAAAAAAGAGAGAGATACATTAGCTAATGATAACAGATGGAGAAATATAACTTTTTTTTTTAGTGGACTAAGGAGTTCAAAATATCTCCATTTAACCGAAGGGACTACAAATAAATAGCCGTCAGAAAAATAAATACTCAATTACAGATTCCTGAAAAATCTCCTTCACTACACTAACAAACTATTAATAAGCACATTTTATGTACAGGGGTTGCAAAAGTAGTTGTAAGAGTTTGACCGATTTCTTTATTATTTACCTTCTTTATTATCCCATGAAATGAATTATACCCCATTGAAAGAGATATCGACGAGGCCCAGTTGAATGTCCACCACAATCACCTCACCCTAATAGCGTTCATCTTTGGGGGTATTATCAAAGGTATTGAAGAAATTCATGCGCTGTTGATGACAATTCATAAGATAAGCAAATTGATAACAACAAAGACTGCTTTGTAAAATGTGGTTGAGAAACTAGACTTCAGGAATGAGTAAATGCTAAAGGCCTCCCTAATTGTGAAGTTATTGTTCCGTGTACATTAAATGTTTTTTTCTTCTTCCTTTATTTGACTGGTTTATATATCAAAATAAATGCTATGAAAAAGGTACATAAGCACCTACCTTTCGCACTGAATGTTTTTTTTCCCTTACCAAACGGCAAACAGCACCGCGATATTGATGATCTCATTAGAATAAAGTTCATACTTATCAAAAATTTCACTCTTCTCATTTGACAATATCACTTTTTGAACATGATCTGCTCCTTAGCATAGTTGAAATGTTTGAGTATTTCTTTGCAAGTATGCTTCCCACACATGCACTCACTGGTCACTTAGGCAACCCCTATACAAGCCATGCTCAAAATCTGAATGAATGAATAAAATCTGTCTCTACAGAATAATTTTGTAAATTTTGTTTATTCTCACAGTAAATTTAAGAGTATTATATTTATTATTGTCGTTGTACAACTATAATGAATCATTCTGCTGTATTAAATATTTTACCCCTTTCATGTAGCTGACTAAGGTTACCAAATTAGAAAGAAAATATCAGTATGATGCAATGCACAAAAATCACCAGCCACAAAAAAACCCACAAAACAAAACCAAAACAATTGTCTATTGTTTATTCTATTAATCAGTCGTCTACTTCCAGTAAAAATTGACAAGCAACATTTTTATTGACTAATGATGTATAACTTTTGTCACACTGGACCGAGTTAATGTTATTATACCCACGTTCGCTTAAAAATAGCTATTTGAATATCCTGTGTTTGTAAAACTTATTTCACTATTACTGGTGTTAACAAACACCATAGTTGTCGATCCATTCCTTTTTTTTTTTTTTTACGTCAGAAAGGATGAGATACAAACGTCATTTCAGCATAACGTTTCAATAGCACTTTAGAAAAGAAAATCTCTTGGGGACTATACAGTTTTCTGTGCAAAAAGATATTGAAAAAGATAAAAACGTTGTCAAAATATAGCTTTTGAGTATGCTTAAAGACGAAAAAGTTTTGTTTTAAAACAGCACTGCCGCGATTTCAACGCTGAGATGACAGAGGAACCTTTGTGACTCGTTTCCAGTCGGACCATATCCGATGAAACACAAGAGCCAGCAGCAGGAAATTTGAGCGTTCATGCTGCAAGTTTTGTTGCTTTTTTCCCTCGTCGATTTGCGGTTACAGAGGAAAGAAATGGATGACCAAAGCTGTCCAAGATGCAAAACAACAAAATACAGAAACCCTTCCCTCAAGCTGATGGTGAACGTGTGTGGACACACACTGTGAGTATTTTGACAACCCAGACTGACAGAGTAACACATTTACTGGACTAAAGTCGGCACCTTAAACCACATTGTTCAACACACAAAGCATCGACTGTTCATATAAGTACATATATTTATTTATTAAGCACGAAGAAACGCGCATATATTGTGTTAGCGTGTGCAAGTTTTCAATATAACTAATACAAAAGAAGCACGTAGGTTTCTACAGTCATGGTGAGATGTGAAATGCACTGTTGATTTGCTTTAACATGAAGATTACTACTACTTCTACTAATAGCAGCCCGAATAGTGGTTGAAATAGTAGTGACAATGACCAAGCATGGAGCAAGATAGTACAGAGTGGGGGGCAATGCAACAGTACGTGTTACGCCAGTGCCTTGCTCAAGCGCATCTCAGCAGTACTAAACAAAAACCGCCATCTCATTCATTTAACAATCTATCTCGATTTCAGTATGAATACACATGGACTTCAATATACCATCCTACCACAACATTATGACCACTATATTCCAATTGAATGAAATGTTGACATTTTCATTTCTTGAAAATATGCATTTTTGCCCATGTGCCGAGACCTTTGGGACAGCCTATACCATTTGTCAAAGAAAATTTTGCTTTTACAAAGGTAACATTGGTCGATTTTAATTGACACCGTCAGAGAGGTGTTAATTTAACAGTCCAGTATGTTTATTATTGTAGTTGTAGCTTGTAGAGGTGTACAACTGTAGTACTGCATCATAATGACAAGTGTGTCTAATATTTTGGTCACCTCAATTAGTTACATGAGCTAGTCAAAAACGATTTGACACAGCAACTTTCAGGACTAAATCCTGTTTGCTGGGCACTTTTCAAGATTTAACCTTGTCATCTGTGTACCAGCCTTTCCATTTGATTAAAGGGGACACATAACAATAGCGGCAGCCTGACGAGAGCATCTTTTAAACCCCCTATACTATTTATTTATTGACTGATGCATCAGGAAGTGGCCTTGCTTTGTCATCAGGTCAGCTCCATTATGATCTAGCTGCATGACCGCGCGCAGAAAATGAAAAGAATTCTGCAATGTCGCAATAAGTCGTTCCACTTACAGACTGGGTCACCTTTGTACTGAGGTTGGTCTGCTGCAAACCGAGCCACACGGCCCAAACTGATTGAACTGTCGTGCAGTGTGTGGGGTTCTGCAACTCTTTTTCATGAGTGGTCGACCGTCGGCCGCTAGTTTTGCTGGGATTCAAAATTAAAATTGCCAATAAATGGCGATTGGCCCAGATGTAACAGTCAGTCAATAATGCCCTGTCTGATCACGTGAACGTTCAGAACCAAAATATTTGTTTCGGGTTATCAGCGAGATTCAGCCCCCCCCCCCCTCCCATTGCTAAGCTGTACCAGTAAAGTATAATACCGTGTATCTAGTTAAAACCCCAAGTTTACATACACTATGTAAAGACACACAGGCATTTTTTTCTCACTGTCTGACATGAAATCAGACTAAATTTTCCCTGTTTTAGGTCACGTAGAAATGTATTTCTGTTAGCTAAATGCCAGAATAATGAGAGAAAGTTTTAGACATCCATCCATCCATTTTCTGAGGCACTTCTCCTCACTAGGGTCGCGGGCAATTTTAGACAATTTTTCATTACTTTCAGAAGTCAAAGTCAAAAGTTTACGTACATTCCATTAGTATTTAGTGCCGTTGCCTTTTAACTGCATGACTTGGCTCAAAGGTTTTGGATGGCCTTCTACAAGCTTCTCACAATAGTTGGCAGGAATTTTGGTCCATTCCTCCTGACAGAATTGGTGTAACGTAGCCATGTTTGTAGCCTGCCTTGCTCACACATGCCTTTTCAGGTTTGGCCATAAATTTTCAAAAGGACTGAGAAAAGAGCTTTGCAGTGGCCACTTCAAAACATTGACTTTGTTATCCTTAAATCATTTTCTAACCAGTTTGGCAGTATGCTTTGGGTTATTGTCCATTTGTAAGACCCATTTGCGCCCAAGCTGTAACTTCCTGGCCGATGTCTTGAAATATTGCTTCAGTATTTCCATGTACTTTCCTCATGATACCATCTATTTTGTGAAGTGCACCAATCCCTCTTGCAGCAAAACAACCCGACAACATGATGCTGCCACCCCCATATTTAAAAGTTGGGATGGTGTTGTCAGGCTTTCAAGCTTCCCTCTTTTCTCCCCAAGCGTCATGATACTTATTATGGCCAAACAGTTAAATTGTAATTTCGTCAGAACACAGGACATGTCCCTGTGTGCATTTGCAAACTGTAATCTATCTTTTCTGTGTTTCTTCTGAAGTTATTGCTTCTTCCTGGCAGACTGGCCTTTCAGCCCATGTCGGTACAGTACCTGTTTCATTGTTGATAATGACAGAGTCTTTCCACTTTCAGCCAGAATTTTCACAAGGGTTTTGCTTTTGTTCTTGGGTTGATATGCACATATCAGACCAAAGCACATTCATCTTTGGGACACAGAACCCGACTTCTTCGTGAGCGGTATGATGGCTGGACATTCCCATGGTGTTTATGCTTGTGTATAATTGTTTGAACAGATGAACGTGGCAGACAGATGAACCAGACTTCTTCAAGTTCACAGTTCTCGTCCTGATATATTGACAAGTTTCTTTTCACTTTCCCTTGATGTTACACAAAGAAGCAGTGTGTTTCAGGTGTGTCTAGTTTAAATACACCCACAGGTATCTCTCTAATTAACTCAGATGTTGTCACTAAACTATCAGAAGCCTCCAATGTCCCAAATTGTTTAAAGGCTTAGTAATCAGGGATGTAACGATATCTGTATTTCACAGTTTGGTTCTATCATGGTATTAATCTAACGGTACGATCATTATTGCAATATCGTGGGAAAACTCAAGGTATTGCAAGAAGACCCACGGTATTGCAGGAAGATTCACGGTACAGGTGGGGCAAAGAGGCGAAAGCAGGAGAACCGAAAAACCTCTTTTTCTTGCTCTTCTTCTTCTTGACGCTTGCCGAGTCCTTCTCAATAGGTTTTAGTAGTTTCTGTCACTTTTCACTGCACGTGTTTGTGAAAAAAGACAGCTTCAAATCATATACAGTATTACAGTGCACTTCTGTTTTCGTCCATCCACTGTTTACATTCATATACTCTACCTCCAAAATAGTATTATTGCTGCAGCAATAATATTTGCTCATAACAAAACTGTCAAATGAGAAATTGTCTGTTCAATAATTTAACAGTATTTACTGTATTGTCATATTATAATTTTTTTAACATTATAAATTGGAGACTGCCTACTAAAAGTGATTTCTTTGCTTGAGTCCAAAAATCCAAGTGAAGTCATAAATGGAGGAGCACTCTGAAAGGCATAAGAATCCTTATTTTATTTTCCTCTGCTTAGTGATTGGTGTCGGATGATTTATTTTTCCGAGCAGCATTTGTAATATGTTTTTTATTTGAAATGTAGACATTTCATTTGAAGAGAGGGAACTCTGTCAGATTTATTTTTGCAATTTATATGTATTTTTACGGAGTTGACCAATTGCATTATTTCCTTATTCAGACTACTGTAATGTATTGGCGGAGCAATATGTTGTAATGGGGAGTCAAAATCGTTATTCTTTCACCCACGACTTTCAACTTGTGATAAACACTCACTAGTATACCACCAAAGAGTTACAGTACGCTAAAATAATTCAGCGGATCATCTCTTAGACAGTGGTGAGGGGCACGTGGAGGGCCGGCTAGTGGGGCTTCCTGGATGGCGGCCGCCACCGGCTGGGATGCGGCTTCGGAAAGTGGAGGTCCACTAGCAGCTGATGCCGGCTCGTGGGTCAGCATTGGCTTGGACGGTGGGCGGCGCGAACAACAAGGTGGCTCTCGGCCAATCGATTGCGATGTGACACTCAGACCGTTATAGTGACTACGCTGTAGCCATGGGAGGGACTGGGGGCACCGTGTTGTTCTTGCATCCCTTTCAACGCAGTCTTTTGGTCACGTGGGCCAGTCAGCCAATCAGTGTATTTTTTGTGACGTACCCTCATGGTCACATGAGTTACACGTCCAATCGGGTGCGTTTATACTCTTAATGAGGAAGTGAAGCGCTGTAGTTTATGATATCGAGGGACTTTTAATTTTGTAATATCGCGGTATCGTGAATATTGTTACATCCCTATTAGTAATCTTACTGTATGTAAATTTAAAACTTTGAAAAAACGAAATTAAAATTTGCCCAAAAAAAATTCTAATTATCCTGGCATTTAGCAAATAGAAATAATTTTCTCTCTATTCTTCTATAGTCGGCTCCTACATTGAAATAACTGTCAACCTCTCACTAAGTTGGTGTCCATTCCGCAGTGGGCTTAAGCTGAGTTCCTGCCCTGGCAATCTAATGTAGTGCAATGCAATGCAGCGGAACATGACGCAGTATCAAGCTTCACCGGTGCCATCTGTCTAAATTTAAACTGCACAACAGCACATTTTGTATCTCTGTCACTGAGGGCGTCTGATATGTGTTATTTATTACCTTTCTATGATGACACCAGACCCATGTCCTTTGGGATTTGACACTTGGGCACACATGTGATCATGCCTAATTAAATGGAGACGAGGCACTGTATCTGATTGTGGAACAGCTTTAAGTCGATGCCCATTGACAAAGTGTGAGGAGGTTTATTTTTTTATTTTTATTTGTTTAAATCGGGGTTGCAGAAAAATAAGGTATTACTCTTCTGCAAGACTTGGTTAAATGTTACATTGGTTTCATTCTTAGTTTAAAAATTGGTAGAAATTATTAGCCTATCATGTCATTTACAAAAGGAAAATACCTGAAATAGGGTGTAGTTTCCTTTTGACACATTAAGTAAGTAGTACAGTAATGGTTAGTTTAGTACCATTGCTATTTATTTTTAATTACTCTGCCTTTTTCCCCCAAAAATTAGAGCCATACTGGGGTAAAATGTACCAAAAAAAGTCATAATGTAACTCATATTTTTTTTGTTGAATGAAAATGTACTATTACAAGAACAAAGTCGTATAAAGTGTAATATTATAATCCTTAATTGTCTTGAGTGACTGTCAAAAGTCTCTCACAAATGTTTTATTTTGTAAACCAATCTGATTACTCAGCCCATCAGTGCATAAAATTACTTAATTCACTTAAATTTAATTTCTCACATTTATTGTTCGAGTATTAGAGCGATGCTGATTAGAAAAAAAAATCAAGTGTAATTTTATGACTAAGAAGCAATATGAGTAAATCAGTATTTTGGAGGAAAAATAACTTCACAACTTAATACGTTGAAAAAGCTGTAATGCTACGACAGTCTTAATGTCACACAAGAATTTTTTTTCCCAAAAATAATATTTTAATATAACAGAAAAAACGTGTAATGTTGTATTTTTTATAATTCCAAGAAGTCTTTTAATGTCAAAAGTAAATGAGTGAATATCAGGATTCCCCACACAAACCTAAATTATTATTATTATTATTATTTTTGCCTCGTAGTTTTTCATTATTCTTGTAAAAGTTTTACTTTATCCTCATAAATTTACTATACAACTTTATTTTAAGGGTTTGATTATTTCTTTGAATAATATCATTATTTCTTTTATATTTTTCTTATAAGCATGGCCTGAATAGTCCTTCATATGGTCGAATTATTTTCAGGATGGTGGTTGATATCAAAAGCACCAATATAAGATGTCCATTTCAAATTCAAAGGAACAATGCAGTAAAAAAAAAAAAAAATTCACATCTTTTTCTGCTCATAAAGAGCAACTGTCAGGAGCTCCTTTTTTTTCGCATGCGCAAGTTGGACTTTATGTGCTTTTATTGTATGTAGAAACACACTACGGGACATTGTTTTTGCACTGAGGTGTTCACAGTCAGGCTGCTTGCCTGCTGGGTCCTGTTTATATTGGCTTTTACCACATTGTGTAGAAAGAACACTGGTCGTCAAATGTTGTCACCCTGGGACCTGCATTTTTCTCTTTTCTCCACTATTATTGCATTTTTCTCTTTTCTCCACTATTACAGAAGTTAAGAACAATAATGAACTTGTATTGTTAAAAAATAGCCTTTGAAAACATATCACTATATCATATTTATCTTAAAACATATCGCCATATCACACAGATCTACAAACCCCAATTCCAATGAAGTTGGGACATGATGTAAAATTTAAATACAAAGAAAATACAGGGATTTCCAAATACGTTTGAACCTGTATTCAATTGAATACACAACAAAGACGATACATTTCATGTTCAAACTGGAAGACCAACTCGAGCAATGGATTAATAAGCAAAGAACAGCCGGGAGAAGCGTCTCAAGTCACCATTCGACTGTGTGCAATAACTCTGCCATGTGCAGCAAGTGAGGAAGCTTGCCATCATTCCGGGAGGCTTGACTGAGGAACTCCAGCCGCTGGACATCCATGTAAACAGGGCGTTTAAAGTGAAGTTGCGAGCGGCGTGGAAGCGATGGATGACAGATGGCGAACGCAGTTTTACTAAGACTAGGAGGCAGCGCTGGGCGAGTTACGCCACAATTTGTGAATGGATTGTGGATGCTTGGGCTAACGTGTCTGCTTGCACTGTTGTTCGAGCTTTCGTAAAAGCCGGTATCATTTCTGAGGAGCCACACGGCAACGAGACTGACTCCGACAATGACGAGAGGGAACCTGGCGTGTTTGATTGAGAACTTGCCCAGCTGTTCATTTCGGATACAGAAGATGAGGACTTTGATGGATTTGTGGATGAGGATTGATAAAAAAATAACGTGAGTACATTGTTAAATACTTAAACAAAGTACAACCGAACTCAGTTTTGCTCCCGCTGCCTTTTTAAAAACATTGTTTTGGCGCGCATGCATGCTACCGTATGTTTTAAGCTAGCGTATGTTTTACCATGCCTGCGCCCAATAATATGGTGCGCCTTATGTATGTGTTAAATACAGAAATAGACCCCGTAACTGAGACTGCACCTTTTAATACGGTGCGACTTATGGTCGTGAAAATACGGTAGTCTGAATTGATGCCTGCAACACGTTCCAAAAAAGCTGGACAGAGGCATGTGTATCACTGTGGTGCATCTCCTTTCCTTTTAACAACCCTCAGTAAGTGTTTAGGAACTGAGGACACTAATTATTGAAGCTTTGTAGGTGGAATTCTTTCCCATTCTTGCTTGATGTACAGGTTTAGTTGTTCAACATTCCGGGGTCTCCGTTGTCATATTTTGTGCTTCATTCATAGTGCACCACACATTTTCAATGGGAGACATGCCAGTCTAGCACTCACACTCTTACTACAAAGCCACGCTGTTTTAACATGTGCAGAATGTGGCTTGGCCTTAGGGCTGCACGATATTGGAAAAAAAATTATGTTGCTATTTATTTTTTAACCTGAAATATATAATGTGAAATAATATAGGAACAGTATTGGGAAAGTTAATTTTATACATTAAGTAGTTCAAAGATCAGTACATGGTTCCAAAAATGAACAAGTTCAGTTCATAGTTCACAATTCAACATTTTGAACTTAGGTCCAAAAACGAATTAGTTCATAGTTCTTTTTATTTATTTATCCCCCCCCACACACACACACAATATGTTGCTGACGGGCATTTACCCTCAAAATACTGGCATTTCATTTCCCCATTGTTGCCGCCCATTCAGTCCACACTAGTAGCCAGCTGCAGCTTTCACCCTACAATCTCAAAAACATGAAGAAAAAAAATGTGCTGCTTGTATGGTGTTTTTAAAATGAGAAATTAAAACAAAAACAGGACCTTTGTCCTTAATGTGCAAACAAAAACACGCAACAAAGTATGAGTGGAAAGATGGTGAAAGGACATTGATAACGTCCACATTTCCTGCTTTTTCCTTGCAGCTCTGGCTGACTATATTAGCAAAATAATGTATCTGCTCTTATATTACAGAACAAAATTAATTCCATATTACCACAGTGTGATCGTACAGTGTTTTAACTAAACCACACTGATAAAAATAATAATTTTCCTAGTAATCCATTTACAAATATGTACTGTAATACAAAAGAACACATTACTTCCCATTTACGCAGTTTCCATGAACACACCTCACACACTCACGCAGCTGCCGCATGCCTGCCTAGTTTTTCATTGTAGTTTCATTCTGAAGAGCGAAATAGGAAATGCAGTAGCTGTACATTCTTTCTATTGGCATGTCTAAAGAGGTCCCTCTGCTGGTCATTCAATGTATATTACAGAACACAAACAACGCAGCAGACCCTGCGATGTGACTATTGCGCACACGTACATCATGATGATGATGCGCAAACAAAATATCATGCAGGGCTACTTGGGATTGTCTTGCTGAAAGAAGCAGGGACATTCCTGAAAAAGACATTGCTTGGATGGCAGCATATGTCGCTCCAAAACCTGTATTAGGGCTGCACGATTATGGCCAAAATAATCATCAATTTATATATGATTATTTTGAGCAATATTGTAATCAGGATTTTCATCACCTTAGGGAAAAGTCCTTATTTTTATTGCACTACTTTTCAACAAACAAGATAAACAGATTATTAAATAAGAATAAAAAATAGATTAAAAAAAATCCCCCAAAACATTCTACTTTACCAAGGGATAACTGAAGAAATATGCTGTTACAATGTACAATCACGCATAGCAACTTAATGGAAACAAATGCAGTTTATGCATAAAACTCAATAACATAGGCTGCAAGCACCGACTCTTCATTTGAAAGTCCCCATCGTCAGTATAGTGTGTTGTCAAGGACTGTACGTCTTCGTTATTCTACTTGACCATTGGTCAGTCGTGCACGGTCACAAGCTGCAAAGAACTAGACAGTTTTGATCGCTTTCTCTATTTACTTCTGCCGTTTTTACTATGGTCAGGCCAGCCGAAAAGTTGAAGTCAAGGCAGCTACAACGATTGTTAATAGTTTATTACCGTGACATGCCGCCTCTCCGCCAACGTGCTGAGCGGGCCAACTTCAAAATAAAACCTTCATATATTACCGCATTGGACATCAATGACATTTTAGGCTTTTATTTTGAAGTTGGCCACGTAGTAGCCTTAATAAAGCCTTTACTATACGTTTGCCCCCTGGTGGTCGGCTGACTAGGTTGTGGGCACTCCTGCAAAAAAAGCATTTCTCATATGCAGCAATGTCAGTTTATTGAGCATCAGAGTCGATCAGTCGAACAGAACAAAGTTTCTAAAGGGGAGAGAGAAACAAAGACAAAGCACTAATTGTAAACAGGATGAGAGAAGTAAATCATTACATTATCTACAACAATGACACATTAAATATGAGTGTTGCATGGGGCTGTAGTGCTACACCTTGTGAGAGAAGGACAGGACAAGATAGAACAGGACAAGGACAGGAGAAGAAGCATGCAGGACAAGGGTCGTGGAATCGGGCCCAGGGGTCCACCCGAGAGCAGCCCGGTGGACGGGACACGTCCCACACCCAGGGACCCAGGACGGTCCGCCGGCCCCACCGAGGCGCCCCGACAACTGGCCACCCAGTTTGGGAGGTGGATCTCTCCCCCCCCCCAAACCAGGCAGCGACAAAAAACCCACAGCAGGCCCCACAGCCCGCAGGGGACCGCCCATGGGAAGATGAAGAGGCGACCGCAGCGGGACGCAAGGAACGGAGAGAAGAGAAGGAAGCAGGCCCGAGGCTCGACAGGGGGGCCCCACCGCCCCCACCAACAGCCAGAGCGGGGGACCCAGGCGGGCGCCAGCTGGCACCACTCCAGCACCCAAGGAACATGGACGAGTCACCATCACACCACCAATAATCCCCAGGAGGTCGCCCCAGCGGTCCTCACCCCCGAGATCAGGAAGGAGTGAAAAAAGTCCCGCCCCCACAGACGCTGGAACAGCAAACACAGGAACAAGAGAAGATCCCCACTCCATGCATGTCCTCTCACCATGCAAACCGATCTAAAATGTGTGAAAATAAAAAATAAAAATAAATAGAATAATAATAAAACAACAACCTTGACGACAAAGAATACAGAATTCCATTGTTTACTTTCACACTTATGAAAATAGTCTTGCTATTGTCAAATGGCACCCTACCCAGGCAAAGGAATCAAGAGTCTAGATTTAGCATGTTGAGGAAAGGTGAGTAGGTATCTACATATATTGATTTTTTTTGTTCTGCAGATATTTTTTCTAACTTAATATATTATATGATGAGATTTAGCCTCTGATTGATGTTAATAGCTTGTTTGTTTTTCCAGTTTAATAGACTTGTTTTCGTAGCGGTAGCTAACGCGACAAGTAATTGTGAATATTTATCAGGGAGGTCGATTATGCTTAAGTCGCCAAGTATGCACAATCTTGGGGAAAGTGGAATCCTGCAGTTCAAAATATATAATATAATTTTTTGTATAACCGAAGACCAAAAGCATTGAATTGGTGTATGGCATGAAAATAGGTGTCTGGGGGTATTTTTGGTGCATTGCACGCATATATTAGATGGAGAGAAGCCCATTTTATTCATAGTGTACTGAGTTAAGTGTGTTCTATTGAGCACTTTATATTCTATAAAATGTAGATTTGTGTTTTTTGTCATTCTAAATGTATTGTTACAAATCTGTATCCAGTAGCTACGGTCAGCAGACATGGAAAGTCTTCTTCCCATTTGGTGATTGGTAAGTGCATTGATTTAGTCCATGAAATTAATTTATAAACTTTTGAGAGATTTCTTTTACTTTGCGGGAGAAGCTTCACTATTTGCTTGACAGACTGCGGCAGTCCGAGGGTGCTCTGGAGTGTTGGTATTCTTTTTTTTTTTTTAAATTTATTTATTTTATTTTTTTTAATTGCTGCTTTTAATTTATTATATTGAAAAAAGTTTTCGGCTGTTATTTGCAATTCTTGTAACAGTTCATCACGTGTCCTAAAAACATTGTTGTTAAATAGTTGTTGTAGGTGTTTAATTCCATGTTGTTCCCATGTACTAAAATGAAGGGGTATATTAATTCATTTAGAAATCTGGATTATGACAGATTGGGGAGATCATACTGGGAGCTAATTGAGATCCTGTAGATTCTAAACTTTGCCACCAAGGTGGATGCGATTATTGGATTCTTGAAACATTTATGGCGTTTAAGACTAGTAGAAATAAATGGGAGTTTGATGTTGTTGCAGTCTATTTGTTCCAATTCTAGCCAAGAATCACACTCCTCATTGTGGTGCAACCATTTGATGAGGTATTGTAATTGGTTAACTAAATAATAGTGTTTAAAGTTGGGACCATTTAGGCCTCCCTCCTGTTTACTTTTCTGAAGAGTGGATAGACTGATTCTATTTTTCTTATATTTTGAATAAAAATTAATTACAGCAGAATCTAAAGTTTTAAACCATTTAAATGTGATCTTAAATGGAATCATTGAAAATAAATAATTTATTTGAGGTAAGGTTTTCATCTTTATTGTAGCTATTCTTCCCAGTAATGATATAGGCAAATTATTCCAGCATCTTAATTCAGATTTTTTCCGGAAGTGGTGTGTAATTTAGATTGGTTAGCTCTGTGAGTTTTGACGAAATATAGATACCTAAATACTTAATGTTTCCTATAGGAATAGGGTAATATGGGATTTGATCTGCAGGAGTCAATGAGTTTGCTGTTATTGGGAGTATTGTTGATTTTGTCAAGTTAATACAGTAGTCTGATATTTGTGAAAATGTTTTAATGATATTGAAGACTGCCTGAAGAGAATACTTGGGTTCCTGTAAGTAAAGAAGAATATCATCAGCATGTTGATTGATTTTGTGTTCTGTCACGAGTGAGCAGATACCTTTAATATTAGCATTCTGACGTATAGCAGCAGCAAGAGGTTCGATCAATATTGTAAATAGCATTGGTGAGAGTGGACATCCTTGTCTGGTTCCTCTTTTGTAATGTAAAACTTTGTGAAGTAATCCTATTTGTGGTGACTGTCGCTCTCGGCGAATTGTATAATGTTGCTATCCAATGTATAAATTAATCTCCAAAGCCAAATTTGCGAAGTACTGCAAACAGGAAAGCCCAGTTAACTTTATCGAAAGCTTTCTATGTGTCAAGTGACATGATGATTGCATTTAGATTTTTACACTGTGACATGCTTATTAAATTTAACAGATGTCTTTGTGGTACTTCTACCTTTAATGAAGCCTGTCTGGTCATAGTGGATTATCGACGGGAGTACCTTTTCAAGTCTCACTGCGAGGTCTTTTGAGATAATCTTGATATCTACATTAATCAGTAATAAATGCCGATAATTAGCTGGGAGAGTGGGGTCTTTACCTGACTTTAATAATAACTCAATTGAAGCTGTGTTCATATGACTACTAATTCTACCTTTGTCGTTTATCTCCTTGACTGATCTGAAAAATAGAGGCGCTAGTATTGGCCAAAAATGTTTAATGAATTCAACAGGGATTCCGTCCGGGTCCGGCGCCCGTCCCGATTCCATATTTTTTAATGCGTTATGTAATTCTGTGATGGTTAAAGGAACATCAAGGCTATCTTTAATTTGTGTATTTAATTGAGGGATGTTTAGTTCCTTAATAAAAGTTTGTTTCTTTTTGGTCTGGGTTGTTCGAAGATTTGTATAAGCTGCTATAAAAATTGTAAAAAAATTCATTTATTTCTTGCAGTGACTGTGTACAGATGCCGTTTGAATCTTGAATGGCTGTAATTCATGACTTTTCACTATTGCGCTGAAGTTGGTTCGCAAGGAATTTTCCCGATTTATTATTGTAGTCAAAGTTAGTGTATCTTAACTGTTGTTGTAGAAAATCTGTTCTTTTTGATAAATTAGCATATAATTGATGTTTTGCCTTTTGAAGTTGGTTTCCAAGCGTATCTGTCGGATTAATTGCATATTCCTCTGTGAGGTGTTTAATTTTTTCCTCAATTCCGTTTTCCAATTTTTGTTCTTATACAAAGAATATGATATGATTCAACCTCTCAAAACAGCTTTTACGGTTTCCCACAACAGAGATGGGGATATGGTTGGGGAGTCGTTGAATTTTAGAAACTCATCCCATTCCTTCCTCACGAAAGAATCAAAATCCGGGTCCTTCAATAGGGACGTTTTGAAGCGCCATCTTGGTGGGGGTCCCAAATTTGATTAAACTTTTAGATTGAGAGAAATTGGTGCGTGGTCGCTGATGATGATTGGATGTATTTTGGGAGTAATTCTTTGAGCTGCCAAATTGTTTGAAAGTAAGAAATCTATTCTTAAAGAGCAGTGAACTGATGAGAAAAATTTGTATTCTCTTTTTGTACGGTTTTTCAGCCTCCATATGTCAGCGAGACCAAAGTCTTCCATATACTGCTCTAGTATATTGGAGCATTGTGGCTGATTGCTATTTCTGAGATTTGAGCGATATATTAGGGGATTTAGCGTAAGGTTAAAATAACCTCCCATAATAATTGTAGAATTGGTTGACAAGTTTAACAAGTGTGAAAAGAGCATGTGAAAAAAGGCTGGCTCATCTTTGTTTGGAGCGTATACATTGACAATTGTGTAAAGCTTGTTAAATACTGTAGCCTGTATAATTATATATCGACCTTCTGGATCTGCGACTGTACTATTTCTTGTAAAACGTAGTCTTTTATGCACTAGTATTGAGACTCCTCTTTGTCTACAGTTATAAAAGGCCGAGATAACCAGAGTGAAATTAGAGTCAGTGAGGCAATTTTCTTGTAATAGGAGGAGGTCTGTTTTAAATTTAGTGGGTATAATCCATAATTTTAATTATCTTTGCCTGTGATCGAATGCCATTGACATTCCAAGACACAAATGTTAAGTGTGACATATGATGGGTGTGTGTATCATAATTTTAAATAGATTTGGTACGATGCATTCTTTGTTGTTGTTTTTTTTACCGTTTTTGGGAGATTGTTTTGGTATTGTGTTGACGAATGTTATTGAGAGAGGGTGATAGAGATGCTGTATTTAAGTACTGCAAAGCCAGGGTACATAGAAGGATACGAACAAACACTGAACATAGGAAACAAACGGTGACAAGGGGATAATATGGTGTGTGGTGGTGGTTTGTGGTGCGCAAGAAGAGTTTTGAGCGACTTGTGTGTTTAGTGTGTGTGGAAACAAGCAGAGCAGGAAAGCAGAGAGAGAGGAGTGAGGATTCATGCTGGTGGCATGCTTGATTCCGTTTTTGTTTATCAAAGCAAAAGTGAATGAAACAAAATACAAAACAAAATACAAGACACTTTTGACAATTCATAATGACAACAGATCAAAAGAAGTACTTATCTAGAAGAGCCAGGGCGTGACGTTGGCATCACGAAACAGTTGGCTGTCGACATATACCTCGTCGACAACTAACCACGCTCGTTTGCCTTCATCGCGGTAATCTTTCATCAACGG